>NC_132845.1:77791686-78151866 GCF_048164855.1 Canis lupus baileyi
AGTTGGAACCTAGCTACAGTCTGATTTAAGTAGGCCTTTGGAAATCGCTGTATTCAACTCAGATACACAGGAGTTCAGGCCCAATGCTTACACATGCTTTTTCCACAACCTCTCTCAGCCACTAACATTAGGATATTAGCAGCTACGCCTACAGTCAGGCAGGATGCGTGAGGGTTCTGCACTGACCTCAGCTCTCCGAGGGAAGCATTCCTTGAAGCCAGCTCTCAACTAGCTGCATTCTTATGGCAGTGTGAAGGTAGCAGTATTCTGAGTCAGGAGGTTCCAAGATTACCACTCTACTGCACCTGGAGATACCCTCCAGGTCTGCATTGTTAACTTGCGTCTCAGAAGCCTCTGGCAAACGTCTCTGGTGAAGATCTGCGAAACTCACTCTGCAGGCAGTGTGGAACTGTGAGGGACTGAGGGTGAGCTCAACTCTCAGAAGTAAGATGCTTTTGGACAAGGCGTTCAGCTACCTTCTCACGTATGGAACTTAGTATGTAGCACCAGCCTACCACAGGAATTACTACGAAATCGCTGGATTGAGCTTGGAGGCACTCGTCTTGGGTGCCGGGAGATTCCAATTACCTCTCCCAACACTTCCGTCAAACAGCGAGCCTAGGCCTTTTAGAAGCAAAGGGTACCAGCAGGCTGGATGGAGATGAACAGGCTATCAGCTCAACTCTCTGAAGTGTGTATGCATGGGAGGCAGATGTCTGCTACCCATTCTGACATGGGAGTTGGAACTTAGCTACACTCTGATTGAAGTAGGCCATTGGAAATCACTGTATTCAACTCAGATACACAGGAGTTCAGGCCCAATGCTTACACATGCTTTTCCCGCAACCTCTCTCAGCCACTAACATTAGGATGTTAGCAGCTACGCCTACAGTCAGGCAGGATGCGTGAGGGTTCTGCCCTTTCCTCAGCACTCCCAGGAAAGCATGCCTAGAAGCCAGCTCTCAACAGGCAGCATTCTTATGGCAGTGTGAAGGTAGCAGTATTCTGAGTCAGGAGGTTCCAAGATTACCACCCTACTGCACCTGGAGATACCCTCCAGGTCTGCATTGTTAACTTGCGTCTCAGAAGCCTGTGGCAAACGTCTGTGGTGAAGACCTGTGAAACTCACTCTGCAGGCAGTGTGGAACTGTGAGGGACTGAGGGTGAGCTCAACTCTCAGAAGTAAGATGTTTTTGGACAAGGCGTTCAACTACCTACTCACGTATGGAACTTAGTATGTAGCACCAGTCTACCCCAGGAATTACTAGGAAATCGCTTGATTGAGCTTGGAGGCACTCGTCTTGTGTGCCGGGAAATTCCAATTACCTCTCCCAACACTTGCGTCAAGCAGCGAGCCTAGGCCTTTTGGAAACGAAAGGTAGCGGCAGGCAGGATGTAGGGTTACAGGCCATAAGCTCAACTCTCTGAAGTGTGTATGCATGGGAGGCAGATGTCTGCTACCCACTCGGACATGGGAGTTGGAACCTAGCTACACTCCTATTGAAGAAGGATGTTGGAAATCGCTGTATTCAACTCAGATACACGGGAGTTCAGGCCCAATGCTTACACATGCTTTTCCCACAACTTATCCCAGCCACTAACAGAAGGAGGTTAGCAGGTACGTCTACAGTCAGGCAGGATGCGGGAGGGTTCTGCCCTGTACTCAGCTCTCACAGGGAAGCATGCCTTGAAGCCAGCTCTCAACTAGCTGCATTCTTATGACAGTGTGAAGGTAGCAGTATTCTGAGTAAGGAGGTTCCCAGATTACCACTCTACTGCACCTGGAGATACCCTCCAGGTCTGCAATGTTAACTTGCGTCTCAGAGGCCTCTGGCAAAAGTCTCTGGTGTAGACGTGGGAAACTCACTCTGCAGGCAGTGTGGAACTGTGAGGGACTGAGGGTGAGCTCAACTCTCAGCAGTAAGATGATTTTGGACAAGGCGTTCAGCTACCTTCTCACATATGGAACTTAGTATGTAGCACCAGTCTACCCCAGGAATTACTTGGAAATCGCTGGATTGAGCTTGGAGGCACTAGACTTGTGTGCCGGGAGATTCCAGTTACCTCTCCCAACACTTCGGTGAAGCAGCGAGCCTAGGCCTTTTGGAAGCGAAAGTTAGCTGCAGGCAGGAGGTAGGGCTACAGGCCATAAGCTCAACTCTCAGAACTGTGTATGCATGGGAGGCAGATGTCTGCTACCCACTCGGACATGCGAGTGGGAACCTAGCTACACTCTGATGAAGAAGGACTTTGGAAATCGCTGTATTCAACTCAGATACACGTGGGTTCAGGCACAACGATTCCACATGCTTTTCTCACGACCTTTCCCTGCCACTAACATGAGGACGTTAGCAGCTCCTTCTACAGTCAAGCAGGATGCGGGAGGGTTGTGCCCTGTCCTTAGCTCTCACAGGGAAGCATGCCTTGAAGCCAGCTGTCAACTAGCTGCATTCTTATGGCAGGGTGAAGGTAACAGTATTCTGAGACAGGAGGTTCCCAGATTACGACTCTACTGCACCTTGAGATACCCGCCAGGTCTGCATTGTTAACTTGCGTCTCAGAAGCCTCTGGCAAAAGTCTCTGGTAAAGACGTGCGAAACTCACTCTGCAGGCAGTGTGGAACTGTGAGGGACTGAGTGAGGGCTCAACTCTCAGCAGTAAGATGATTTTGGACAAGACGTTCAGCTACCTTCTCACATATGGAACTTAGTATGTAGCACCAGTCTACCCCAGGAATTACTGGGAAATCGCTGGATTGAGCTTGGAGGCACTAGACTTGTGTGCCGGGAGATTCCAGTTACCTCTCCCAACACTTCGGTGAAGCAGCGAGCCTAGGCCTTTTGGAAGCGAAAGTTAGATTCAGGCAGGAGGTAGGGTTACAGGCCATAAGCTCAACTCTCAGAAGTGTGTATGCATGGGAGGCAGATGTCTGCTACCCACTCGGACATGGGAGTTGGAACCTAGCTACAGTCTGATTTAAGTAGGCCTTTGGAAATCGCTGTATTCAACTCAGATACACAGGAGTTCAGGCCCAATGCTTACACATGCTTTTTCCACAACCTCTCTCAGCCACTAACATTAGGATATTAGCAGCTACGCCTACAGTCAGGCAGGATGCGTGAGGGTTCTGCACTGACCTCAGCTCTCCGAGGGAAGCATTCCTTGAAGCCAGCTCTCAACTAGCTGCATTCTTATGGCAGTGTGAAGGTAGCAGTATTCTGAGTCAGGAGGTTCCAAGATTACCACTCTACTGCACCTGGAGATACCCTCCAGGTCTGCATTGTTAACTTGCGTCTCAGAAGCCTCTGGCAAACGTCTCTGGTGAAGATCTGCGAAACTCACTCTGCAGGCAGTGTGGAACTGTGAGGGACTGAGGGTGAGCTCAACTCTCAGAAGTAAGATGCTTTTGGACAAGGCGTTCAGCTACCTTCTCACGTATGGAACTTAGTATGTAGCACCAGCCTACCACAGGAATTACTACGAAATCGCTGGATTGAGCTTGGAGGCACTCGTCTTGGGTGCCGGGAGATTCCAATTACCTCTCCCAACACTTCCGTCAAACAGCGAGCCTAGGCCTTTTAGAAGCAAAGGGTACCAGCAGGCTGGATGGAGATGAACAGGCCATAAGCTCAACTCTCTGAAGTGTGTATGCATGGGAGGCAGTTGTCTGCTCCCCATTCTGACATGGTAGTTGGAACCTAGCTACACTCTGATTGAAGAAGGCCATTGGAAATCGCTGTATTCAACTCAGTTACACAGGAGTTCAGGCCCAATGCTTACACATGCTTTTCCCGCAACCTCTCTCAGCCACTCACTTTAGGATGTTGACAACCACGCCTACAGTCAGGCAGGATGCGGGAGGGTTCTGCCCTGTCCTCAGCTCTCCCAGGGAAGCATGCCTAGAAGCCAGCTCTCAACAAGCTGCATTCTTATGGCAGTGTGAAGGTAGCAGTATTCTGAGTCAGGAGGTTCCAAGATTACCACTCTACTGCACCTGGAGATACCCTCCAGGTCTGCATTGTTAACTTGCGTCTCAGAAGCCTCTGGCAAACGTCTGTGGTGAAGACCTGTGAAACTCACTCTGCAGGCAGTGTGGAACTGTGAGGGACTGAGGGTGAGCTCAACTCTCAGAAGTAAGATGTTTTTGGACAAGGCGTTCAACTACCTACTCACGTATGGAACTTAGTATGTAGCACCAGTCTACCCCAGGAATTACTAGGAAATCGCTTGATTGAGCTTGGAGGCACTCGTCTTGTGTGCCGGGAGATTCCAATTACCTCTCCCAACACTTGCGTCAAGCAGCGAGCCTAGGCCTTTTGGAAACGAAAGGTAGCGGCAGGCAGGATGTAGGGTTACAGGCCATAAGCTCAACTCTCAGAAGTGTGTATGCATGGGAGGCAGATGTCTGCTACCCACTCGGACATGGGAGTTGGAACCTAGCTACACTCCTATTGAAGAAGGATGTTGGAAATCGCTGTATTCAACTCAGATACACGTGGGTTCAGGCACAACGATTCCACATGCTTTTCTCACGACCTTTCCCTGCCACTAACATGAGGACGTTAGCAGCTCCTTCTACAGTCAAGCAGGATGCGGGAGGGTTGTGCCCTGTCCTTAGCTCTCACAGGGAAGCATGCCTTGAAGCCAGCTGTCAACTAGCTGCATTCTTATGGCAGGGTGAAGGTAGCAGTATTCTGAGACAGGAGGTTCCCAGATTACGACTCTACTGCACCTTGAGATACCCGCCAGGTCTGCATTGTTAACTTGCGTCTCAGAAGCCTCTGGCAAAAGTCTCTGGTAAAGACGTGCGAAACTCACTCTGCAGGCAGTGTGGAACTGTGAGGGACTGAGGGTGAGCTCAACTCTCAGCAGTAAGATGATTTTGGACAAGGCGTTCAGCTACCTTCTCACATATGGAACTTAGTATGTAGCACCAGTCTACCCCAGGAATTACTGGGAAATCGCAGGATTGAGCTTGGAGGCAATAGTCTTGTGTGCCGGGAGATTCCAGTTACCTCTCCCAACACTTCGGTGAAGCAGCGAGCCTAGGCCTTTTGGAAACGAAAGGTAGCGGCAGGCAGGATGTAGGGTTACAGGCCATAAGCTCAACTCTCTGAAGTGTGTATGCATGGGAGGCAGATGTCTGCTACCCACTCGGACATGGGAGTTGGAACCTAGCTACACTCCTATTGAAGAAGGATGTTGGAAATCGCTGTATTCAACTCAGATACACGGGAGTTCAGGCCCAATGCTTACACATGCTTTTCCCACAACTTATCCCAGCCACTAACAGAAGGAGGTTAGCAGGTACGTCTACAGTCAGGCAGGATGCGGGAGGGTTCTGCCCTGTACTCAGCTCTCACAGGGAAGCATGCCTTGAAGCCAGCTCTCAACTAGCTGCATTCTTATGACAGTGTGAAGGTAGCAGTATTCTGAGTAAGGAGGTTCCCAGATTACCACTCTACTGCACCTGGAGATACCCTCCAGGTCTGCATTGTTAACTTGCGTCTCAGAGGCCTCTGGCAAAAGTCTCTGGTGAAGACGTGGGAAACTCACTCTGCAGGCAGTGTGGAACTGTGAGGGACTGAGGGTGAGCTCAACTCTCAGCAGTAAGATGATTTTGGACAAGGCGTTCAGCTACCTTCTCACATATGGAACTTAGTATGTAGCACCAGTCTACCCCAGGAATTACTTGGAAATCGCTGGATTGAGCTTGGAGGCACTAGACTTGTGTGCCGGGAGATTCCAGTTACCTCTCCCAACACTTCGGTGAAGCAGCGAGCCTAGGCCTTTTGGAAGCGAAAGTTAGCTGCAGGCAGGAGGTAGGGCTACAGGCCATAAGCTCAACTCTCAGAACTGTGTATGCATGGGAGGCAGATGTCTGCTACCCACTCGTACATGCGAGTGGGAACCTAGCTACACTCTGATGAAGAAGGACTTTGGAAATCGCTGTATTCAACTCAGATACACGTGGGTTCAGGCACAACGATTCCACATGCTTTTCTCACGACCTTTCCCTGCCACTAACATGAGGACGTTAGCAGCTCCTTCTACAGTCAAGCAGGATGCGGGAGGGTTGTGCCCTGTCCTTAGCTCTCACAGGGAAGCATGCCTTGAAGCCAGCTGTCAACTAGCTGCATTCTTATGGCAGGGTGAAGGTAACAGTATTCTGAGACAGGAGGTTCCCAGATTACGACTCTACTGCACCTTGAGATACCCGCCAGGTCTGCATTGTTAACTTGCGTCTCAGAAGCCTCTGGCAAAAGTCTCTGGTGAAGACGTGTGAAACTCACTCTGCAGGCAGTGTGGAACTGTGAGGGACTGAGGGTGAGCTCAACTCTCAGCAGTAAGATGATTTTGGACAAGACGTTCAGCTACCTTCTCACATATGGAACTTAGTATGTAGCACCAGTCTACCCCAGGAATTACTGGGAAATCGCTGGATTGAGCTTGGAGGCACTAGTCTTGTGTGCCGGCAGATTCCATTTACCTCTCCCAACACTTCGGTGAAGCAGCGAGCCTAGGCCTTTTGGAAGCGAAAGTTAGATTCAGGCAGGAGGTAGGGTTACAGGCCATAAGCTCAACTCTCAGAAGTGTGTATGCATGGGAGGCAGATGTCTGCTACCCACTCGGACATGGGAGTTGGAACCTAGCTACAGTCTGATTTAAGTAGGCCTTTGGAAATCGCTGTATTCAACTCAGATACACAGGAGTTCAGGCCCAATGCTTACACATGCTTTTTCCACAACCTCTCTCAGCCACTAACATTAGGATATTAGCAGCTACGCCTACAGTCAGGCAGGATGCGTGAGGGTTCTGCACTGACCTCAGCTCTCCGAGGGAAGCATTCCTTGAAGCCAGCTCTCAACTAGCTGCATTCTTATGGCAGTGTGAAGGTAGCAGTATTCTGAGTCAGGAGGTTCCAAGATTACCACTCTACTGCACCTGGAGATACCCTCCAGGTCTGCATTGTTAACTTGCGTCTCAGAAGCCTCTGGCAAACGTCTCTGGTGAAGATCTGCGAAACTCACTCTGCAGGCAGTGTGGAACTGTGAGGGACTGAGGGTGAGCTCAACTCTCAGAAGTAAGATGCTTTTGGACAAGGCGTTCAGCTACCTTCTCACGTATGGAACTTAGTATGTAGCACCAGCCTACCACAGGAATTACTACGAAATCGCTTGATTGAGCTTGGAGGCACTCGTCTTGGGTGCCGGGAGATTCCAATTACCTCTCCCAACACTTCCGTCAAACAGCGAGCCTAGGCCTTTTAGAAGCAAAGGGTACCAGCAGGCTGGATGGAGATGAACAGGCCATAAGCTCAACTCTCTGAAGTGTGTATGCATGGGAGGCAGTTGTCTGCTCCCCATTCTGACATGGTAGTTGGAACCTAGCTACACTCTGATTGAAGAAGGCCATTGGAAATCGCTGTATTCAACTCAGTTACACAGGAGTTCAGGCCCAATGCTTACACATGCTTTTCCCGCAACCTCTCTCAGCCACTCACTTTAGGATGTTAGCAACCACGCCTACAGTCAGGCAGGATGCGGGAGGGTTCTGCCCTGTCCTCAGCTCTCCCAGGGAAGCATGCCTAGAAGCCAGCTCTCAACAAGCTGCATTCTTATGGCAGTGTGAAGGTAGCAGTATTCTGAGTCAGGAGGTTCCAAGATTACCACTCTACTGCACCTGGAGATACCCTCCAGGTCTGCATTGTTAACTTGCGTCTCAGAAGCCTGTGGCAAACGTCTGTGGTGAAGACCTGTGAAACTCACTCTGCAGGCAGTGTGGAACTGTGAGGGACTGAGGGTGAGCTCAACTCTCAGAAGTAAGATGTTTTTGGACAAGGCGTTCAACTACCTACTCACGTATGGAACTTAGTATGTAGCACCAGTCTACCCCAGGAATTACTAGGAAATCGCTTGATTGAGCTTGGAGGCACTCGTCTTGTGTGCCGGGAAATTCCAATTACCTCTCCCAACACTTGCGTCAAGCAGCGAGCCTAGGCCTTTTGGAAACGAAAGGTAGCGGCAGGCAGGATGTAGGGTTACAGGCCATAAGCTCAACTCTCAGAAGTGTGTATGCATGGGAGGCAGATGTCTGCTACCCACTCGGACATGGGAGTTGGAACCTAGCTACACTCCTATTGAAGAAGGATGTTGGAAATCGCTGTATTCAACTCAGATACACGGGAGTTCAGGCCCAATGCTTACACATGCTTTTCCCACAACTTATCCCAGCCACTAACAGAAGGAGGTTAGCAGGTACGTCTACAGTCAGGCAGGA
Source organism: Canis lupus baileyi (assembly GCF_048164855.1). NCBI lineage: Eukaryota > Metazoa > Chordata > Mammalia > Carnivora > Canidae > Canis > Canis lupus. The sequence goes on from NC_132845.1 coordinate 77,799,967, forward strand.
TGCGGGAGGGTTCTGCCCTGTCCTCAGCTCTCACAGGGAAGCATGCCTTGAAGCCAGCTCTCAACTAGCTGCATTCTTATGACAGTGTGAAGGTAGCAGTATTCTGAGTAAGGAGGTTCCCAGATTACCACTCTACTGCACCTGGAGATACCCTCCAGGTCTGCATTGTTAACTTGCGTCTCAGAGGCCTCTGGCAAAAGTCTCTGGTGAAGACGTGGGAAACTCACTCTGCAGGCAGTGTGGAACTGTGAGGGACTGAGGGTGAGCTCAACTCTCAGCAGTAAGATGATTTTGGACAAGGCGTTCAGCTACCTTCTCACATATGGAACTTAGTATGTAGCACCAGTCTACCCCAGGAATTACTTGGAAATCGCTGGATTGAGCTTGGAGGCACTAGACTTGTGTGCCGGGAGATTCCAGTTACCTCTCCCAACACTTCGGTGAAGCAGCGAGCCTAGGCCTTTTGGAAGCGAAAGTTAGCTGCAGGCAGGAGGTAGGGCTACAGGCCATAAGCTCAACTCTCAGAACTGTGTATGCATGGGAGGCAGATGTCTGCTACCCACTCGTACATGCGAGTGGGAACCTAGCTACACTCTGATGAAGAAGGACTTTGGAAATCGCTGTATTCAACTCAGATACACGTGGGTTCAGGCACAACGATTCCACATGCTTTTCTCACGACCTTTCCCTGCCACTAACATGAGGACGTTAGCAGCTCCTTCTACAGTCAAGCAGGATGCGGGAGGGTTGTGCCCTGTCCTTAGCTCTCACAGGGAAGCATGCCTTGAAGCCAGCTGTCAACTAGCTGCATTCTTATGGCAGGGTGAAGGTAACAGTATTCTGAGACAGGAGGTTCCCAGATTACGACTCTACTGCACCTTGAGATACCCGCCAGGTCTGCATTGTTAACTTGCGTCTCAGAAGCCTCTGGCAAAAGTCTCTGGTAAAGACGTGCGAAACTCACTCTGCAGGCAGTGTGGAACTGTGAGGGACTGAGGGTGAGCTCAACTCTCAGCAGTAAGATGATTTTGGACAAGACGTTCAGCTACCTTCTCACATATGGAACTTAGTATGTAGCACCAGTCTACCCCAGGAATTACTGGGAAATCGCTGGATTGAGCTTGGAGCACTAGTCTTGTGTGCCGGCAGATTCCAGTTACCTCTCCCAACACTTCGGTGAAGCAGCGAGCCTAGGCCTTTTGGAAGCGAAAGTTAGATTCAGGCAGGAGGTAGGGTTACAGGCCATAAGCTCAACTCTCAGAAGTGTGTATGCATGGGAGGCAGATGTCTGCTACCCACTCGGACATGGGAGTTGGAACCTAGCTACAGTCTGATTTAAGTAGGCCTTTGGAAATCGCTGTATTCAACTCAGATACACAGGAGTTCAGGCCCAATGCTTACACATGCTTTTTCCACAACCTCTCTCAGCCACTAACATTAGGATATTAGCAGCTACGCCTACAGTCAGGCAGGATGCGTGAGGGTTCTGCACTGACCTCAGCTCTCCGAGGGAAGCATTCCTTGAAGCCAGCTCTCAACTAGCTGCATTCTTATGGCAGTGTGAAGGTAGCAGTATTCTGAGTCAGGAGGTTCCAAGATTACCACTCTACTGCACCTGGAGATACCCTCCAGGTCTGCATTGTTAACTTGCGTCTCAGAAGCCTCTGGCAAACGTCTCTGGTGAAGATCTGCGAAACTCACTCTGCAGGCAGTGTGGAACTGTGAGGGACTGAGGGTGAGCTCAACTCTCAGAAGTAAGATGCTTTTGGACAAGGCGTTCAGCTACCTTCTCACGTATGGAACTTAGTATGTAGCACCAGCCTACCACAGGAATTACTACGAAATCGCTGGATTGAGCTTGGAGGCACTCGTCTTGGGTGCCGGGAGATTCCAATTACCTCTCCCAACACTTCCGTCAAACAGCGAGCCTAGGCCTTTTAGAAGCAAAGGGTACCAGCAGGCTGGATGGAGATGAACAGGCTATCAGCTCAACTCTCTGAAGTGTGTATGCATGGGAGGCAGATGTCTGCTACCCATTCTGACATGGGAGTTGGAACTTAGCTACACTCTGATTGAAGTAGGCCATTGGAAATCACTGTATTCAACTCAGATACACAGGAGTTCAGGCCCAATGCTTACACATGCTTTTCCCGCAACCTCTCTCAGCCACTAACATTAGGATGTTAGCAGCTACGCCTACAGTCAGGCAGGATGCGTGAGGGTTCTGCCCTTTCCTCAGCACTCCCAGGAAAGCATGCCTAGAAGCCAGCTCTCAACAGGCAGCATTCTTATGGCAGTGTGAAGGTAGCAGTATTCTGAGTCAGGAGGTTCCAAGATTACCACCCTACTGCACCTGGAGATACCCTCCAGGTCTGCATTGTTAACTTGCGTCTCAGAAGCCTGTGGCAAACGTCTGTGGTGAAGACCTGTGAAACTCACTCTGCAGGCAGTGTGGAACTGTGAGGGACTGAGGGTGAGCTCAACTCTCAGAAGTAAGATGTTTTTGGACAAGGCGTTCAACTACCTACTCACGTATGGAACTTAGTATGTAGCACCAGTCTACCCCAGGAATTACTAGGAAATCGCTTGATTGAGCTTGGAGGCACTCGTCTTGTGTGCCGGGAAATTCCAATTACCTCTCCCAACACTTGCGTCAAGCAGCGAGCCTAGGCCTTTTGGAAACGAAAGGTAGCGGCAGGCAGGATGTAGGGTTACAGGCCATAAGCTCAACTCTCAGAAGTGTGTATGCATGGGAGGCAGATGTCTGCTACCCACTCGGACATGGGAGTTGGAACCTAGCTACACTCCTATTGAAGAAGGATGTTGGAAATCGCTGTATTCAACTCAGATACACGGGAGTTCAGGCCCAATGCTTACACATGCTTTTCCCACAACTTATCCCAGCCACTAACAGAAGGAGGTTAGCAGGTACGTCTACAGTCAGGCAGGATGCGGGAGGGTTCTGCCCTGTCCTCAGCTCTCACAGGGAAGCATGCCTTGAAGCCAGCTCTCAACTAGCTGCATTCTTATGACAGTGTGAAGGTAGCAGTATTCTGAGTAAGGAGGTTCCCAGATTACCACTCTACTGCACCTGGAGATACCCTCCAGGTCTGCATTGTTAACTTGCGTCTCAGAGGCCTCTGGCAAAAGTCTCTGGTGAAGACGTGGGAAACTCACTCTGCAGGCAGTGTGGAACTGTGAGGGACTGAGGGTGAGCTCAACTCTCAGCAGTAAGATGATTTTGGACAAGGCGTTCAGCTACCTTCTCACATATGGAACTTAGTATGTAGCACCAGTCTACCCCAGGAATTACTTGGAAATCGCTGGATTGAGCTTGGAGGCACTAGACTTGTGTGCCGGGAGATTCCAGTTACCTCTCCCAACACTTCGGTGAAGCAGCGAGCCTAGGCCTTTTGGAAGCGAAAGTTAGCTGCAGGCAGGAGGTAGGGCTACAGGCCATAAGCTCAACTCTCAGAACTGTGTATGCATGGGAGGCAGATGTCTGCTACCCACTCGTACATGCGAGTGGGAACCTAGCTACACTCTGATGAAGAAGGACTTTGGAAATCGCTGTATTCAACTCAGATACACGTGGGTTCAGGCACAACGATTCCACATGCTTTTCTCACGACCTTTCCCTGCCACTAACATGAGGACGTTAGCAGCTCCTTCTACAGTCAAGCAGGATGCGGGAGGGTTGTGCCCTGTCCTTAGCTCTCACAGGGAAGCATGCCTTGAAGCCAGCTGTCAACTAGCTGCATTCTTATGGCAGGGTGAAGGTAACAGTATTCTGAGACAGGAGGTTCCCAGATTACGACTCTACTGCACCTTGAGATACCCGCCAGGTCTGCATTGTTAACTTGCGTCTCAGAAGCCTCTGGCAAAAGTCTCTGGTAAAGACGTGCGAAACTCACTCTGCAGGCAGTGTGGAACTGTGAGGGACTGAGGGTGAGCTCAACTCTCAGCAGTAAGATGATTTTGGACAAGACGTTCAGCTACCTTCTCACATATGGAACTTAGTATGTAGCACCAGTCTACCCCAGGAATTACTGGGAAATCGCTGGATTGAGCTTGGAGGCACTAGTCTTGTGTGCCGGCAGATTCCAGTTACCTCTCCCAACACTTCGGTGAAGCAGCGAGCCTAGGCCTTTTGGAAGCGAAAGTTAGATTCAGGCAGGAGGTAGGGTTACAGGCCATAAGCTCAACTCTCAGAAGTGTGTATGCATGGGAGGCAGATGTCTGCTACCCACTCGGACATGGGAGTTGGAACCTAGCTACAGTCTGATTTAAGTAGGCCTTTGGAAATCGCTGTATTCAACTCAGATACACAGGAGTTCAGGCCCAATGCTTACACATGCTTTTTCCACAACCTCTCTCAGCCACTAACATTAGGATATTAGCAGCTACGCCTACAGTCAGGCAGGATGCGTGAGGGTTCTGCACTGACCTCAGCTCTCCGAGGGAAGCATTCCTTGAAGCCAGCTCTCAACTAGCTGCATTCTTATGGCAGTGTGAAGGTAGCAGTATTCTGAGTCAGGAGGTTCCAAGATTACCACTCTACTGCACCTGGAGATACCCTCCAGGTCTGCATTGTTAACTTGCGTCTCAGAAGCCTCTGGCAAACGTCTCTGGTGAAGATCTGCGAAACTCACTCTGCAGGCAGTGTGGAACTGTGAGGGACTGAGGGTGAGCTCAACTCTCAGAAGTAAGATGCTTTTGGACAAGGCGTTCAGCTACCTTCTCACGTATGGAACTTAGTATGTAGCACCAGCCTACCACAGGAATTACTACGAAATCGCTGGATTGAGCTTGGAGGCACTCGTCTTGGGTGCCGGGAGATTCCAATTACCTCTCCCAACACTTCCGTCAAACAGCGAGCCTAGGCCTTTTAGAAGCAAAGGGTACCAGCAGGCTGGATGGAGATGAACAGGCTATCAGCTCAACTCTCTGAAGTGTGTATGCATGGGAGGCAGATGTCTGCTACCCATTCTGACATGGGAGTTGGAACTTAGCTACACTCTGATTGAAGTAGGCCATTGGAAATCACTGTATTCAACTCAGATACACAGGAGTTCAGGCCCAATGCTTACACATGCTTTTCCCGCAACCTCTCTCAGCCACTAACATTAGGATGTTAGCAGCTACGCCTACAGTCAGGCAGGATGCGTGAGGGTTCTGCCCTTTCCTCAGCACTCCCAGGAAAGCATGCCTAGAAGCCAGCTCTCAACAGGCAGCATTCTTATGGCAGTGTGAAGGTAGCAGTATTCTGAGTCAGGAGGTTCCAAGATTACCACCCTACTGCACCTGGAGATACCCTCCAGGTCTGCATTGTTAACTTGCGTCTCAGAAGCCTGTGGCAAACGTCTGTGGTGAAGACCTGTGAAACTCACTCTGCAGGCAGTGTGGAACTGTGAGGGACTGAGGGTGAGCTCAACTCTCAGAAGTAAGATGTTTTTGGACAAGGCGTTCAACTACCTACTCACGTATGGAACTTAGTATGTAGCACCAGTCTACCCCAGGAATTACTAGGAAATCGCTTGATTGAGCTTGGAGGCACTCGTCTTGTGTGCCGGGAAATTCCAATTACCTCTCCCAACACTTGCGTCAAGCAGCGAGCCTAGGCCTTTTGGAAACGAAAGGTAGCGGCAGGCAGGATGTAGGGTTACAGGCCATAAGCTCAACTCTCAGAAGTGTGTATGCATGGGAGGCAGATGTCTGCTACCCACTCGGACATGGGAGTTGGAACCTAGCTACACTCCTATTGAAGAAGGATGTTGGAAATCGCTGTATTCAACTCAGATACACGGGAGTTCAGGCCCAATGCTTACACATGCTTTTCCCACAACTTATCCCAGCCACTAACAGAAGGAGGTTAGCAGGTACGTCTACAGTCAGGCAGGATGCGGGAGGGTTCTGCCCTGTACTCAGCTCTCACAGGGAAGCATGCCTTGAAGCCAGCTCTCAACTAGCTGCATTCTTATGACAGTGTGAAGGTAGCAGTATTCTGAGTAAGTAGGTTCCCAGATTACCACTCTACTGCACCTGTAGATACCCTCCAGGTCTGCATTGTTAACTTGCGTCTCAGAGGCCTCTGGCATAAGTCTCTGGTGAAGACGTGGGAAACTCACTCTGCAGGCAGTGTGGAACTGTGAGGGACTGAGGGTGAGCTCAACTCTCAGCAGTAAGATGATTTTGGACAAGGCGTTCAGCTACCTTCTCACATATGGAACTTAGTATGTAGCACCAGTCTACCCCAGGAATTACTTGGAAATCGCTGGATTGAGCTTGGAGGCACTAGTCTTGTGTGCCGGGAGATTCCAGTTACCTCTCCCAACACTTCGGTGAAGCAGCGAGCCTAGGCCTTTTGGAAGCGAAAGTTAGCTGCAGGCAGGAGGTAGGGTTACAGGCCATAATCTCAACTCTCAGAAGTGTGTATGCATGGGAGGCAGATGTCTGCTACCCACTCGTACATGCGAGTGGGAACCTAGCTACACTCTGATGAAGAAGGACTTTGGAAATCGCTGTATTCAACTCAGATACACGTGGGTTCAGGCACAACGATTCCACATGCTTTTCTCACGACCTTTCCCTGCCACTAACATGAGGACGTTAGCAGCTCCTTCTACAGTCAAGCAGGATGCGGGAGGGTTGTGCCCTGTCCTTAGCTCTCACAGGGAAGCATGCCTTGAAGCCAGCTGTCAACTAGCTGCATTCTTATGGCAGGGTGAAGGTAGCAGTATTCTGAGACAGGAGGTTCCCAGATTACGACTCTACTGCACCTTGAGATACCCGCCAGGTCTGCATTGTTAACTTGCGTCTCAGAAGCCTCTGGCAAAAGTCTCTGGTAAAGACGTGCGAAACTCACTCTGCAGGCAGTGTGGAACTGTGAGGGACTGAGGGTGAGCTCAACTCTCAGCAGTAAGATGATTTTGGACAAGGCGTTCAGCTACCTTCTCACATATGGAACGTAGTATGTAGCACCAGTCTACCCCAGGAATTACTGGGAAATCGCAGGATTGAGCTTGGAGGCAATAGTCTTGTGTGCCGGGAGATTCCAGTTACCTCTCCCAACACTTCGGTGAAGCAGCGAGCCTAGGCCTTTTGGAAACGAAAGGTAGCGGCAGGCAGGATGTAGGGTTACAGGCCATAAGCTCAACTCTCTGAAGTGTGTATGCATGGGAGGCAGATGTCTGCTACCCACTCGGACATGGGAGTTGGAACCTAGCTACACTCCTATTGAAGAAGGATGTTGGAAATCGCTGTATTCAACTCAGATACACGGGAGTTCAGGCCCAATGCTTACACATGCTTTTCCCACAACTTATCCCAGCCACTAACAGAAGGAGGTTAGCAGGTACGTCTACAATCAGGCAGGATGCGGGAGGGTTCTGCCCTGTACTCAGCTCTCACAGGGAAGCATGCCTTGAAGCCAGCTCTCAACTAGCTGCATTCTTATGACAGTGTGAAGGTAGCAGTATTCTGAGTAAGGAGGTTCCCAGATTACCACTCTACTGCACCTGGAGATACCCTCCAGGTCTGCATTGTTAACTTGCGTCTCAGAGGCCTCTGGCAAAAGTCTCTGGTGAAGACGTGGGAAACTCACTCTGCAGGCAGTGTGGAACTGTGAGGGACTGAGGGTGAGCTCAACTCTCAGCAGTAAGATGATTTTGGACAAGGCGTTCAGCTACCTTCTCACATATGGAACTTATTATGTAGCACCAGTCTACCCCAGGAATTACTTGGAAATCGCTGGATTGAGCTTGGAGGCACTAGACTTGTGTGCCGGGAGATTCCAGTTACCTCTCCCAACACTTCGGTGAAGCAGCGAGCCTAGGCCTTTTGGAAGCGAAAGTTAGCTGCAGGCAGGAGGTAGGGCTACAGGCCATAAGCTCAACTCTCAGAACTGTGTATGCATGGGAGGCAGATGTCTGCTACCCACTCGTACATGCGAGTGGGAACCTAGCTACACTCTGATGAAGAAGGACTTTGGAAATCGCTGTATTCAACTCAGATACACGTGGGTTCAGGCACAACGATTCCACATGCTTTTCTCACGACCTTTCTCTGCCACTAACATGAGGACGTTAGCAGCTCCTTCTACAGTCAAGCAGGATGCGGGAGGGTTGTGCCCTGTCCTTAGCTCTCACAGGGAAGCATGCCTTGAAGCCAGCTGTCAACTAGCTGCATTCTTATGGCAGGGTGAAGGTAACAGTATTCTGAGACAGGAGGTTCCCAGATTACGACTCTACTGCACCTTGAGATACCCGCCAGGTCTGCATTGTTAACTTGCGTCTCAGAAGCCTCTGGCAAAAGTCTCTGGTAAAGACGTGCGAAACTCACTCTGCAGGCAGTGTGGAACTGTGAGGGACTGAGGGTGAGCTCAACTCTCAGCAGTAAGATGATTTTGGACAAGACGTTCACTACCTTCTCACATATGGAACTTAGTATGTAGCACCAGTCTACCCCAGGAATTACTGGGAAATCGCTGGATTGAGCTTGGAGGCACTAGTCTTGTGTGCCGGCAGATTCCAGTTACCTCTCCCAACACTTCGGTGAAGCAGCGAGCCTAGGCCTTTTGGAAGCGAAAGTTAGATTCAGGCAGGAGGTAGGGTTACAGGCCATAAGCTCAACTCTCAGAAGTGTGTATGCATGGGAGGCAGATGTCTGCTACCCACTCGGACATGGGAGTTGGAACCTAGCTACAGTCTGATTTAAGTAGGCCTTTGGAAATCGCTGTATTCAACTCAGATACACAGGAGTTCAGGCCCAATGCTTACACATGCTTTTTCCACAACCTCTCTCAGCCACTAACATTAGGATATTAGCAGCTACGCCTACAGTCAGGCAGGATGCGTGAGGGTTCTGCACTGACCTCAGCTCTCCGAGGGAAGCATTCCTTGAAGCCAGCTCTCAACTAGCTGCATTCTTATGGCAGTGTGAAGGTAGCAGTATTCTGAGTCAGGAGGTTCCAAGATTACCACTCTACTGCACCTGGAGATACCCTCCAGGTCTGCATTGTTAACTTGCGTCTCAGAAGCCTCTGGCAAACGTCTCTGGTGAAGATCTGCGAAACTCACTCTGCAGGCAGTGTGGAACTGTGAGGGACTGAGGGTGAGCTCAACTCTCAGAAGTAAGATGCTTTTGGACAAGGCGTTCAGCTACCTTCTCACGTATGGAACTTAGTATGTAGCACCAGCCTACCACAGGAATTACTACGAAATCGCTGGATTGAGCTTGGAGGCACTCGTCTTGGGTGCCGGGAGATTCCAATTACCTCTCCCAACACTTCCGTCAAACAGCGAGCCTAGGCCTTTTAGAAGCAAAGGGTACCAGCAGGCTGGATGGAGATGAACAGGCTATCAGCTCAACTCTCTGAAGTGTGTATGCATGGGAGGCAGATGTCTGCTACCCATTCTGACATGGGAGTTGGAACTTAGCTACACTCTGATTGAAGTAGGCCATTGGAAATCACTGTATTCAACTCAGATACACAGGAGTTCAGGCCCAATGCTTACACATGCTTTTCCCGCAACCTCTCTCAGCCACTAACATTAGGATGTTAGCAGCTACGCCTACAGTCAGGCAGGATGCGGGAGGGTTCTGCCCTTTCCTCAGCACTCCCAGGAAAGCATGCCTAGAAGCCAGCTCTCAACAGGCAGCATTCTTATGGCAGTGTGAAGGTAGCAGTATTCTGAGTCAGGAGGTTCCAAGATTACCACCCTACTGCACCTGGAGATACCCTCCAGGTCTGCATTGTTAACTTGCGTCTCAGAAGCCTGTGGCAAACGTCTGTGGTGAAGACCTGTGAAACTCACTCTGCAGGCAGTGTGGAACTGTGAGGGACTGAGGGTCAGCTCAACTCTCAGAAGTAAGATGTTTTTGGACAAGGCGTTCAACTACCTACTCACGTATGGAACTTAGTATGTAGCACCAGTCTACCCCAGGAATTACTAGGAAATCGCTTGATTGAGCTTGGAGGCACTCGTCTTGTGTGCCGGGAAATTCCAATTACCTCTCCCAACACTTGCGTCAAGCAGCGAGCCTAGGCCTTTTGGAAACGAAAGGTAGCGGCAGGCAGGATGTAGGGTTACAGGCCATAAGCTCAACTCTCAGAAGTGTGTATGCATGGGAGGCAGATGTCTGCTACCCACTCGGACATGGGAGTTGGAACCTAGCTACACTCCTATTGAAGAAGGATGTTGGAAATCGCTGTATTCAACTCAGATACACGGGAGTTCAGGCCCAATGCTTACACATGCTTTTCCCACAACTTATCCCAGCCACTAACAGAAGGAGGTTAGCAGGTACGTCTACAGTCAGGCAGGATGCGGGAGGGTTCTGCCCTGTACTCAGCTCTCACAGGGAAGCATGCCTTGAAGCCAGCTCTCAACTAGCTGCATTCTTATGACAGTGTGAAGGTAGCAGTATTCTGAGTAAGGAGGTTCCCAGATTACCACTCTACTGCACCTGGAGATACCCTCCAGGTCTGCATTGTTAACTTGCGTCTCAGAGGCCTCTGGCAAAAGTCTCTGGTGAAGACGTGGGAAACTCACTCTGCAGGCAGTGTGGAACTGTGAGGGACTGAGGGTGAGCTCAACTCTCAGCAGTAAGATGATTTTGGACAAGGCGTTCAGCTACCTTCTCACATATGGAACTTAGTATGTAGCACCAGTCTACCCCAGGAATTACTGGGAAATCGCTGGATTGAGCTTGGAGGCACTAGACTTGTGTGCCGGGAGATTCCAGTTACCTCTCCCAACACTTCGGTGAAGCAGCGAGCCTAGGCCTTTTGGAAGCGAAAGTTAGCTGCAGGCAGGAGGTAGGGCTACAGGCCATAAGCTCAACTCTCAGAACTGTGTATGCATGGGAGGCAGATGTCTGCTACCCACTCGTACATGCGAGTGGGAACCTAGCTACACTCTGATGAAGAAGGACTTTGGAAATCGCTGTATTCAACTCAGATACACGTGGGTTCAGGCACAACGATTCCACATGCTTTTCTCACGACCTTTCCCTGCCACTAACATGAGGACGTTAGCAGCTCCTTCTACAGTCAAGCAGGATGCGGGAGGGTTGTGCCCTGTCCTTAGCTCTCACAGGGAAGCATGCCTTGAAGCCAGCTGTCAACTAGCTGCATTCTTATGGCAGGGTGAACGTAACAGTATTCTGAGACAGGAGGTTCCCAGATTACGACTCTACTGCACCTTGAGATACCCGCCAGGTCTGCATTGTTAACTTGCGTCTCAGAAGCCTCTGGCAAAAGTCTCTGGTAAAGACGTGCGAAACTCACTCTGCAGGCAGTGTGGAACTGTGAGGGACTGAGGGTGAGCTCAACTCTCAGCAGTAAGATGATTTTGGACAAGACGTTCAGCTACCTTCTCACATATGGAACTTAGTATGTAGCACCAGTCTACCCCAGGAATTACTGGGAAATCGCTGGATTGAGCTTGGAGGCACTAGTCTTGTGTGCCGGCAGATTCCAGTTACCTCTCCCAACACTTCGGTGAAGCAGCGAGCCTAGGCCTTTTGGAAGCGAAAGTTAGATTCAGGCAGGAGGTAGGGTTACAGGCCATAAGCTCAACTCTCAGAAGTGTGTATGCATGGGAGGCAGATGTCTGCTACCCACTCGGACATGGGAGTTGGAACCTAGCTACAGTCTGATTTAAGTAGGCCTTTGGAAATCGCTGTATTCAACTCAGATACACAGGAGTTCAGGCCCAATGCTTACACATGCTTTTTCCACAACCTCTCTCAGCCACTAACATTAGGATATTAGCAGCTACGCCTACAGTCAGGCAGGATGCGTGAGGGTTCTGCACTGACCTCAGCTCTCCGAGGGAAGCATTCCTTGAAGCCAGCTCTCAACTAGCTGCATTCTTATGGCAGTGTGAAGGTAGCAGTATTCTGAGTCAGGAGGTTCCAAGATTACCACTCTACTGCACCTGGAGATACCCTCCAGGTCTGCATTGTTAACTTGCGTCTCAGAAGCCTCTGGCAAACGTCTCTGGTGAAGATCTGCGAAACTCACTCTGCAGGCAGTGTGGAACTGTGAGGGACTGAGGGTGAGCTCAACTCTCAGAAGTAAGATGCTTTTGGACAAGGGGTTCAGCTACCTTCTCACGTATGGAACTTAGTATGTAGCACCAGCCTACCACAGGAATTACTACGAAATCGCTGGATTGAGCTTGGAGGCACTCGTCTTGGGTGCCGGGAGATTCCAATTACCTCTCCCAACACTTCCGTCAAACAGCGAGCCTAGGCCTTTTAGAAGCAAAGGGTACCAGCAGGCTGGATGGAGATGAACAGGCTATCAGCTCAACTCTCTGAAGTGTGTATGCATGGGAGGCAGATGTCTGCTACCCATTCTGACATGGGAGTTGGAACTTAGCTACACTCTGATTGAAGTAGGCCATTGGAAATCACTGTATTCAACTCAGATACACAGGAGTTCAGGCCCAATGCTTACACATGCTTTTCCCGCAACCTCTCTCAGCCACTAACATTAGGATGTTAGCAGCTACGCCTACAGTCAGGCAGGATGCGTGAGGGTTCTGCCCTTTCCTCAGCACTCCCAGGAAAGCATGCCTAGAAGCCAGCTCTCAACAGGCAGCATTCTTATGGCAGTGTGAAGGTAGCAGTATTCTGAGTCAGGAGGTTCCAAGATTACCACCCTACTGCACCTGGAGATACCCTCCAGGTCTGCATTGTTAACTTGCGTCTCAGAAGCCTGTGGCAAACGTCTGTGGTGAAGACCTGTGAAACTCACTCTGCAGGCAGTGTGGAACTGTGAGGGACTAAGGGTGAGCTCAACTCTCAGAAGTAAGATGTTTTTGGACAAGGCGTTCAACTACCTACTCACGTATGGAACTTAGTATGTAGCACCAGTCTACCCCAGGAATTACTAGGAAATCGCTTGATTGAGCTTGGAGGCACTCGTCTTGTGTGCCGGGAAATTCCAATTACCTCTCCCAACACTTGCGTCAAGCAGCGAGCCTAGGCCTTTTGGAAACGAAAGGTAGCGGCAGGCAGGATGTAGGGTTACAGGCCATAAGCTCAACTCTCAGAAGTGTGTATGCATGGGAGGCAGATGTCTGCTACCCACTCGGACATGGGAGTTGGAACCTAGCTACACTCCTATTGAAGAAGGATGTTGGAAATCGCTGTATTCAACTCAGATACACGGGAGTTCAGGCCCAATGCTTACACATGCTTTTCCCACAACTTATCCCAGCCACTAACAGAAGGAGGTTAGCAGGTACGTCTACAGTCAGGCAGGATGCGGGAGGGTTCTGCCCTGTCCTCAGCTCTCACAGGGAAGCATGCCTTGAAGCCAGCTCTCAACTAGCTGCATTCTTATGACAGTGTGAAGGTAGCAGTATTGTGAGTAAGGAGGTTCCCAGATTACCACTCTACTGCACCTGGAGATACCCTCCAGGTCTGCATTGTTAACTTGCGTCTCAGAGGCCTCTGGCAAAAGTCTCTGGTGAAGACGTGGGAAACTCACTCTGCAGGCAGTGTGGAACTGTGAGGGACTGAGGGTGAGCTCAACTCTCAGCAGTAAGATGATTTTGGACAAGGCGTTCAGCTACCTTCTCACATATGGAACTTAGTATGTAGCACCAGTCTACCCCAGGAATTACTTGGAAATCGCTGGATTGAGCTTGGAGGCACTAGACTTGTGTGCCGGGAGATTCCAGTTACCTCTCCCAACACTTCGGTGAAGCAGCGAGCCTAGGCCTTTTGGAAGCGAAAGTTAGCTGCAGGCAGGAGGTAGGGCTACAGGCCATAAGCTCAACTCTCAGAACTGTGTATGCATGGGAGGCAGATGTCTGCTACCCACTCGTACATGCGAGTGGGAACCTAGCTACACTCTGATGAAGAAGGACTTTGGAAATCGCTGTATTCAACTCAGATACACGTGGGTTCAGGCACAACGATTCCACATGCTTTTCTCACGACCTTTCCCTGCCACTAACATGAGGACGTTAGCAGCTCCTTCTACAGTCAAGCAGGATGCGGGAGGGTTGTGCCCTGTCCTTAGCTCTCACAGGGAAGCATGCCTTGAAGCCAGCTGTCAACTAGCTGCATTCTTATGGCAGGGTGAAGGTAACAGTATTCTGAGACAGGAGGTTCCCAGATTACGACTCTACTGCACCTTGAGATACCCGCCAGGTCTGCATTGTTAACTTGCGTCTCAGAAGCCTCTGGCAAAAGTCTCTGGTAAAGACGTGCGAAACTCACTCTGCAGGCAGTGTGGAACTGTGAGGGACTGAGGGTGAGCTCAACTCTCAGCAGTAAGATGATTTTGGACAAGACGTTCAGCTACCTTCTCACATATGGAACTTAGTATGTAGCACCAGTCTACCCCAGGAATTACTGGGAAATCGCTGGATTGAGCTTGGAGGCACTAGTCTTGTGTGCCGGCAGATTCCAGTTACCTCTCCCAACACTTCGGTGAAGCAGCGAGCCTAGGCCTTTTGGAAGCGAAAGTTAGATTCAGGCAGGAGGTAGGGTTACAGGCCATAAGCTCAACTCTCAGAAGTGTGTATGCATGGGAGGCAGATGTCTGCTACCCACTCGGACATGGGAGTTGGAACCTAGCTACAGTCTGATTTAAGTAGGCCTTTGGAAATCGCTGTATTCAACTCAGATACACAGGAGTTCAGGCCCAATGCTTACACATGCTTTTTCCACAACCTCTCTCAGCCACTAACATTAGGATATTAGCAGCTACGCCTACAGTCAGGCAGGATGCGTGAGGGTTCTGCACTGACCTCAGCTCTCCGAGGGAAGCATTCCTTGAAGCCAGCTCTCAACTAGCTGCATTCTTATGGCAGTGTGAAGGTAGCAGTATTCTGAGTCAGGAGGTTCCAAGATTACCACTCTACTGCACCTGGAGATACCCTCCAGGTCTGCATTGTTAACTTGCGTCTCAGAAGCCTCTGGCAAACGTCTCTGGTGAAGATCTGCGAAACTCACTCTGCAGGCAGTGTGGAACTGTGAGGGACTGAGGGTGAGCTCAACTCTCAGAAGTAAGATGCTTTTGGACAAGGCGTTCAGCTACCTTCTCACGTATGGAACTTAGTATGTAGCACCAGCCTACCACAGGAATTACTACGAAATCGCTGGATTGAGCTTGGAGGCACTCGTCTTGGGTGCCGGGAGATTCCAATTACCTCTCCCAACACTTCCGTCAAACAGCGAGCCTAGGCCTTTTAGAAGCAAAGGGTACCAGCAGGCTGGATGGAGATGAACAGGCTATGAGCTCAACTCTCTGAAGTGTGTATGCATGGGAGGCAGATGTCTGCTACCCATTCTGACATGGGAGTTGGAACTTAGCTACACTCTGATTGAAGTAGGCCATTGGAAATCACTGTATTGAACTCAGATACACAGGAGTTCAGGCCCAATGCTTACACATGCTTTTCCCGCAACCTCTCTCAGCCACTAACATTAGGATGTTAGCAGCTACGCCTACAGTCAGGCAGGATGCGTGAGGGTTCTGCCCTTTCCTCAGCACTCCCAGGAAAGCATGCCTAGAAGCCAGCTCTCAACAGGCAGCATTCTTATGGCAGTGTGAAGGTAGCAGTATTCTGAGTCAGGAGGTTCCAAGATTACCACCCTACTGCACCTGGAGATACCCTCCAGGTCTGCATTGTTAACTTGCGTCTCAGAAGCCTGTGGCAAACGTCTGTGGTGAAGACCTGTGAAACTCACTCTGCAGGCAGTGTGGAACTGTGAGGGACTGAGGGTGAGCTCAACTCTCAGAAGTAAGATGTTTTTGGACAAGGCGTTCAACTACCTACTCACGTATGGAACTTAGTATGTAGCACCAGTCTACCCCAGGAATTACTAGGAAATCGCTTGATTGAGCTTGGAGGCACTCGTCTTGTGTGCCGGGAAATTCCAATTACCTCTCCCAACACTTGCGTCAAGCAGCGAGCCTAGGCCTTTTGGAAACGAAAGGTAGCGGCAGGCAGGATGTAGGGTTACAGGCCATAAGCTCAACTCTCAGAAGTGTGTATGCATGGGAGGCAGATGTCTGCTACCCACTCGGACATGGGAGTTGGAACCTAGCTACACTCCTATTGAAGAAGGATGTTGGAAATCGCTGTATTCAACTCAGATACACGGGAGTTCAGGCCCAATGCTTACACATGCTTTTCCCACAACTTATCCCAGCCACTAACAGAAGGAGGTTAGCAGGTACGTCTACAGTCAGGCAGGATGCGGGAGGGTTCTGCCCTGTACTCAGCTCTCACAGGGAAGCATGCCTTGAAGCCAGCTCTCAACTAGCTGCATTCTTATGACAGTGTGAAGGTAGCAGTATTCTGAGTAAGTAGGTTCCCAGATTACCACTCTACTGCACCTGTAGATACCCTCCAGGTCTGCATTGTTAACTTGCGTCTCAGAGGCCTCTGGCATAAGTCTCTGGTGAAGACGTGGGAAACTCACTCTGCAGGCAGTGTGGAACTGTGAGGGACTGAGGGTGAGCTCAACTCTCAGCAGTAAGATGATTTTGGACAAGGCGTTCAGCTACCTTCTCACATATGGAACTTAGTATGTAGCACCAGTCTACCCCAGGAATTACTTGGAAATCGCTGGATTGAGCTTGGAGGCACTAGTCTTGTGTGCCGGGAGATTCCAGTTACCTCTCCCAACACTTCGGTGAAGCAGCGAGCCTAGGCCTTTTGGAAGCGAAAGTTAGCTGCAGGCAGGAGGTAGGGTTACAGGCCATAATCTCAACTCTCAGAAGTGTGTATGCATGGGAGGCAGATGTCTGCTACCCACTCGTACATGCGAGTGGGAACCTAGCTACACTCTGATGAAGAAGGACTTTGGAAATCGCTGTATTCAACTCAGATACACGTGGGTTCAGGCACAACGATTCCACATGCTTTTCTCACGACCTTTCCCTGCCACTAACATGAGGACGTTAGCAGCTCCTTCTACAGTCAAGCAGGATGCGGGAGGGTTGTGCCCTGTCCTTAGCTCTCACAGGGAAGCATGCCTTGAAGCCAGCTGTCAACTAGCTGCATTCTTATGGCAGGGTGAAGGTAGCAGTATTCTGAGACAGGAGGTTCCCAGATTACGACTCTACTGCACCTTGAGATACCCGCCAGGTCTGCATTGTTAACTTGCGTCTCAGAAGCCTCTGGCAAAAGTCTCTGGTAAAGACGTGCGAAACTCACTCTGCAGGCAGTGTGGAACTGTGAGGGACTGAGGGTGAGCTCAACTCTCAGCAGTAAGATGATTTTGGACAAGGCGTTCAGCTACCTTCTCACATATGGAACTTAGTATGTAGCACCAGTCTACCCCAGGAATTACTGGGAAATCGCAGGATTGAGCTTGGAGGCAATAGTCTTGTGTGCCGGGAGATTCCAGTTACCTCTCCCAACACTTCGGTGAAGCAGCGAGCCTAGGCCTTTTGGAAACGAAAGGTAGCGGCAGGCAGGATGTAGGGTTACAGGCCATAAGCTCAACTCTCTGAAGTGTGTATGCATGGGAGGCAGATGTCTGCTACCCACTCGGACATGGGAGTTGGAACCTAGCTACACTCCTATTGAAGAAGGATGTTGGAAATCGCTGTATTCAACTCAGATACACGGGAGTTCAGGCCCAATGCTTACACATGCTTTTCCCACAACTTATCCCAGCCACTAACAGAAGGAGGTTAGCAGGTACGTCTACAATCAGGCAGGATGCGGGAGGGTTCTGCCCTGTACTCAGCTCTCACAGGGAAGCATGCCTTGAAGCCAGCTCTCAACTAGCTGCATTCTTATGACAGTGTGAAGGTAGCAGTATTCTGAGTAAGGAGGTTCCCAGATTACCACTCTACTGCACCTGGAGATACCCTCCAGGTCTGCATTGTTAACTTGCGTCTCAGAGGCCTCTGGCAAAAGTCTCTGGTGAAGACGTGGGAAACTCACTCTGCAGGCAGTGTGGAACTGTGAGGGACTGAGGGTGAGCTCAACTCTCAGCAGTAAGATGATTTTGGACAAGGCGTTCAGCTACCTTCTCACATATGGAACTTAGTATGTAGCACCAGTCTACCCCAGGAATTACTTGGAAATCGCTGGATTGAGCTTGGAGGCACTAGACTTGTGTGCCGGGAGATTCCAGTTACCTCTCCCAACACTTCGGTGAAGCAGCGAGCCTAGGCCTTTTGGAAGCGAAAGTTAGCTGCAGGCAGGAGGTAGGGCTACAGGCCATAAGCTCAACTCTCAGAACTGTGTATGCATGGGAGGCAGATGTCTGCTACCCACTCGTACATGCGAGTGGGAACCTAGCTACACTCTGATGAAGAAGGACTTTGGAAATCGCTGTATTCAACTCAGATACACGTGGGTTCAGGCACAACGATTCCACATGCTTTTCTCACGACCTTTCTCTGCCACTAACATGAGGACGTTAGCAGCTCCTTCTACAGTCAAGCAGGATGCGGGAGGGTTGTGCCCTGTCCTTAGCTCTCACAGGGAAGCATGCCTTGAAGCCAGCTGTCAACTAGCTGCATTCTTATGGCAGGGTGAAGGTAACAGTATTCTGAGACAGGAGGTTCCCAGATTACGACTCTACTGCACCTTGAGATACCCGCCAGGTCTGCATTGTTAACTTGCGTCTCAGAAGCCTCTGGCAAAAGTCTCTGGTAAAGACGTGCGAAACTCACTCTGCAGGCAGTGTGGAACTGTGAGGGACTGAGGGTGAGCTCAACTCTCAGCAGTAAGATGATTTTGGACAAGACGTTCACTACCTTCTCACATATGGAACTTAGTATGTAGCACCAGTCTACCCCAGGAATTACTGGGAAATCGCTGGATTGAGCTTGGAGGCACTAGTCTTGTGTGCCGGCAGATTCCAGTTACCTCTCCCAACACTTCGGTGAAGCAGCGAGCCTAGGCCTTTTGGAAGCGAAAGTTAGATTCAGGCAGGAGGTAGGGTTACAGGCCATAAGCTCAACTCTCAGAAGTGTGTATGCATGGGAGGCAGATGTCTGCTACCCACTCGGACATGGGAGTTGGAACCTAGCTACAGTCTGATTTAAGTAGGCCTTTGGAAATCGCTGTATTCAACTCAGATACACAGGAGTTCAGGCCCAATGCTTACACATGCTTTTTCCACAACCTCTCTCAGCCACTAACATTAGGATATTAGCAGCTACGCCTACAGTCAGGCAGGATGCGTGAGGGTTCTGCACTGACCTCAGCTCTCCGAGGGAAGCATTCCTTGAAGCCAGCTCTCAACTAGCTGCATTCTTATGGCAGTGTGAAGGTAGCAGTATTCTGAGTCAGGAGGTTCCAAGATTACCACTCTACTGCACCTGGAGATACCCTCCAGGTCTGCATTGTTAACTTGCGTCTCAGAAGCCTCTGGCAAACGTCTCTGGTGAAGATCTGCGAAACTCACTCTGCAGGCAGTGTGGAACTGTGAGGGACTGAGGGTGAGCTCAACTCTCAGAAGTAAGATGCTTTTGGACAAGGCGTTCAGCTACCTTCTCACGTATGGAACTTAGTATGTAGCACCAGCCTACCACAGGAATTACTACGAAATCGCTGGATTGAGCTTGGAGGCACTCGTCTTGGGTGCCGGGAGATTCCAATTACCTCTCCCAACACTTCCGTCAAACAGCGAGCCTAGGCCTTTTAGAAGCAAAGGGTACCAGCAGGCTGGATGGAGATGAACAGGCTATCAGCTCAACTCTCTGAAGTGTGTATGCATGGGAGGCAGATGTCTGCTACCCATTCTGACATGGGAGTTGGAACTTAGCTACACTCTGATTGAAGTAGGCCATTGGAAATCACTGTATTCAACTCAGATACACAGGAGTTCAGGCCCAATGCTTACACATGCTTTTCCCGCAACCTCTCTCAGCCACTAACATTAGGATGTTAGCAGCTACGCCTACAGTCAGGCAGGATGCGGGAGGGTTCTGCCCTTTCCTCAGCACTCCCAGGAAAGCATGCCTAGAAGCCAGCTCTCAACAGGCAGCATTCTTATGGCAGTGTGAAGGTAGCAGTATTCTGAGTCAGGAGGTTCCAAGATTACCACCCTACTGCACCTGGAGATACCCTCCAGGTCTGCATTGTTAACTTGCGTCTCAGAAGCCTGTGGCAAACGTCTGTGGTGAAGACCTGTGAAACTCACTCTGCAGGCAGTGTGGAACTGTGAGGGACTGAGGGTCAGCTCAACTCTCAGAAGTAAGATGTTTTTGGACAAGGCGTTCAACTACCTACTCACGTATGGAACTTAGTATGTAGCACCAGTCTACCCCAGGAATTACTAGGAAATCGCTTGATTGAGCTTGGAGGCACTCGTCTTGTGTGCCGGGAAATTCCAATTACCTCTCCCAACACTTGCGTCAAGCAGCGAGCCTAGGCCTTTTGGAAACGAAAGGTAGCGGCAGGCAGGATGTAGGGTTACAGGCCATAAGCTCAACTCTCAGAAGTGTGTATGCATGGGAGGCAGATGTCTGCTACCCACTCGGACATGGGAGTTGGAACCTAGCTACACTCCTATTGAAGAAGGATGTTGGAAATCGCTGTATTCAACTCAGATACACGGGAGTTCAGGCCCAATGCTTACACATGCTTTTCCCACAACTTATCCCAGCCACTAACAGAAGGAGGTTAGCAGGTACGTCTACAGTCAGGCAGGATGCGGGAGGGTTCTGCCCTGTACTCAGCTCTCACAGGGAAGCATGCCTTGAAGCCAGCTCTCAACTAGCTGCATTCTTATGACAGTGTGAAGGTAGCAGTATTCTGAGTAAGGAGGTTCCCAGATTACCACTCTACTGCACCTGGAGATACCCTCCAGGTCTGCATTGTTAACTTGCGTCTCAGAGGCCTCTGGCAAAAGTCTCTGGTGAAGACGTGGGAAACTCACTCTGCAGGCAGTGTGGAACTGTGAGGGACTGAGGGTGAGCTCAACTCTCAGCAGTAAGATGATTTTGGACAAGGCGTTCAGCTACCTTCTCACATATGGAACTTAGTATGTAGCACCAGTCTACCCCAGGAATTACTTGGAAATCGCTGGATTGAGCTTGGAGGCACTAGACTTGTGTGCCGGGAGATTCCAGTTACCTCTCCCAACACTTCGGTGAAGCAGCGAGCCTAGGCCTTTTGGAAGCGAAAGTTAGCTGCAGGCAGGAGGTAGGGTTACAGGCCATAATCTCAACTCTCAGAAGTGTGTATGCATGGGAGGCAGATGTCTGCTACCCACTCGTACATGCGAGTGGGAACCTAGGTACACTCTGATGAAGAAGGACTTTGGAAATCGCTGTATTCAACTCAGATACACGTGGGTTCAGGCACAACGATTCCACATGCTTTTCTCACGACCTTTCCCTGCCACTAACATGAGGACGTTAGCAGCTCCTTCTACAGTCAAGCAGGATGCGGGAGGGTTGTGCCCTGTCCTTAGCTCTCACAGGGAAGCATGCCTTGAAGCCAGCGTCAACTAGCTGCATTCTTATGGCAGGGTGAAGGTAGCAGTATTCTGAGACAGGAGGTTCCCAGATTACGACTCTACTGCACCTTGAGATACCCGCCAGGTCTGCATTGTTAACTTGCGTCTCAGAAGCCTCTGGCAAAAGTCTCTGGTAAAGACGTGCGAAACTCACTCTGCAGGCAGTGTGGAACTGTGAGGGACTGAGGGTGAGCTCAACTCTCAGCAGTAAGATGATTTTGGACAAGGCGTTCAGCTACCTTCTCACATATGGAACTTAGTATGTAGCACCAGTCTACCCCAGGAATTACTGGGAAATCGCAGGATTGAGCTTGGAGGTAATAGTCTTGTGTGCCGGGAGATTCCAGTTACCTCTCCCAACACTTCGGTGAAGCAGCGAGACTAGGCCTTTTGGAAACGAAAGGTAGCGGCAGGCAGGATGTAGGGTTACAGGCCATAAGCTCAACTCTCAGAAGTGTGTATGCATGGGAGGCAGATGTCTGCTACCCACTCGGACATGGGAGTTGGAACCTAGCTACACTCCTATTGAAGAAGGATGTTGGAAATCGCTGTATTCAACTCAGATACACGGGAGTTCAGGCCCAATGCTTACACATGCTTTTCCCACAACTTATCCCAGCCACTAACAGAAGGAGGTTAGCAGGTACGTCTACAGTCAGGCAGGATGCGGGAGGGTTCTGCCCTGTACTCAGCTCTCACAGGGAAGCATGCCTTGAAGCCAGCTCTCAACTAGCTGCATTCTTATGACAGTGTGAAGGTAGCAGTATTCTGAGTAAGGAGGTTCCCAGATTACCACTCTACTGCACCTGGAGATACCCTCCAGGTCTGCATTGTTAACTTGCGTCTCAGAGGCCTCTGGCAAAAGTCTCTGGTGAAGACGTGGGAAACTCACTCTGCAGGCAGTGTGGAACTGTGAGGGACTGAGGGTGAGCTCAACTCTCAGCAGTAAGATGATTTTGGACAAGGCGTTCAGCTACCTTCTCACATATGGAACTTAGTATGTAGCACCAGTCTACCCCAGGAATTACTTGGAAATCGCTGGATTGAGCTTGGAGGCACTAGACTTGTGTGCCGGGAGATTCCAGTTACCTCTCCCAACACTTCGGTGAAGCAGCGAGCCTAGGCCTTTTGGAAGCGAAAGTTAGCTGCAGGCAGGAGGTAGGGCTACAGGCCATAAGCTCAACTCTCAGAACTGTGTATGCATGGGAGGCAGATGTCTGCTACCCACTCGTACATGCGAGTGGGAACCTAGCTACACTCTGATGAAGAAGGACTTTGGAAATCGCTGTATTCAACTCAGATACACGTGGGTTCAGGCACAACGATTCCACATGCTTTTCTCACGACCTTTCCCTGCCACTAACATGAGGACGTTAGCAGCTCCTTCTACAGTCAAGCAGGATGCGGGAGGGTTGTGCCCTGTCCTTAGCTCTCACAGGGAAGCATGCCTTGAAGCCAGCTGTCAACTAGCTGCATTCTTATGGCAGGGTGAACGTAACAGTATTCTGAGACAGGAGGTTCCCAGATTACGACTCTACTGCACCTTGAGATACCCGCCAGGTCTGCATTGTTAACTTGCGTCTCAGAAGCCTCTGGCAAAAGTCTCTGGTAAAGACGTGCGAAACTCACTCTGCAGGCAGTGTGGAACTGTGAGGGACTGAGGGTGAGCTCAACTCTCAGCAGTAAGATGATTTTGGACAAGACGTTCAGCTACCTTCTCACATATGGAACTTAGTATGTAGCACCAGTCTACCCCAGGAATTACTGGGAAATCGCTGGATTGAGCTTGGAGCACTAGTCTTGTGTGCCGGCAGATTCCAGTTACCTCTCCCAACACTTCGGTGAAGCAGCGAGCCTAGGCCTTTTGGAAGCGAAAGTTAGATTCAGGCAGGAGGTAGGGTTACAGGCCATAAGCTCAACTCTCAGAAGTGTGTATGCATGGGAGGCAGATGTCTGCTACCCACTCGGACATGGGAGTTGGAACCTAGCTACAGTCTGATTTAAGTAGGCCTTTGGAAATCGCTGTATTCAACTCAGATACACAGGAGTTCAGGCCCAATGCTTACACATGCTTTTTCCACAACCTCTCTCAGCCACTAACATTAGGATATTAGCAGCTACGCCTACAGTCAGGCAGGATGCGTGAGGGTTCTGCACTGACCTCAGCTCTCCGAGGGAAGCATTCCTTGAAGCCAGCTCTCAACTAGCTGCATTCTTATGGCAGTGTGAAGGTAGCAGTATTCTGAGTCAGGAGGTTCCAAGATTACCACTCTACTGCACCTGGAGATACCCTCCAGGTCTGCATTGTTAACTTGCGTCTCAGAAGCCTCTGGCAAACGTCTCTGGTGAAGATCTGCGAAACTCACTCTGCAGGCAGTGTGGAACTGTGAGGGACTGAGGGTGAGCTCAACTCTCAGAAGTAAGATGCTTTTGGACAAGGCGTTCAGCTACCTTCTCACGTATGGAACTTAGTATGTAGCACCAGCCTACCACAGGAATTACTACGAAATCGCTTGATTGAGCTTGGAGGCACTCGTCTTGGGTGCCGGGAGATTCCAATTACCTCTCCCAACACTTCCGTCAAACAGCGAGCCTAGGCCTTTTAGAAGCAAAGGGTACCAGCAGGCTGGATGGAGATGAACAGGCTATCAGCTCAACTCTCTGAAGTGTGTATGCATGGGAGGCAGATGTCTGCTACCCATTCTGACATGGGAGTTGGAACTTAGCTACACTCTGATTGAAGTAGGCCATTGGAAATCACTGTATTCAACTCAGATACACAGGAGTTCAGGCCCAATGCTTACACATGCTTTTCCCGCAACCTCTCTCAGCCACTAACATTAGGATGTTAGCAGCTACGCCTAGAGTCAGGCAGGATGCGTGAGGGTTCTGCCCTTTCCTCAGCACTCCCAGGAAAGCATGCCTAGAAGCCAGCTCTCAACAGGCAGCATTCTTATGGCAGTGTGAAGGTAGCAGTATTCTGAGTCAGGAGGTTCCAAGATTACCACCCTACTGCACCTGGAGATACCCTCCAGGTCTGCATTGTTAACTTGCGTCTCAGAAGCCTGTGGCAAACGTCTGTGGTGAAGACCTGTGAAACTCACTCTGCAGGCAGTGTGGAACTGTGAGGGACTGAGGGTGAGCTCAACTCTCAGAAGTAAGATGTTTTTGGACAAGGCGTTCAACAACCTACTCACGTATGGAACTTAGTATGTAGCACCAGTCTACCCCAGGAATTACTAGGAAATCGCTTGATTGAGCTTGGAGGCACTCGTCTTGTGTGCCGGGAAATTCCAATTACCTCTCCCAACACTTGCGTCAAGCAGCGAGCCTAGGCCTTTTGGAAACGAAAGGTAGCGGCAGGCAGGATGTAGGGTTACAGGCCATAAGCTCAACTCTCAGAAGTGTGTATGCATGGGAGGCAGATGTCTGCTACCCACTCGGACATGGGAGTTGGAACCTAGCTACACTCCTATTGAAGAAGGATGTTGGAAATCGCTGTATTCAACTCAGATACACGGGAGTTCAGGCCCAATGCTTACACATGCTTTTCCCACAACTTATCCCAGCCACTAACAGAAGGAGGTTAGCAGGTACGTCTACAGTCAGGCAGGATGCGGGAGGGTTCTGCCCTGTACTCAGCTCTCACAGGGAAGCATGCCTTGAAGCCAGCTCTCAACTAGCTGCATTCTTATGACAGTGTGAAGGTAGCAGTATTCTGAGTAAGTAGGTTCCCAGATTACCACTCTACTGCACCTGTAGATACCCTCCAGGTCTGCATTGTTAACTTGCGTCTCAGAGGCCTCTGGCATAAGTCTCTGGTGAAGACGTGGGAAACTCACTCTGCAGGCAGTGTGGAACTGTGAGGGACTGAGGGTGAGCTCAACTCTCAGCAGTAAGATGATTTTGGACAAGGCGTTCAGCTACCTTCTCACATATGGAACTTAGTATGTAGCACCAGTCTACCCCAGGAATTACTTGGAAATCGCTGGATTGAGCTTGGAGGCACTAGTCTTGTGTGCCGGGAGATTCCAGTTACCTCTCCCAACACTTCGGTGAAGCAGCGAGCCTAGGCCTTTTGGAAGCGAAAGTTAGCTGCAGGCAGGAGGTAGGGTTACAGGCCATAATCTCAACTCTCAGAAGTGTGTATGCATGGGAGGCAGATGTCTGCTACCCACTCGTACATGAGAGTGGGAACCTAGCTACACTCTGATGAAGAAGGACTTTGGAAATCGCTGTATTCAACTCAGATACACGTGGGTTCAGGCACAACGATTCCACATGCTTTTCTCACGACCTTTCCCTGCCACTAACATGAGGACGTTAGCAGCTCCTTCTACAGTCAAGCAGGATGCGGGAGGGTTGTGCCCTGTCCTTAGCTCTCACAGGGAAGCATGCCTTGAAGCCAGCTGTCAACTAGCTGCATTCTTATGGCAGGGTGAAGGTAGCAGTATTCTGAGACAGGAGGTTCCCAGATTACGACTCTACTGCACCTTGAGATACCCGCCAGGTCTGCATTGTTAACTTGCGTCTCAGAAGCCTCTGGCAAAAGTCTCTGGTAAAGACGTGCGAAACTCACTCTGCAGGCAGTGTGGAACTGTGAGGGACTGAGGGTGAGCTCAACTCTCAGCAGTAAGATGATTTTGGACAAGGCGTTCAGCTACCTTCTCACATATGGAACTTAGTATGTAGCACCAGTCTACCCCAGGAATTACTGGGAAATCGCAGGATTGAGCTTGGAGGCAATAGTCTTGTGTGCCGGGAGATTCCAGTTACCTCTCCCAACACTTCGGTGAAGCAGCGAGCCTAGGCCTTTTGGAAACGAAAGGTAGCGGCAGGCAGGATGTAGGGTTACAGGCCATAAGCTCAACTCTCAGAAGTGTGTATGCATGGGAGGCAGATGTCTGCTACCCACTCGGACATGGGAGTTGGAACCTAGCTACACTCCTATTGAAGAAGGATGTTGGAAATCGCTGTATTCAACTCAGATACACGGGAGTTCAGGCCCAATGCTTACACATGCTTTTCCCACAACTTATCCCAGTCACTAACAGAAGGAGGTTAGCAGGTACGTCTACAGTCAGGCAGGATGCGGGAGGGTTCTGCCCTGTACTCAGCTCTCACAGGGAAGCATGCCTTGAAGCCAGCTCTCAACTAGCTGCATTCTTATGACAGTGTGAAGGTAGCAGTATTCTGAGTAAGTAGGTTCCCAGATTACCACTCTACTGCACCTGTAGATACCCTCCAGGTCTGCATTGTTAACTTGCGTCTCAGAGGCCTCTGGCATAAGTCTCTGGTGAAGACGTGGGAAACTCACTCTGCAGGCAGTGTGGAACTGTGAGGGACTGAGGGTGAGCTCAACTCTCAGCAGTAAGATGATTTTGGACAAGGCGTTCAGCTACCTTCTCACATATGGAACTTAGTATGTAGCACCAGTCTACCCCAGGAATTACTTGGAAATCGCTGGATTGAGCTTGGAGGCACTAGTCTTGTGTGCCGGGAGATTCCAGTTACCTCTCCCAACACTTCGGTGAAGCAGCGAGCCTAGGCCTTTTGGAAGCGAAAGTTAGCTGCAGGCAGGAGGTAGGGTTACAGGCCATAATCTCAACTCTCAGAAGTGTGTATGCATGGGAGGCAGATGTCTGCTACCCACTCGTACATGAGAGTGGGAACCTAGCTACACTCTGATGAAGAAGGACTTTGGAAATCGCTGTATTCAACTCAGATACACGTGGGTTCAGGCACAACGATTCCACATGCTTTTCTCACGACCTTTCCCTGCCACTAACATGAGGACGTTAGCAGCTCCTTCTACAGTCAAGCAGGATGCGGGAGGGTTGTGCCCTGTCCTTAGCTCTCACAGGGAAGCATGCCTTGAAGCCAGCTGTCAACTAGCTGCATTCTTATGGCAGGGTGAAGGTAGCAGTATTCTGAGACAGGAGGTTCCCAGATTACGACTCTACTGCACCTTGAGATACCCGCCAGGTCTGCATTGTTAACTTGCGTCTCAGAAGCCTCTGGCAAAAGTCTCTGGTAAAGACGTGCGAAACTCACTCTGCAGGCAGTGTGGAACTGTGAGGGACTGAGGGTGAGCTCAACTCTCAGCAGTAAGATGATTTTGGACAAGGCGTTCAGCTACCTTCTCACATATGGAACTTAGTATGTAGCACCAGTCTACCCCAGGAATTACTGGGAAATCGCAGGATTGAGCTTGGAGGCAATAGTCTTGTGTGCCGGGAGATTCCAGTTACCTCTCCCAACACTTCGGTGAAGCAGCGAGCCTAGGCCTTTTGGAAACGAAAGGTAGCGGCAGGCAGGATGTAGGGTTACAGGCCATAAGCTCAACTCTCAGAAGTGTGTATGCATGGGAGGCAGATGTCTGCTACCCACTCGGACATGGGAGTTGGAACCTAGCTACACTCCTATTGAAGAAGGATGTTGGAAATCGCTGTATTCAACTCAGATACACGGGAGTTCAGGCCCAATGCTTACACATGCTTTTCCCACAACTTATCCCAGCCACTAACAGAAGGAGGTTAGCAGGTACGTCTACAGTCAGGAAGGATGCGGGAGGGTTCTGCCCTGTACTCAGCTCTCACAGGGAAGCATGCCTTGAAGCCAGCTCTCAACTAGCTGCATTCTTATGACAGTGTGAAGGTAGCAGTATTCTGAGTAAGGGGGTTCCCAGATTACCACTCTACTGCACCTGGAGATACCCTCCAGGTCTGCATTGTTAACTTGCGTCTCAGAGGCCTCTGGCAAAAGTCTCTGGTGAAGACGTGGGAAACTCACTCTGCAGGCAGTGTGGAACTGTGAGGGACTGAGGGTGAGCTCAACTCTCAGCAGTAAGATGATTTTGGGCAAGGCGTTCAGCTACCTTCTCACATATGGAACTTAGTATGTAGCACCAGTCTACCCCAGGAATTACTTGGAAATCGCTGGATTGAGCTTGGAGGCACTAGTCTTGTGTGCCGGGAGATTCCAGTTACCTCTCCCAACACTTCGGTGAAGCAGCGAGCCTAGGCCTTTTGGAAGCGAAAGTTAGCTGCAGGCAGGAGGTAGGGTTACAGGCCATAATCTCAACTCTCAGAAGTGTGTATGCATGGGAGGCAGATGTCTGCTACCCACTCGTACATGAGAGTGGGAACCTAGCTACACTCTGATGAAGAAGGACTTTGGAAATCGCTGTATTCAACTCAGATACACGTGGGTTCAGGCACAACGATTCCACATGCTTTTCTCACGACCTTTCCCTGCCACTAACATGAGGACGTTAGCAGCTCCTTCTACAGTCAAGCAGGATGCGGGAGGGTTGTGCCCTGTCCTTAGCTCTCACAGGGAAGCATGCCTTGAAGCCAGCTGTCAACTAGCTGCATTCTTATGGCAGGGTGAAGGTAGCAGTATTCTGAGACAGGAGGTTCCCAGATTACGACTCTACTGCACCTTGAGATACCCGCCAGGTCTGCATTGTTAACTTGCGTCTCAGAAGCCTCTGGCAAAAGTCTCTGGTAAAGACGTGCGAAACTCACTCTGCAGGCAGTGTGGAACTGTGAGGGACTGAGGGTGAGCTCAACTCTCAGCAGTAAGATGATTTTGGACAAGGCGTTCAGCTACCTTCTCACATATGGAACTTAGTATGTAGCACCAGTCTACCCCAGGAATTACTGGGAAATCGCAGGATTGAGCTTGGAGGCAATAGTCTTGTGTGCCGGGAGATTCCAGTTACCTCTCCCAACACTTCGGTGAAGCAGCGAGCCTAGGCCTTTTGGAAACGAAAGGTAGCGGCAGGCAGGATGTAGGGTTACAGGCCATAAGCTCAACTCTCAGAAGTGTGTATGCATGGGAGGCAGATGTCTGCTACCCACTCGGACATGGGAGTTGGAACCTAGCTACACTCCTATTGAAGAAGGATGTTGGAAATCGCTGTATTCAACTCAGATACACGGGAGTTCAGGCCCAATGCTTACACATGCTTTTCCCACAACTTATCCCAGCCACTAACAGAAGGAGGTTAGCAGGTACGTCTACAGTCAGGAAGGATGCGGGAGGGTTCTGCCCTGTACTCAGCTCTCACAGGGAAGCATGCCTTGAAGCCAGCTCTCAACTAGCTGCATTCTTATGACAGTGTGAAGGTAGCAGTATTCTGAGTAAGGGGGTTCCCAGATTACCACTCTACTGCACCTGGAGATACCCTCCAGGTCTGCATTGTTAACTTGCGTCTCAGAGGCCTCTGGCAAAAGTCTCTGGTGAAGACGTGGGAAACTCACTCTGCAGGCAGTGTGGAACTGTGAGGGACTGAGGGTGAGCTCAACTCTCAGCAGTAAGATGATTTTGGGCAAGGCGTTCAGCTACCTTCTCACATATGGAACTTAGTATGTAGCACCAGTCTACCCCAGGAATTACTTGGAAATCGCTGGATTGAGCTTGGAGGCACTAGACTTGTGTGCCGGGAGATTCCAGTTACCTCTCCCAACACTTCGGTGAAGCAGCGAGCCTAGGCCTTTTGGAAGCGAAAGTTAGCTGCAGGCAGGAGGTAGGGCTACAGGCCATAAGCTCAACTCTCAGAACTGTGTATGCATGGGAGGCAGATGTCTGCTACCCACTCGTACATGCGAGTGGGAACCTAGCTACACTCTGATGAAGAAGGACTTTGGAAATCGCTGTATTCAACTCAGATACACGTGGGTTCAGGCACAACGATTCCACATGCTTTTCTCACGACCTTTCTCTGCCACTAACATGAGGACGTTAGCAGCTCCTTCTACAGTCAAGCAGGATGCGGGAGGGTTGTGCCCTGTCCTTAGCTCTCACAGGGAAGCATGCCTTGAAGCCAGCTGTCAACTAGCTGCATTCTTATGGCAGGGTGAAGGTAACAGTATTCTGAGACAGGAGGTTCCCAGATTACGACTCTACTGCACCTTGAGATACCCGCCAGGTCTGCATTGTTAACTTGCGTCTCAGAAGCCTCTGGCAAAAGTCTCTGGTAAAGACGTGCGAAACTCACTCTGCAGGCAGTGTGGAACTGTGAGGGACTGAGGGTGAGCTCAACTCTCAGCAGTAAGATGATTTTGGACAAGACGTTCAGCTACCTTCTCACATATGGAACTTAGTATGTAGCACCAGTCTACCCCAGGAATTACTGGGAAATCGCTGGATTGAGCTTGGAGGCACTAGTCTTGTGTGCCGGCAGATTCCAGTTACCTCTCCCAACACTTCGGTGAAGCAGCGAGCCTAGGCCTTTTGGAAGCGAAAGTTAGATTCAGGCAGGAGGTAGGGTTACAGGCCATAAGCTCAACTCTCAGAAGTGTGTATGCATGGGAGGCAGATGTCTGCTACCCACTCGGACATGGGAGTTGGAACCTAGCTACAGTCTGATTTAAGTAGGCCTTTGGAAATCGCTGTATTCAACTCAGATACACAGGAGTTCAGGCCCAATGCTTACACATGCTTTTTCCACAACCTCTCTCAGCCACTAACATTAGGATATTAGCAGCTACGCCTACAGTCAGGCAGGATGCGTGAGGGTTCTGCACTGACCTCAGCTCTCCGAGGGAAGCATTCCTTGAAGCCAGCTCTCAACTAGCTGCATTCTTATGGCAGTGTGAAGGTAGCAGTATTCTGAGTCAGGAGGTTCCAAGATTACCACTCTACTGCACCTGGAGATACCCTCCAGGTCTGCATTGTTAACTTGCGTCTCAGAAGCCTCTGGCAAACGTCTCTGGTGAAGATCTGCGAAACTCACTCTGCAGGCAGTGTGGAACTGTGAGGGACTGAGGGTGAGCTCAACTCTCAGAAGTAAGATGCTTTTGGACAAGGCGTTCAGCTACCTTCTCACGTATGGAACTTAGTATGTAGCACCAGCCTACCACAGGAATTACTACGAAATCGCTTGATTGAGCTTGGAGGCACTCGTCTTGGGTGCCGGGAGATTCCAATTACCTCTCCCAACACTTCCGTCAAACAGCGAGCCTAGGCCTTTTAGAAGCAAAGGGTACCAGCAGGCTGGATGGAGATGAACAGGCTATCAGCTCAACTCTCTGAAGTGTGTATGCATGGGAGGCAGATGTCTGCTACCCATTCTGACATGGGAGTTGGAACTTAGCTACACTCTGATTGAAGTAGGCCATTGGAAATCACTGTATTCAACTCAGATACACAGGAGTTCAGGCCCAATGCTTACACATGCTTTTCCCGCAACCTCTCTCAGCCACTAACATTAGGATGTTAGCAGCTACGCCTACAGTCAGGCAGGATGCGTGAGGGTTCTGCCCTTTCCTCAGCACTCCCAGGAAAGCATGCCTAGAAGCCAGCTCTCAACAGGCAGCATTCTTATGGCAGTGTGAAGGTAGCAGTATTCTGAGTAAGGGGGTTCCCAGATTACCACTCTACTGCACCTGGAGATACCCTCCAGGTCTGCATTGTTAACTTGCGTCTCAGAGGCCTCTGGCAAAAGTCTCTGGTGAAGACGTGGGAAACTCACTCTGCAGGCAGTGTGGAACTGTGAGGGACTGAGGGTGAGCTCAACTCTCAGCAGTAAGATGATTTTGGACAAGGCGTTCAGCTACCTTCTCACATATGGAACTTAGTATGTAGCACCAGTCTACCCCAGGAATTACTTGGAAATCGCTGGATTGAGCTTGGAGGCACTAGACTTGTGTGCCGGGAGATTCCAGTTACCTCTCCCAACACTTCGGTGAAGCAGCGAGCCTAGGCCTTTTGGAAGCGAAAGTTAGCTGCAGGCAGGAGGTAGGGCTACAGGCCATAAGCTCAACTCTCAGAACTGTGTATGCATGGGAGGCAGATGTCTGCTACCCACTCGTACATGCGAGTGGGAACCTAGCTACACTCTGATGAAGAAGGACTTTGGAAATCGCTGTATTCAACTCAGATACACGTGGGTTCAGGCACAACGATTCCACATGCTTTTCTCACGACCTTTCCCTGCCACTAACATGAGGACGTTAGCAGCTCCTTCTACAGTCAAGCAGGATGCGGGAGGGTTGTGCCCTGTCCTTAGCTCTCACAGGGAAGCATGCCTTGAAGCCAGCTGTCAACTAGCTGCATTCTTATGGCAGGGTGAAGGTAACAGTATTCTGAGACAGGAGGTTCCCAGATTACGACTCTACTGCACCTTGAGATACCCGCCAGGTCTGCATTGTTAACTTGCGTCTCAGAAGCCTCTGGCAAAAGTCTCTGGTAAAGACGTGCGAAACTCACTCTGCAGGAAGTGTGGAACTGTGAGGGACTGAGGGTGAGCTCAACTCTCAGCAGTAAGATGATTTTGGACAAGACGTTCAGCTACCTTCTCACATATGGAACTTAGTATGTAGCACCAGTCTACCCCAGGAATTACTGGGAAATCGCTGGATTGAGCTTGGAGGCACTAGTCTTGTGTGCCGGCAGATTCCAGTTACCTCTCCCAACACTTCGGTGAAGCAGCGAGCCTAGGCCTTTTGGAAGCGAAAGTTAGATTCAGGCAGGAGGTAGGGTTACAGGCCATAAGCTCAACTCTCAGAAGTGTGTATGCATGGGAGGCAGATGTCTGCTACCCACTCGGACATGGGAGATGGAACCTAGCTACAGTCTGATTTAAGTAGGCCTTTGGAAATCGCTGTATTCAACTCAGATACACAGGAGTTCAGGCCCAATGCTTACACATGCTTTTTCCACAACCTCTCTCAGCCACTAACATTAGGATATTAGCAGCTACGCCTACAGTCAGGCAGGATGCGTGAGGGTTCTGCACTGACCTCAGCTCTCCGAGGGAAGCATTCCTTGAAGCCAGCTCTCAACAGGCAGCATTCTTATGGCAGTGTGAAGGTAGCAGTATTCTGAGTCAGGAGGTTCCAAGATTACCACCCTACTGCACCTGGAGATACCCTCCAGGTCTGCATTGTTAACTTGCGTCTCAGAAGCCTCTGGCAAACGTCTCTGGTGAAGATCTGCGAAACTCACTCTGCAGGCAGTGTGGAACTGTGAGGGACTGAGGGTGAGCTCAACTCTCAGAAGTAAGATGCTTTTGGACAAGGCGTTCAGCTACCTTCTCACGTATGGAACTTAGTATGTAGCACCAGCCTACCACAGGAATTACTACGAAATCGCTTGATTGAGCTTGGAGGCACTCGTCTTGGGTGCCGGGAGATTCCAATTACCTCTCCCAACACTTCCGTCAAACAGCGAGCCTAGGCCTTTTAGAAGCAAAGGGTACCAGCAGGCTGGATGGAGATGAACAGGCTATCAGCTCAACTCTCTGAAGTGTGTATGCATGGGAGGCAGATGTCTGCTACCCATTCTGACATGGGAGTTGGAACTTAGCTACACTCTGATTGAAGTAGGCCATTGGAAATCACTGTATTCAACTCAGATACACAGGAGTTCAGGCCCAATGCTTACACATGCTTTTCCCGCAACCTCTCTCAGCCACTAACATTAGGATGTTAGCAGCTACGCCTACAGTCAGGCAGGATGCGTGAGGGTTCTGCCCTTTCCTCAGCACTCCCAGGAAAGCATGCCTAGAAGCCAGCTCTCAACAGGCAGCATTCTTATGGCAGTGTGAAGGTAGCAGTATTCTGAGTCAGGAGGTTCCAAGATTACCACCCTACTGCACCTGGAGATACCCTCCAGGTCTGCATTGTTAACTTGCGTCTCAGAAGCCTGTGGCAAACGTCTGTGGTGAAGACCTGTGAAACTCACTCTGCAGGCAGTGTGGAACTGTGAGGGACTGAGGGTGAGCTCAACTCTCAGAAGTAAGATGTTTTTGGACAAGGCGTTCAACTACCTACTCACGTATGGAACTTAGTATGTAGCACCAGTCTACCCCAGGAATTACTAGGAAATCGCTTGATTGAGCTTGGAGGCACTCGTCTTGTGTGCCGGGAAATTCCAATTACCTCTCCCAACACTTGCGTCAAGCAGCGAGCCTAGGCCTTTTGGAAACGAAAGGTAGCGGCAGGCAGGATGTAGGGTTACAGGCCATAAGCTCAACTCTCAGAAGTGTGTATGCATGGGAGGCAGATGTCTACTACCCACTCGGATATGGGAGTTGGAACCTAGCTACACTCCTATTGAAGAAGGATGTTGGAAATCGCTGTATTCAACTCAGATACACGGGAGTTCAGGCCCAATGCTTACACATGCTTTTCCCACAACTTATCCCAGCCACTAACAGAAGGAGGTTAGCAGGTACGTCTACAGTCAGGCAGGATGCGGGAGGGTTCTGCCCTGTACTCAGCTCTCACAGGGAAGCATGCCTTGAAGCCAGCTCTCAACTAGCTGCATTCTTATGACAGTGTGAAGGTAGCAGTATTCTGAGTAAGTAGGTTCCCAGATTACCACTCTACTGCACCTGTAGATACCCTCCAGGTCTGCATTGTTAACTTGCGTCTCAGAGGCCTCTGGCATAAGTCTCTGGTGAAGACGTGGGAAACTCACTCTGCAGGCAGTGTGGAACTGTGAGGGACTGAGGGTGAGCTCAACTCTCAGCAGTAAGATGATTTTGGACAAGGCGTTCAGCTACCTTCTCACATATGGAACTTAGTATGTAGCACCAGTCTACCCCAGGAATTACTTGGAAATCGCTGGATTGAGCTTGGAGGCACTAGTCTTGTGTGCCGGGAGATTCCAGTTACCTCTCCCAACACTTCGGTGAAGCAGCGAGCCTAGGCCTTTTGGAAGCGAAAGTTAGCTGCAGGCAGGAGGTAGGGTTACAGGCCATAATCTCAACTCTCAGAAGTGTGTATGCATGGGAGGCAGATGTCTGCTACCCACTCGTACATGCGAGTGGGAACCTAGCTACACTCTGATGAAGAAGGACTTTGGAAATCGCTGTATTCAACTCAGATACACGTGGGTTCAGGCACAACGATTCCACATGCTTTTCTCACGACCTTTCCCTGCCACTAACATGAGGACGTTAGCAGCTCCTTCTACAGTCAAGCAGGATGCGGGAGGGTTGTGCCCTGTCCTTAGCTCTCACAGGGAAGCATGCCTTGAAGCCAGCTGTCAACTAGCTGCATTCTTATGGCAGGGTGAAGGTAGCAGTGTTCTGAGACAGGAGGTTCCCAGATTACGACTCTACTGCACCTAGAGATACCCGCCAGGTCTGCATTGTTAACTTGCGTCTCAGAAGCCTCTGGCAAATGTCTCTGGTAAAGACGTGCGAAACTCACTCTGCAGGCAGTGTGGAACTGTGAGGGACTGAGGGTGAGCTCAACTCTCAGCAGTAAGATGATTTTGGACAAGGCGTTCAGCTACCTTCTCACATATGGAACTTAGTATGTAGCACCAGTCTACCCCAGGAATTACTGGGAAATCGCAGGATTGAGCTTGGAGGCAATAGTCTTGTGTGCCGGGAGATTCCAGTTACCTCTCCCAACACTTCGGTGAAGCAGCGAGCCTAGGCCTTTTGGAAACGAAAGGTAGCGGCAGGCAGGATGTAGGGTTACAGGCCATAAGCTCAACTCTCAGAAGTGTGTATGCATGGGAGGCAGATGTCTGCTACCCACTCGGACATGGGAGTTGGAACCTAGCTACACTCCTATTGAAGAAGGATGTTGGAAATCGCTGTATTCAACTCAGATACACGGGAGTTCAGGCCCAATGCTTACACATGCTTTTCCCACAACTTATCCCAGCCACTAACAGAAGGTTAGCAGGTACGTCTACAGTCAGGCAGGATGCGGGAGGGTTCTGCCCTGTACTCAGCTCTCACAGGGAAGCATGCCTTGAAGCCAGCTCTCAACTAGCTGCATTCTTATGACAGTGTGAAGGTAGCAGTATTCTGAGTAAGGAGGTTCCCAGATTACCACTCTACTGCACCTGGAGATACCCTCCAGGTCTGCATTGTTAACTTGCGTCTCAGAGGCCTCTGGCAAAAGTCTCTGGTGAAGACGTGGGAAACTCACTCTGCAGGCAGTGTGGAACTGTGAGGGACTGAGGGTGAGCTCAACTCTCAGCAGTAAGATGATTTTGGACAAGGCGTTCAGCTACCTTCTCACATATGGAACTTAGTATGTAGCACCAGTCTACCCCAGGAATTACTTGGAAATCGCTGGATTGAGCTTGGAGGCACTAGACTTGTGTGCCGGGAGATTCCAGTTACCTCTCCCAACACTTCGGTGAAGCAGCGAGCCTAGGCCTTTTGGAAGCGAAAGTTAGCTGCAGGCAGGAGGTAGGGCTACAGGCCATAAGCTCAACTCTCAGAACTGTGTATGCATGGGAGGCAGATGTCTGCTACCCACTCGTACATGCGAGTGGGAACCTAGCTACACTCTGATGAAGAAGGACTTTGGAAATCGCTGTATTCAACTCAGATACACGTGGGTTCAGGCACAACGATTCCACATGCTTTTCTCACGACCTTTCTCTGCCACTAACATGAGGACGTTAGCAGCTCCTTCTACAGTCAAGCAGGATGCGGGAGGGTTGTGCCCTGTCCTTAGCTCTCACAGGGAAGCATGCCTTGAAGCCAGCTGTCAACTAGCTGCATTCTTATGGCAGGGTGAAGGTAACAGTATTCTGAGACAGGAGGTTCCCAGATTACGACTCTACTGCACCTTGAGATACCCGCCAGGTCTGCATTGTTAACTTGCGTCTCAGAAGCCTCTGGCAAAAGTCTCTGGTAAAGACGTGCGAAACTCACTCTGCAGGCAGTGTGGAACTGTGAGGAACTGAGGGTGAGCTCAACTCTCAGCAGTAAGATGATTTTGGACAAGACGTTCAGCTACCTTCTCACATATGGAACTTAGTATGTAGCACCAGTCTACCCCAGGAATTACTGGGAAATCGCTGGATTGAGCTTGGAGGCACTAGTCTTGTGTGCCGGCAGATTCCAGTTACCTCTCCCAACACTTCGGTGAAGCAGCGAGCCTAGGCCTTTTGGAAGCGAAAGTTAGATTCAGGCAGGAGGTAGGGTTACAGGCCATAAGCTCAACTCTCAGAAGTGTGTATGCATGGGAGGCAGATGTCTGCTACCCACTCGGACATGGGAGTTGGAACCTAGCTACAGTCTGATTTAAGTAGGCCTTTGGAAATCGCTGTATTCAACTCAGATACACAGGAGTTCAGGCCCAATGCTTACACATGCTTTTTCCACAACCTCTCTCAGCCACTAACATTAGGATATTAGCAGCTACGCCTACAGTCAGGCAGGATGCGTGAGGGTTCTGCACTGACCTCAGCTCTCCGAGGGAAGCATTCCTTGAAGCCAGCTCTCAACTAGCTGCATTCTTATGGCAGTGTGAAGGTAGCAGTATTCTGAGTCAGGAGGTTCCAAGATTACCACTCTACTGCACCTGGAGATACCCTCCAGGTCTGCATTGTTAACTTGCGTCTCAGAAGCCTCTGGCAAACGTCTCTGGTGAAGATCTGCGAAACTCACTCTGCAGGCAGTGTGGAACTGTGAGGGACTGAGGGTGAGCTCAACTCTCAGAAGTAAGATGCTTTTGGACAAGGCGTTCAGCTACCTTCTCACGTATGGAACTTAGTATGTAGCACCAGCCTACCACAGGAATTACTACGAAATCGCTTGATTGAGCTTGGAGGCACTCGTCTTGGGTGCCGGGAGATTCCAATTACCTCTCCCAACACTTCCGTCAAACAGCGAGCCTAGGCCTTTTAGAAGCAAAGGGTACCAGCAGGCTGGATGGAGATGAACAGGCTATCAGCTCAACTCTCTGAAGTGTGTATGCATGGGAGGCAGATGTCTGCTACCCATTCTGACATGGGAGTTGGAACTTAGCTACACTCTGATTGAAGTAGGCCATTGGAAATCACTGTATTCAACTCAGATACACAGGAGTTCAGGCCCAATGCTTACACATGCTTTTCCCGCAACCTCTCTCAGCCACTAACATTAGGATGTTAGCAGCTACGCCTACAGTCAGGCAGGATGCGTGAGGGTTCTGCCCTTTCCTCAGCACTCCCAGGAAAGCATGCCTAGAAGCCAGCTCTCAACAGGCAGCATTCTTATGGCAGTGTGAAGGTAGCAGTATTCTGAGTCAGGAGGTTCCAAGATTACCACCCTACTGCACCTGGAGATACCCTCCAGGTCTGCATTGTTAACTTGCGTCTCAGAAGCCTCTGGCAAACGTCTCTGGTGAAGATCTGCGAAACTCACTCTGCAGGCAGTGTGGAACTGTGAGGGACTGAGGGTGAGCTCAACTCTCAGAAGTAAGATGCTTTTGGACAAGGCGTTCAGCTACCTTCTCACGTATGGAACTTAGTATGTAGCACCAGCCTACCACAGGAATTACTACGAAATCGCTTGATTGAGCTTGGAGGCACTCGTCTTGGGTGCCGGGAGATTCCAATTACCTCTCCCAACACTTCCGTCAAACAGCGAGCCTAGGCCTTTTAGAAGCAAAGGGTACCAGCAGGCTGGATGGAGATGAACAGGCTATCAGCTCAACTCTCTGAAGTGTGTATGCATGGGAGGCAGATGTCTGCTACCCATTCTGACATGGGAGTTGGAACTTAGCTACACTCTGATTGAAGTAGGCCATTGGAAATCACTGTATTCAACTCAGATACACAGGAGTTCAGGCCCAATGCTTACACATGCTTTTCCCGCAACCTCTCTCAGCCACTAACATTAGGATGTTAGCAGCTACGCCTACAGTCAGGCAGGATGCGTGAGGGTTCTGCCCTTTCCTCAGCACTCCCAGGAAAGCATGCCTAGAAGCCAGCTCTCAACAGGCAGCATTCTTATGGCAGTGTGAAGGTAGCAGTATTCTGAGTCAGGAGGTTCCAAGATTACCACCCTACTGCACCTGGAGATACCCTCCAGGTCTGCATTGTTAACTTGCGTCTCAGAA
Source organism: Canis lupus baileyi (assembly GCF_048164855.1). Lineage (NCBI taxonomy): Eukaryota > Metazoa > Chordata > Mammalia > Carnivora > Canidae > Canis > Canis lupus. Next base: position 77,839,242 of record NC_132845.1, read on the forward strand.
GCCTGTGGCAAACGTCTGTGGTGAAGACCTGTGAAACTCACTCTGCAGGCAGTGTGGAACTGTGAGGGACTGAGGGTGAGCTCAACTCTCAGAAGTAAGATGTTTTTGGACAAGGCGTTCAACTACCTACTCACGTATGGAACTTAGTATGTAGCACCAGTCTACCCCAGGAATTACTAGGAAATCGCTTGATTGAGCTTGGAGGCACTCGTCTTGTGTGCCGGGAAATTCCAATTACCTCTCCCAACACTTGCGTCAAGCAGCGAGCCTAGGCCTTTTGGAAACGAAAGGTAGCGGCAGGCAGGATGTAGGGTTACAGGCCATAAGCTCAACTCTCAGAAGTGTGTATGCATGGGAGGCAGATGTCTGCTACCCACTCGGACATGGGAGTTGGAACCTAGCTACACTCCTATTGAAGAAGGATGTTGGAAATCGCTGTATTCAACTCAGATACACGGGAGTTCAGGCCCAATGCTTACACATGCTTTTCCCACAACTTATCCCAGCCACTAACAGAAGGAGGTTAGCAGGTACGTCTACAGTCAGGCAGGATGCGGGAGGGTTCTGCCCTGTACTCAGCTCTCACAGGGAAGCATGCCTTGAAGCCAGCTCTCAACTAGCTGCATTCTTATGACAGTGTGAAGGTAGCAGTATTCTGAGACAGGAGGTTCCCAGATTACCACTCTACTGCACCTGGAGATACCCTCCAGGTCTGCATTGTTAACTTGCGTCTCAGAGGCCTCTGGCATAAGTCTCTGGTGAAGACGTGGGAAACTCACTCTGCAGGCAGTGTGGAACTGTGAGGGACTGAGGGTGAGCTCAACTCTCAGCAGTAAGATGATTTTGGACAAGGCGTTCAGCTACCTTCTCACATATGGAACTTAGTATGTAGCACCAGTCTACCCCAGGAATTACTTGGAAATCGCTGGATTGAGCTTGGAGGCACTAGTCTTGTGTGCCGGGAGATTCCAGTTACCTCTCCCAACACTTCGGTGAAGCAGCGAGCCTAGGCCTTTTGGAAGCGAAAGTTAGCTGCAGGCAGGAGGTAGGGTTACAGGCCATAATCTCAACTCTCAGAAGTGTGTATGCATGGGAGGCAGATGTCTGCTACCCACTCGTACATGCGAGTGGGAACCTAGCTACACTCTGATGAAGAAGGACTTTGGAAATCGCTGTATTCAACTCAGATACACGTGGGTTCAGGCACAACGATTCCACATGCTTTTCTCACGACCTTTCCCTGCCACTAACATGAGGACGTTAGCAGCTCCTTCTACAGTCAAGCAGGATGCGGGAGGGTTGTGCCCTGTCCTTAGCTCTCACAGGGAAGCATGCCTTGAAGCCAGCTGTCAACTAGCTGCATTCTTATGGCAGGGTGAAGGTAGCAGTATTCTGAGACAGGAGGTTCCCAGATTACGACTCTACTGCACCTTGAGATACCCGCCAGGTCTGCATTGTTAACTTGCGTCTCAGAAGCCTCTGGCAAAAGTCTCTGGTAAAGACGTGCGAAACTCACTCTGCAGGCAGTGTGGAACTGTGAGGGACTGAGGGTGAGCTCAACTCTCAGCAGTAAGATGATTTTGGACAAGACGTTCAGCTACCTTCTCACATATGGAACTTAGTATGTAGCACCAGTCTACCCCAGGAATTACTGGGAAATCGCTGGATTGAGCTTGGAGGCACTAGTCTTGTGTGCCGGCAGATTCCAGTTACCTCTCCCAACACTTCGGTGAAGCAGCGAGCCTAGGCCTTTTGGAAGCGAAAGTTAGATTCAGGCAGGAGGTAGGGTTACAGGCCATAAGCTCAACTCTCAGAAGTGTGTATGCATGGGAGGCAGATGTCTGCTACCCACTCGGACATGGGAGTTGGAACCTAGCTACAGTCTGATTTAAGTAGGCCTTTGGAAATCGCTGTATTCAACTCAGATACACAGGAGTTCAGGCCCAATGCTTACACATGCTTTTTCCACAACCTCTCTCAGCCACTAACATTAGGATATTAGCAGCTACGCCTACAGTCAGGCAGGATGCGTGAGGGTTCTGCACTGACCTCAGCTCTCCGAGGGAAGCATTCCTTGAAGCCAGCTCTCAACTAGCTGCATTCTTATGGCAGTGTGAAGGTAGCAGTATTCTGAGTCAGGAGGTTCCAAGATTACCACTCTACTGCACCTGGAGATACCCTCCAGGTCTGCATTGTTAACTTGCGTCTCAGAAGCCTCTGGCAAACGTCTCTGGTGAAGATCTGCGAAACTCACTCTGCAGGCAGTGTGGAACTGTGAGGGACTGAGGGTGAGCTCAACTCTCAGAAGTAAGATGCTTTTGGACAAGGCGTTCAGCTACCTTCTCACGTATGGAACTTAGTATGTAGCACCAGCCTACCACAGGAATTACTACGAAATCGCTTGATTGAGCTTGGAGGCACTCGTCTTGGGTGCCGGGAGATTCCAATTACCTCTCCCAACACTTCCGTCAAACAGCGAGCCTAGGCCTTTTAGAAGCAAAGGGTACCAGCAGGCTGGATGGAGATGAACAGGCTATCAGCTCAACTCTCTGAAGTGTGTATGCATGGGAGGCAGATGTCTGCTACCCATTCTGACATGGGAGTTGGAACTTAGCTACACTCTGATTGAAGTAGGCCATTGGAAATCACTGTATTCAACTCAGATACACAGGAGTTCAGGCCCAATGCTTACACATGCTTTTCCCGCAACCTCTCTCAGCCACTAACATTAGGATGTTAGCAGCTACGCCTACAGTCAGGCAGGATGCGTGAGGGTTCTGCCCTTTCCTCAGCACTCCCAGGAAAGCATGCCTAGAAGCCAGCTCTCAACAGGCAGCATTCTTATGGCAGTGTGAAGGTAGCAGTATTCTGAGTCAGGAGGTTCCAAGATTACCACCCTACTGCACCTGGAGATACCCTCCAGGTCTGCATTGTTAACTTGCGTCTCAGAAGCCTCTGGCAAACGTCTCTGGTGAAGATCTGCGAAACTCACTCTGCAGGCAGTGTGGAACTGTGAGGGACTGAGGGTGAGCTCAACTCTCAGAAGTAAGATGCTTTTGGACAAGGCGTTCAGCTACCTTCTCACGTATGGAACTTAGTATGTAGCACCAGCCTACCACAGGAATTACTACGAAATCGCTTGATTGAGCTTGGAGGCACTCGTCTTGGGTGCCGGGAGATTCCAATTACCTCTCCCAACACTTCCGTCAAACAGCGAGCCTAGGCCTTTTAGAAGCAAAGGGTACCAGCAGGCTGGATGGAGATGAACAGGCTATCAGCTCAACTCTCTGAAGTGTGTATGCATGGGAGGCAGATGTCTGCTACCCATTCTGACATGGGAGTTGGAACTTAGCTACACTCTGATTGAAGTAGGCCATTGGAAATCACTGTATTCAACTCAGATACACAGGAGTTCAGGCCCAATGCTTACACATGCTTTTCCCGCAACCTCTCTCAGCCACTAACATTAGGATGTTAGCAGCTACGCCTACAGTCAGGCAGGATGCGTGAGGGTTCTGCCCTTTCCTCAGCACTCCCAGGAAAGCATGCCTAGAAGCCAGCTCTCAACAGGCAGCATTCTTATGGCAGTGTGAAGGTAGCAGTATTCTGAGTCAGGAGGTTCCAAGATTACCACCCTACTGCACCTGGAGATACCCTCCAGGTCTGCATTGTTAACTTGCGTCTCAGAAGCCTGTGGCAAACGTCTGTGGTGAAGACCTGTGAAACTCACTCTGCAGGCAGTGTGGAACTGTGAGGGACTGAGGGTGAGCTCAACTCTCAGAAGTAAGATGTTTTTGGACAAGGCGTTCAACTACCTACTCACGTATGGAACTTAGTATGTAGCACCAGTCTACCCCAGGAATTACTAGGAAATCGCTTGATTGAGCTTGGAGGCACTCGTCTTGTGTGCCGGGAAATTCCAATTACCTCTCCCAACACTTGCGTCAAGCAGCGAGCCTAGGCCTTTTGGAAACGAAAGGTAGCGGCAGGCAGGATGTAGGGTTACAGGCCATAAGCTCAACTCTCAGAAGTGTGTATGCATGGGAGGCAGATGTCTGCTACCCACTCGGACATGGGAGTTGGAACCTAGCTACACTCCTATTGAAGAAGGATGTTGGAAATCGCTGTATTCAACTCAGATACACGGGAGTTCAGGCCCAATGCTTACACATGCTTTTCCCACAACTTATCCCAGCCACTAACAGAAGGAGGTTAGCAGGTACGTCTACAGTCAGGCAGGATGCGGGAGGGTTCTGCCCTGTCCTCAGCTCTCACAGGGAAGCATGCCTTGAAGCCAGCTCTCAACTAGCTGCATTCTTATGACAGTGTGAAGGTAGCAGTATTCTGAGACAGGAGGTTCCCAGATTACCACTCTACTGCACCTGGAGATACCCTCCAGGTCTGCATTGTTAACTTGCGTCTCAGAGGCCTCTGGCATAAGTCTCTGGTGAAGACGTGGGAAACTCACTCTGCAGGCAGTGTGGAACTGTGAGGGACTGAGGGTGAGCTCAACTCTCAGCAGTAAGATGATTTTGGACAAGGCGTTCAGCTACCTTCTCACATATGGAACTTAGTATGTAGCACCAGTCTACCCCAGGAATTACTTGGAAATCGCTGGATTGAGCTTGGAGGCACTAGTCTTGTGTGCCGGGAGATTCCAGTTACCTCTCCCAACACTTCGGTGAAGCAGCGAGCCTAGGCCTTTTGGAAGCGAAAGTTAGCTGCAGGCAGGAGGTAGGGTTACAGGCCATAATCTCAACTCTCAGAAGTGTGTATGCATGGGAGGCAGATGTCTGCTACCCACTCGTACATGCGAGTGGGAACCTAGCTACACTCTGATGAAGAAGGACTTTGGAAATCGCTGTATTCAACTCAGATACACGTGGGTTCAGGCACAACGATTCCACATGCTTTTCTCACGACCTTTCCCTGCCACTAACATGAGGACGTTAGCAGCTCCTTCTACAGTCAAGCAGGATGCGGGAGGGTTGTGCCCTGTCCTTAGCTCTCACAGGGAAGCATGCCTTGAAGCCAGCTGTCAACTAGCTGCATTCTTATGGCAGGGTGAAGGTAGCAGTATTCTGAGACAGGAGGTTCCCAGATTACGACTCTACTGCACCTTGAGATACCCGCCAGGTCTGCATTGTTAACTTGCGTCTCAGAAGCCTCTGGCAAAAGTCTCTGGTAAAGACGTGCGAAACTCACTCTGCAGGCAGTGTGGAACTGTGAGGGACTGAGGGTGAGCTCAACTCTCAGCAGTAAGATGATTTTGGACAAGGCGTTCAGCTACCTTCTCACATATGGAACTTAGTATGTAGCACCAGTCTACCCCAGGAATTACTGGGAAATCGCAGGATTGAGCTTGGAGGCAATAGTCTTGTGTGCCGGGAGATTCCAGTTACCTCTCCCAACACTTCGGTGAAGCAGCGAGCCTAGGCCTTTTGGAAACGAAAGGTAGCGGCAGGCAGGATGTAGGGTTACAGGCCATAAGCTCAACTCTCAGAAGTGTGTATGCATGGGAGGCAGATGTCTGCTACCCACTCGGACATGGGAGTTGGAACCTAGCTACACTCCTATTGAAGAAGGATGTTGGAAATCGCTGTATTCAACTCAGATACACGGGAGTTCAGGCCCAATGCTTACACATGCTTTTCCCACAACTTATCCCAGCCACTAACAGAAGGTTAGCAGGTACGTCTACAGTCAGGCAGGATGCGGGAGGGTTCTGCCCTGTACTCAGCTCTCACAGGGAAGCATGCCTTGAAGCCAGCTCTCAACTAGCTGCATTCTTATGACAGTGTGAAGGTAGCAGTATTCTGAGTAAGGAGGTTCCCAGATTACCACTCTACTGCACCTGGAGATACCCTCCAGGTCTGCATTGTTAACTTGCGTCTCAGAGGCCTCTGGCAAAAGTCTCTGGTGAAGACGTGGGAAACTCACTCTGCAGGCAGTGTGGAACTGTGAGGGACTGAGGGTGAGCTCAACTCTCAGCAGTAAGATGATTTTGGACAAGGCGTTCAGCTACCTTCTCACATATGGAACTTAGTATGTAGCACCAGTCTACCCCAGGAATTACTTGGAAATCGCTGGATTGAGCTTGGAGGCACTAGACTTGTGTGCCGGGAGATTCCAGTTACCTCTCCCAACACTTCGGTGAAGCAGCGAGCCTAGGCCTTTTGGAAGCGAAAGTTAGCTGCAGGCAGGAGGTAGGGCTACAGGCCATAAGCTCAACTCTCAGAACTGTGTATGCATGGGAGGCAGATGTCTGCTACCCACTCGTACATGCGAGTGGGAACCTAGCTACACTCTGATGAAGAAGGACTTTGGAAATCGCTGTATTCAACTCAGATACACGTGGGTTCAGGCACAACGATTCCACATGCTTTTCTCACGACCTTTCTCTGCCACTAACATGAGGACGTTAGCAGCTCCTTCTACAGTCAAGCAGGATGCGGGAGGGTTGTGCCCTGTCCTTAGCTCTCACAGGGAAGCATGCCTTGAAGCCAGCTGTCAACTAGCTGCATTCTTATGGCAGGGTGAAGGTAACAGTATTCTGAGACAGGAGGTTCCCAGATTACGACTCTACTGCACCTTGAGATACCCGCCAGGTCTGCATTGTTAACTTGCGTCTCAGAAGCCTCTGGCAAAAGTCTCTGGTAAAGACGTGCGAAACTCACTCTGCAGGCAGTGTGGAACTGTGAGGAACTGAGGGTGAGCTCAACTCTCAGCAGTAAGATGATTTTGGACAAGACGTTCAGCTACCTTCTCACATATGGAACTTAGTATGTAGCACCAGTCTACCCCAGGAATTACTGGGAAATCGCTGGATTGAGCTTGGAGGCACTAGTCTTGTGTGCCGGCAGATTCCAGTTACCTCTCCCAACACTTCGGTGAAGCAGCGAGCCTAGGCCTTTTGGAAGCGAAAGTTAGATTCAGGCAGGAGGTAGGGTTACAGGCCATAAGCTCAACTCTCAGAAGTGTGTATGCATGGGAGGCAGATGTCTGCTACCCACTCGGACATGGGAGTTGGAACCTAGCTACAGTCTGATTTAAGTAGGCCTTTGGAAATCGCTGTGTTCAACTCAGATACACAGGAGTTCAGGCCCAATGCTTACACATGCTTTTTCCACAACCTCTCTCAGCCACTAACATTAGGATATTAGCAGCTACGCCTACAGTCAGGCAGGATGCGTGAGGGTTCTGCACTGACCTCAGCTCTCCGAGGGAAGCATTCCTTGAAGCCAGCTCTCAACTAGCTGCATTCTTATGGCAGTGTGAAGGTAGCAGTATTCTGAGTCAGGAGGTTCCAAGATTACCACTCTACTGCACCTGGAGATACCCTCCAGGTCTGCATTGTTAACTTGCGTCTCAGAAGCCTCTGGCAAACGTCTCTGGTGAAGATCTGCGAAACTCACTCTGCAGGCAGTGTGGAACTGTGAGGGACTGAGGGTGAGCTCAACTCTCAGAAGTAAGATGCTTTTGGACAAGGCGTTCAGCTACCTTCTCACGTATGGAACTTAGTATGTAGCACCAGCCTACCACAGGAATTACTACGAAATCGCTTGATTGAGCTTGGAGGCACTCGTCTTGGGTGCCGGGAGATTCCAATTACCTCTCCCAACACTTCCGTCAAACAGCGAGCCTAGGCCTTTTAGAAGCAAAGGGTACCAGCAGGCTGGATGGAGATGAACAGGCTATCAGCTCAACTCTCTGAAGTGTGTATGCATGGGAGGCAGATGTCTGCTACCCATTCTGACATGGGAGTTGGAACTTAGCTACACTCTGATTGAAGTAGGCCATTGGAAATCACTGTATTCAACTCAGATACACAGGAGTTCAGGCCCAATGCTTACACATGCTTTTCCCGCAACCTCTCTCAGCCACTAACATTAGGATGTTAGCAGCTACGCCTACAGTCAGGCAGGATGCGTGAGGGTTCTGCCCTTTCCTCAGCACTCCCAGGAAAGCATGCCTAGAAGCCAGCTCTCAACAGGCAGCATTCTTATGGCAGTGTGAAGGTAGCAGTATTCTGAGTCAGGAGGTTCCAAGATTACCACCCTACTGCACCTGGAGATACCCTCCAGGTCTGCATTGTTAACTTGCGTCTCAGAAGCCTCTGGCAAACGTCTCTGGTGAAGATCTGCGAAACTCACTCTGCAGGCAGTGTGGAACTGTGAGGGACTGAGGGTGAGCTCAACTCTCAGAAGTAAGATGCTTTTGGACAAGGCGTTCAGCTACCTTCTCACGTATGGAACTTAGTATGTAGCACCAGCCTACCACAGGAATTACTACGAAATCGCTTGATTGAGCTTGGAGGCACTCGTCTTGGGTGCCGGGAGATTCCAATTACCTCTCCCAACACTTCCGTCAAACAGCGAGCCTAGGCCTTTTAGAAGCAAAGGGTACCAGCAGGCTGGATGGAGATGAACAGGCTATCAGCTCAACTCTCTGAAGTGTGTATGCATGGGAGGCAGATGTCTGCTACCCATTCTGACATGGGAGTTGGAACTTAGCTACACTCTGATTGAAGTAGGCCATTGGAAATCACTGTATTCAACTCAGATACACAGGAGTTCAGGCCCAATGCTTACACATGCTTTTCCCGCAACCTCTCTCAGCCACTAACATTAGGATGTTAGCAGCTACGCCTACAGTCAGGCAGGATGCGTGAGGGTTCTGCCCTTTCCTCAGCACTCCCAGGAAAGCATGCCTAGAAGCCAGCTCTCAACAGGCAGCATTCTTATGGCAGTGTGAAGGTAGCAGTATTCTGAGTCAGGAGGTTCCAAGATTACCACCCTACTGCACCTGGAGATACCCTCCAGGTCTGCATTGTTAACTTGCGTCTCAGAAGCCTGTGGCAAACGTCTGTGGTGAAGACCTGTGAAACTCACTCTGCAGGCAGTGTGGAACTGTGAGGGACTGAGGGTGAGCTCAACTCTCAGAAGTAAGATGTTTTTGGACAAGGCGTTCAACTACCTACTCACGTATGGAACTTAGTATGTAGCACCAGTCTACCCCAGGAATTACTAGGAAATCGCTTGATTGAGCTTGGAGGCACTCGTCTTGTGTGCCGGGAGATTCCAATTACCTCTCCCAACACTTTTGTCAAGCAGCGAGCCTAGGCCTTTTGGAAACGAAAGGTAGCGGCAGGCAGGATGTAGGGTTACAGGCCATAAGCTCAACTCTCAGAAGTGTGTATGCATGGGAGGCAGATGTCTGCTACCCACTCGGACATGGGAGTTGGAACCTAGCTACACTCCTATTGAAGAAGGATGTTGGAAATCGCTGTATTCAACTCAGATACACGGGAGTTCAGGCCCAATGCTTACACATGCTTTTCCCACAACTTATCCCAGCCACTAACAGAAGGAGGTTAGCAGGTACGTCTACAGTCAGGCAGGATGCGGGAGGGTTCTGCCCTGTACTCAGCTCTCACAGGGAAGCATGCCTTGAAGCCAGCTCTCAACTAGCTGCATTCTTATGACAGTGTGAAGGTAGCAGTATTCTGAGTAAGGAGGTTCCCAGATTACCACTCTACTGCACCTGGAGATACCCTCCAGGTCTGCATTGTTAACTTGCGTCTCAGAGGCCTCTGGCAAAAGTCTCTGGTGAAGACGTGGGAAACTCACTCTGCAGGCAGTGTGGAACTGTGAGGGACTGAGGGTGAGCTCAACTCTCAGCAGTAAGATGATTTTGGACAAGGCGTTCAGCTACCTTCTCACATATGGAACTTAGTATGTAGCACCAGTCTACCCCAGGAATTACTTGGAAATCGCTGGATTGAGCTTGGAGGCACTAGACTTGTGTGCCGGGAGATTCCAGTTACCTCTCCCAACACTTCGGTGAAGCAGCGAGCCTAGGCCTTTTGGAAGCGAAAGTTAGCTGCAGGCAGGAGGTAGGGCTACAGGCCATAAGCTCAACTCTCAGAACTGTGTATGCATGGGAGGCAGATGTCTGCTACCCACTCGTACATGCGAGTGGGAACCTAGCTACACTCTGATGAAGAAGGACTTTGGAAATCGCTGTATTCAACTCAGATACACGTGGGTTCAGGCACAACGATTCCACATGCTTTTCTCACGACCTTTCTCTGCCACTAACATGAGGACGTTAGCAGCTCCTTCTACAGTCAAGCAGGATGCGGGAGGGTTGTGCCCTGTCCTTAGCTCTCACAGGGAAGCATGCCTTGAAGCCAGCTGTCAACTAGCTGCATTCTTATGGCAGGGTGAAGGTAACAGTATTCTGAGACAGGAGGTTCCCAGATTACGACTCTACTGCACCTTGAGATACCCGCCAGGTCTGCATTGTTAACTTGCGTCTCAGAAGCCTCTGGCAAAAGTCTCTGGTAAAGACGTGCGAAACTCACTCTGCAGGCAGTGTGGAACTGTGAGGAACTGAGGGTGAGCTCAACTCTCAGCAGTAAGATGATTTTGGACAAGACGTTCAGCTACCTTCTCACATATGGAACTTAGTATGTAGCACCAGTCTACCCCAGGAATTACTGGGAAATCGCTGGATTGAGCTTGGAGGCACTAGTCTTGTGTGCCGGCAGATTCCAGTTACCTCTCCCAACACTTCGGTGAAGCAGCGAGCCTAGGCCTTTTGGAAGCGAAAGTTAGATTCAGGCAGGAGGTAGGGTTACAGGCCATAAGCTCAACTCTCAGAAGTGTGTATGCATGGGAGGCAGATGTCTGCTACCCACTCGGACATGGGAGTTGGAACCTAGCTACAGTCTGATTTAAGTAGGCCTTTGGAAATCGCTGTGTTCAACTCAGATACACAGGAGTTCAGGCCCAATGCTTACACATGCTTTTTCCACAACCTCTCTCAGCCACTAACATTAGGATATTAGCAGCTACGCCTACAGTCAGGCAGGATGCGTGAGGGTTCTGCACTGACCTCAGCTCTCCGAGGGAAGCATTCCTTGAAGCCAGCTCTCAACTAGCTGCATTCTTATGGCAGTGTGAAGGTAGCAGTATTCTGAGTCAGGAGGTTCCAAGATTACCACTCTACTGCACCTGGAGATACCCTCCAGGTCTGCATTGTTAACTTGCGTCTCAGAAGCCTCTGGCAAACGTCTCTGGTGAAGATCTGCGAAACTCACTCTGCAGGCAGTGTGGAACTGTGAGGGACTGAGGGTGAGCTCAACTCTCAGAAGTAAGATGCTTTTGGACAAGGCGTTCAGCTACCTTCTCACGTATGGAACTTAGTATGTAGCACCAGCCTACCACAGGAATTACTACGAAATCGCTTGATTGAGCTTGGAGGCACTCGTCTTGGGTGCCGGGAGATTCCAATTACCTCTCCCAACACTTCCGTCAAACAGCGAGCCTAGGCCTTTTAGAAGCAAAGGGTACCAGCAGGCTGGATGGAGATGAACAGGCTATCAGCTCAACTCTCTGAAGTGTGTATGCATGGGAGGCAGATGTCTGCTACCCATTGTGACATGGGAGTTGGAACTTAGCTACACTCTGATTGAAGTAGGCCATTGGAAATCACTGTATTCAACTCAGATACACAGGAGTTCAGGCCCAATGCTTACACATGCTTTTCCCGCAACCTCTCTCAGCCACTAACATTAGGATGTTAGCAGCTACGCCTACAGTCAGGCAGGATGCGTGAGGGTTCTGCCCTTTCCTCAGCACTCCCAGGAAAGCATGCCTAGAAGCCAGCTCTCAACAGGCAGCATTCTTATGGCAGTGTGAAGGTAGCAGTATTCTGAGTCAGGAGGTTCCAAGATTACCACCCTACTGCACCTGGAGATACCCTCCAGGTCTGCATTGTTAACTTGCGTCTCAGAAGCCTGTGGCAAACGTCTGTGGTGAAGACCTGTGAAACTCACTCTGCAGGCAGTGTGGAACTGTGAGGGACTGAGGGTGAGCTCAACTCTCAGAAGTAAGATGTTTTTGGACAAGGCGTTCAACTACCTACTCACGTATGGAACTTAGTATGTAGCACCAGTCTACCCCAGGAATTACTAGGAAATCGCTTGATTGAGCTTGGAGGCACTCGTCTTGTGTGCCGGGAAATTCCAATTACCTCTCCCAACACTTGCGTCAAGCAGCGAGCCTAGGCCTTTTGGAAACGAAAGGTAGCGGCAGGCAGGATGTAGGGTTACAGGCCATAAGCTCAACTCTCAGAAGTGTGTATGCATGGGAGGCAGATGTCTGCTACCCACTCGGACATGGGAGTTGGAACCTAGCTACACTCCTATTGAAGAAGGATGTTGGAAATCGCTGTATTCAACTCAGATACACGGGAGTTCAGGCCCAATGCTTACACATGCTTTTCCCACAACTTATCCCAGCCACTAACAGAAGGAGGTTAGCAGGTACGTCTACAGTCAGGCAGGATGCGGGAGGGTTCTGCCCTGTCCTCAGCTCTCACAGGGAAGCATGCCTTGAAGCCAGCTCTCAACTAGCTGCATTCTTATGACAGTGTGAAGGTAGCAGTATTCTGAGTAAGGAGGTTCCCAGATTACCACTCTACTGCACCTGGAGATACCCTCCAGGTCTGCATTGTTAACTTGCGTCTCAGAGGCCTCTGGCAAAAGTCTCTGGTGAAGACGTGGGAAACTCACTCTGCAGGCAGTGTGGAACTGTGAGGGACTGAGGGTGAGCTCAACTCTCAGCAGTAAGATGATTTTGGACAAGGCGTTCAGCTACCTTCTCACATATGGAACTTAGTATGTAGCACCAGTCTACCCCAGGAATTACTTGGAAATCGCTGGATTGAGCTTGGAGGCACTAGACTTGTGTGCCGGGAGATTCCAGTTACCTCTCCCAACACTTCGGTGAAGCAGCGAGCCTAGGCCTTTTGGAAGCGAAAGTTAGCTGCAGGCAGGAGGTAGGGCTACAGGCCATAAGCTCAACTCTCAGAACTGTGTATGCATGGGAGGCAGATGTCTGCTACCCACTCGTACATGCGAGTGGGAACCTAGCTACACTCTGATGAAGAAGGACTTTGGAAATCGCTGTATTCAACTCAGATACACGTGGGTTCAGGCACAACGATTCCACATGCTTTTCTCACGACCTTTCCCTGCCACTAACATGAGGACGTTAGCAGCTCCTTCTACAGTCAAGCAGGATGCGGGAGGGTTGTGCCCTGTCCTTAGCTCTCACAGGGAAGCATGCCTTGAAGCCAGCTGTCAACTAGCTGCATTCTTATGGCAGGGTGAAGGTAGCAGTATTCTGAGACAGGAGGTTCCCAGATTACGACTCTACTGCACCTTGAGATACCCGCCAGGTCTGCATTGTTAACTTGCGTCTCAGAAGCCTCTGGCAAAAGTCTCTGGTAAAGACGTGCGAAACTCACTCTGCAGGCAGTGTGGAACTGTGAGGGACTGAGGGTGAGCTCAACTCTCAGCAGTAAGATGTTTTTGGACAAGGCGTTCAGCTACCTTCTCACATATGGAACTTAGTATGTAGCACCAGTCTACCCCAGGAATTACTGGGAAATCGCAGGATTGAGCTTGGAGGCAATAGTCTTGTGTGCCGGCAGATTCTAGTTACCTCTCCCAACACTTCGGTGAAGCAGCGAGCCTAGGCCTTTTGGAAGCGAAAGTTAGATTCAGGCAGGAGGTAGGGTTACAGGCCATAAGCTCAACTCTCAGAAGTGTGTATGCATGGGAGGCAGATGTCTGCTACCCACTCGGACATGGGAGTTGGAACCTAGCTACAGTCTGATTTAAGTAGGCCTTTGGAAATCGCTGTATTCAACTCAGATACACAGGAGTTCAGGCCCAATGCTTACACATGCTTTTTCCACAACCTCTCTCAGCCACTAACATTAGGATATTAGCAGCTACGCCTACAGTCAGGCAGGATGCGTGAGGGTTCTGCACTGACCTCAGCTCTCCGAGGGAAGCATTCCTTGAAGCCAGCTCTCAACTAGCTGCATTCTTATGGCAGTGTGAAGGTAGCAGTATTCTGAGTCAGGAGGTTCCAAGATTACCACTCTACTGCACCTGGAGATACCCTCCAGGTCTGCATTGTTAACTTGCGTCTCAGAAGACTCTGGCAAACGTCTCTGGTGAAGATCTGCGAAACTCACTCTGCAGGCAGTGTGGAACTGTGAGGGACTGAGGGTGAGCTCAACTCTCAGAAGTAAGATGCTTTTGGACAAGGCGTTCAGCTACCTTCTCACGTATGGAATTTAGTATGTAGCACCAGCCTACCACAGGAATTACTACGAAATCGCTGGATTGAGCTTGGAGGCACTCGTCTTGGGTGCCGGGAGATTCCAATTACCTCTCCCAACACTTCCGTCAAACAGCGAGCCTAGGCCTTTTAGAAGCAAAGGGTACCAGCAGGCTGGATGGAGATGAACAGGCTATGAGCTCAACTCTCTGAAGTGTGTATGCATGGGAGGCAGATGTCTGCTACCCATTCTGACATGGGAGTTGGAACTTAGCTACACTCTGATTGAAGTAGGCCATTGGAAATCACTGTATTGAACTCAGATACACAGGAGTTCAGGCCCAATGCTTACACATGCTTTTCCCGCAACCTCTCTCAGCCACTAACATTAGGATGTTAGCAGCTACGCCTACAGTCAGGCAGGATGCGTGAGGGTTCTGCCCTTTCCTCAGCACTCCCAGGAAAGCATGCCTAGAAGCCAGCTCTCAACAGGCAGCATTCTTATGGCAGTGTGAAGGTAGCAGTATTCTGAGTCAGGAGGTTCCAAGATTACCACCCTACTGCACCTGGAGATACCCTCCAGGTCTGCATTGTTAACTTGCGTCTCAGAAGCCTGTGGCAAACGTCTGTGGTGAAGACCTGTGAAACTCACTCTGCAGGCAGTGTGGAACTGTGAGGGACTGAGGGTGAGCTCAACTCTCAGAAGTAAGATGTTTTTGGACAAGGCGTTCAACTACCTACTCACGTATGGAACTTAGTATGTAGCACCAGTCTACCCCAGGAATTACTAGGAAATCGCTTGATTGAGCTTGGAGGCACTCGTCTTGTGTGCCGGGAAATTCCAATTACCTCTCCCAACACTTGCGTCAAGCAGCGAGCCTAGGCCTTTTGGAAACGAAAGGTAGCGGCAGGCAGGATGTAGGGTTACAGGCCATAAGCTCAACTCTCAGAAGTGTGTATGCATGGGAGGCAGATGTCTGCTACCCACTCGGACATGGGAGTTGGAACCTAGCTACACTCCTATTGAAGAAGGATGTTGGAAATCGCTGTATTCAACTCAGATACACGGGAGTTCAGGCCCAATGCTTACACATGCTTTTCCCACAACTTATCCCAGCCACTAACAGAAGGAGGTTAGCAGGTACGTCTACAGTCAGGCAGGATGCGGGAGGGTTCTGCCCTGTACTCAGCTCTCACAGGGAAGCATGCCTTGAAGCCAGCTCTCAACTAGCTGCATTCTTATGACAGTGTGAAGGTAGCAGTATTCTGAGTAAAGAGGTTCCCAGATTACCACTCTACTGCACCTGGAGATACCCTCCAGGTCTGCATTGTTAACTTGCGTCTCAGAGGCCTCTGGCAAAAGTCTCTGGTGAAGACGTGGGAAACTCACTCTGCAGGCAGTGTGGAACTGTGAGGGACTGAGGGTGAGCTCAACTCTCAGCAGTAAGATGATTTTGGACAAGGCGTTCAGCTACCTTCTCACATATGGAACTTAGTATGTAGCACCAGTCTACCCCAGGAATTACTTGGAAATCGCTGGATTGAGCTTGGAGGCACTAGACTTGTGTGCCGGGAGATTCCAGTTACCTCTCCCAACACTTCGGTGAAGCAGCGAGCCTAGGCCTTTTGGAAGCGAAAGTTAGCTGCAGGCAGGAGGTAGGGCTACAGGCCATAAGCTCAACTCTCAGAACTGTGTATGCATGGGAGGCAGATGTCTGCTACCCACTCGTACATGCGAGTGGGAACCTAGCTACACTCTGATGAAGAAGGACTTTGGAAATCGCTGTATTCAACTCAGATACACGTGGGTTCAGGCACAACGATTCCACATGCTTTTCTCACGACCTTTCCCTGCCACTAACATGAGGACGTTAGCAGCTCCTTCTACAGTCAAGCAGGATGCGGGAGGGTTGTGCCCTGTCCTTAGCTCTCACAGGGAAGCATGCCTTGAAGCCAGCTGTCAACTAGCTGCATTCTTATGGCAGGGTGAAGGTAACAGTATTCTGAGACAGGAGGTTCCCAGATTACGACTCTACTGCACCTTGAGATACCCGCCAGGTCTGCATTGTTAACTTGCGTCTCAGAAGCCTCTGGCAAAAGTCTCTGGTAAAGACGTGCGAAACTCACTCTGCAGGCAGTGTGGAACTGTGAGGGACTGAGGGTGAGCTCAACTCTCAGCAGTAAGATGATTTTGGACAAGACGTTCAGCTACCTTCTCACATATGGAACTTAGTATGTAGCACCAGTCTACCCCAGGAATTACTGGGAAATCGCTGGATTGAGCTTGGAGGCACTAGTCTTGTGTGCCGGCAGATTCCAGTTACCTCTCCCAACACTTCGGTGAAGCAGCGAGCCTAGGCCTTTTGGAAGCGAAAGTTAGATTCAGGCAGGAGGTAGGGTTACAGGCCATAAGCTCAACTCTCAGAAGTGTGTATGCATGGGAGGCAGATGTCTGCTACCCACTCGGACATGGGAGTTGGAACCTAGCTACAGTCTGATTTAAGTAGGCCTTTGGAAATCGCTGTATTCAACTCAGATACACAGGAGTTCAGGCCCAATGCTTACACATGCTTTTTCCACAACCTCTCTCAGCCACTAACATTAGGATATTAGCAGCTACGCCTACAGTCAGGCAGGATGCGTGAGGGTTCTGCACTGACCTCAGCTCTCCGAGGGAAGCATTCCTTGAAGCCAGCTCTCAACTAGCTGCATTCTTATGGCAGTGTGAAGGTAGCAGTATTCTGAGTCAGGAGGTTCCAAGTTTACCACTCTACTGCACCTGGAGATACCCTCCAGGTCTGCATTGTTAACTTGCGTCTCAGAAGCCTCTGGCAAACGTCTCTGGTGAAGATCTGCGAAACTCACTCTGCTGGCAGTGTGGAACTGTGAGGGACTGAGGGTGAGCTCAACTCTCAGAAGTAAGATGCTTTTGGACAAGGCGTTCAGCTACCTTCTCACGTATGGAATTTAGTATGTAGCACCAGCCTACCACAGGAATTACTGGGAAATCGCTGGATTGAGCTTGGAGGCACTCGTCTTGGGTGCCGGGAGATTCCAATTACCTCTCCCAACACTTCCGTCAAACAGCGAGCCTAGGCCTTTTAGAAGCAAAGGGTACCAGCAGGCTGGATGGAGATGAACAGGCTATGAGCTCAACTCTCTGAAGTGTGTATGCATGGGAGGCAGATGTCTGCTACCCATTCTGACATGGGAGTTGGAACTTAGCTACACTCTGATTGAAGTAGGCCATTGGAAATCACTGTATTGAACTCAGATACACAGGAGTTCAGGCCCAATGCTTACACATGCTTTTCCCGCAACCTCTCTCAGCCACTAACATTAGGATGTTAGCAGCTACGCCTACAGTCAGGCAGGATGCGTGAGGGTTCTGCCCTTTCCTCAGCATTCCCAGGAAATCATGCCTAGAAGCCAGCTCTCAACAGGCAGCATTCTTATGGCAGTGTGAAGGTAGCAGTATTCTGAGTCAGGAGGTTCCAATATTACCACCCTACTGCACCTGGAGATACCCTCCAGGTCTGCATTGTTAACTTGCGTCTCAGAAGCCTGTGGCAAACGTCTGTGGTGAAGACCTGTGAAACTCACTCTGCAGGCAGTGTGGAACTGTGAGGGACTGAGGGTGAGCTCAACTCTCAGAAGTAAGATGTTTTTGGACAAGGCGTTCAACTACCTACTCACGTATGGAACTTAGTATGTAGCACCAGTCTACCCCAGGAATTACTAGGAAATCGCTTGATTGAGCTTGGAGGCACTCGTCTTGTGTGCCGGGAAATTCCAATTACCTCTCCCAACACTTGCGTCAAGCAGCGAGCCTAGGCCTTTTGGAAACGAAAGGTAGCGGCAGGCAGGATGTAGGGTTACAGGCCATAAGCTCAACTCTCAGAAGTGTGTATGCATGGGAGGCAGATGTCTGCTACCCACTCGGACATGGGAGTTGGAACCTAGCTACACTCCTATTGAAGAAGGATGTTGGAAATCGCTGTATTCAACTCAGATACACGGGAGTTCAGGCCCAATGCTTACACATGCTTTTCCCACAACTTATCCCAGCCACTAACAGAAGGAGGTTAGCAGGTACGTCTACAGTCAGGCAGGATGCGGGAGGGTTCTGCCCTGTACTCAGCTCTCACAGGGAAGCATGCCTTGAAGCCAGCTCTCAACTAGCTGCATTCTTATGACAGTGTGAAGGTAGCAGTATTCTGAGTAAGGAGGTTCCCAGATTACCACTCTACTGCACCTGGAGATACCCTCCAGGTCTGCATTGTTAACTTGCGTCTCAGAGGCCTCTGGCAAAAGTCTCTGGTGAAGACGTGGGAAACTCACTCTGCAGGCAGTGTGGAACTGTGAGGGACTGAGGGTGAGCTCAACTCTCAGCAGTAAGATGATTTTGGACAAGGCGTTCAGCTACCTTCTCACATATGGAACTTAGTATGTAGCACCAGTCTACCCCAGGAATTACTTGGAAATCGCTGGATTGAGCTTGGAGGCACTAGACTTGTGTGCCGGGAGATTCCAGTTACCTCTCCCAACACTTCGGTGAAGCAGCGAGCCTAGGCCTTTTGGAAGCGAAAGTTAGCTGCAGGCAGGAGGTAGGGCTACAGGCCATAAGCTCAACTCTCAGAACTGTGTATGCATGGGAGGCAGATGTCTGCTACCCACTCGTACATGCGAGTGGGAACCTAGCTACACTCTGATGAAGAAGGACTTTGGAAATCGCTGTATTCAACTCAGATACACGTGGGTTCAGGCACAACGATTCCACATGCTTTTCTCACGACCTTTCCCTGCCACTAACATGAGGACGTTAGCAGCTCCTTCTACAGTCAAGCAGGATGCGGGAGGGTTGTGCCCTGTCCTTAGCTCTCACAGGGAAGCATGCCTTGAAGCCAGCTGTCAACTAGCTGCATTCTTATGGCAGGGTGAAGGTAGCAGTATTCTGAGACAGGAGGTTCCCAGATTACGACTCTACTGCACCTTGAGATACCCGCCAGGTCTGCATTGTTAACTTGCGTCTCAGAAGCCTCTGGCAAAAGTCTCTGGTAAAGACGTGCGAAACTCACTCTGCAGGCAGTGTGGAACTGTGAGGGACTGAGGGTGAGCTCAACTCTCAGCAGTAAGATGATTTTGGACAAGGCGTTCAGCTACCTTCTCACATATGGAACTTAGTATGTAGCACCAGTCTACCCCAGGAATTACTGGGAAATCGCAGGATTGAGCTTGGAGGCACTAGTCTTGTGTGCCGGCAGATTCCAGTTACCTCTCCCAACACTTCGGTGAAGCAGCGAGCCTAGGCCTTTTGGAAGCGAAAGTTAGATTCAGGCAGGAGGTAGGGTTACAGGCCATAAGCTCAACTCTCAGAAGTGTGTATGCATGGGAGGCAGATGTCTGCTACCCACTCGGACATGGGAGTTGGAACCTAGCTACAGTCTGATTTAAGTAGGCCTTTGGAAATCGCTGTATTCAACTCAGATACACAGGAGTTCAGGCCCAATGCTTACACATGCTTTTTCCACAACCTCTCTCAGCCACTAACATTAGGATATTAGCAGCTACGCCTACAGTCAGGCAGGATGCGTGAGGGTTCTGCACTGACCTCAGCTCTCCGAGGGAAGCATTCCTTGAAGCCAGCTCTCAACTAGCTGCATTCTTATGGCAGTGTGAAGGTAGCAATATTCTGAGTCAGGAGGTTCCAAGATTACCACTCTACTGCACCTGGAGATACCCTCCAGGTCTGCATTGTTAACTTGCGTCTCAGAAGACTCTGGCAAACGTCTCTGGTGAAGATCTGCGAAACTCACTCTGCAGGCAGTGTGGAACTGTGAGGGACTGAGGGTGAGCTCAACTCTCAGAAGTAAGATGCTTTTGGACAAGGCGTTCAGCTACCTTCTCACGTATGGAATTTAGTATGTAGCACCAGCCTACCACAGGAATTACTACGAAATCGCTGGATTGAGCTTGGAGGCACTCGTCTTGGGTGCCGGGAGATTCCAATTACCTCTCCCAACACTTCCGTCAAACAGCGAGCCTAGGCCTTTTAGAAGCAAAGGGTACCAGCAGGCTGGATGGAGATGAACAGGCTATGAGCTCAACTCTCTGAAGTGTGTATGCATGGGAGGCAGATGTCTGCTACCCATTCTGACATGGGAGTTGGAACTTAGCTACACTCTGATTGAAGTAGGCCATTGGAAATCACTGTATTGAACTCAGATACACAGGAGTTCAGGCCCAATGCTTACACATGCTTTTCCCGCAACCTCTCTCAGCCACTAACATTAGGATGTTAGCAGCTACGCCTACAGTCAGGCAGGATGCGTGAGGGTTCTGCCCTTTCCTCAGCACTCCCAGGAAAGCATGCCTAGAAGCCAGCTCTCAACAGGCAGCATTCTTATGGCAGTGTGAAGGTAGCAGTATTCTGAGTCAGGAGGTTCCAAGATTACCACCCTACTGCACCTGGAGATACCCTCCAGGTCTGCATTGTTAACTTGCGTCTCAGAAGCCTGTGGCAAACGTCTGTGGTGAAGACCTGTGAAACTCACTCTGCAGGCAGTGTGGAACTGTGAGGGACTGAGGGTGAGCTCAACTCTCAGAAGTAAGATGTTTTTGGACAAGGCGTTCAACTACCTACTCACGTATGGAACTTAGTATGTAGCACCAGTCTACCCCAGGAATTACTAGGAAATCGCTTGATTGAGCTTGGAGGCACTCGTCTTGTGTGCCGGGAAATTCCAATTACCTCTCCCAACACTTGCGTCAAGCAGCGAGCCTAGGCCTTTTGGAAACGAAAGGTAGCGGCAGGCAGGATGTAGGGTTACAGGCCATAAGCTCAACTCTCAGAAGTGTGTATGCATGGGAGGCAGATGTCTGCTACCCACTCGGACATGGGAGTTGGAACCTAGCTACACTCCTATTGAAGAAGGATGTTGGAAATCGCTGTATTCAACTCAGATACACGGGAGTTCAGGCCCAATGCTTACACATGCTTTTCCCACAACTTATCCCAGCCACTAACAGAAGGAGGTTAGCAGGTACGTCTACAGTCAGGCAGGATGCGGGAGGGTTCTGCCCTGTCCTCAGCTCTCACAGGGAAGCATGCCTTGAAGCCAGCTCTCAACTAGCTGCATTCTTATGACAGTGTGAAGGTAGCAGTATTCTGAGTAAGGAGGTTCCCAGATTACCACTCTACTGCACCTGGAGATACCCTCCAGGTCTGCATTGTTAACTTGCGTCTCAGAGGCCTCTGGCAAAAGTCTCTGGTGAAGACGTGGGAAACTCACTCTGCAGGCAGTGTGGAACTGTGAGGGACTGAGGGTGAGCTCAACTCTCAGCAGTAAGATGATTTTGGACAAGGCGTTCAGCTACCTTCTCACATATGGAACTTAGTATGTAGCACCAGTCTACCCCAGGAATTACTTGGAAATCGCTGGATTGAGCTTGGAGGCACTAGACTTGTGTGCCGGGAGATTCCAGTTACCTCTCCCAACACTTCGGTGAAGCAGCGAGCCTAGGCCTTTTGGAAGCGAAAGTTAGCTGCAGGCAGGAGGTAGGGCTACAGGCCATAAGCTCAACTCTCAGAACTGTGTATGCATGGGAGGCAGATGTCTGCTACCCACTCGTACATGCGAGTGGGAACCTAGCTACACTCTGATGAAGAAGGACTTTGGAAATCGCTGTATTCAACTCAGATACACGTGGGTTCAGGCACAACGATTCCACATGCTTTTCTCACGACCTTTCCCTGCCACTAACATGAGGACGTTAGCAGCTCCTTCTACAGTCAAGCAGGATGCGGGAGGGTTGTGCCCTGTCCTTAGCTCTCACAGGGAAGCATGCCTTGAAGCCAGCTGTCAACTAGCTGCATTCTTATGGCAGGGTGAAGGTAACAGTATTCTGAGACAGGAGGTTCCCAGATTACGACTCTACTGCACCTTGAGATACCCGCCAGGTCTGCATTGTTTACTTGCGTCTCAGAAGCCTCTGGCAAAAGTCTCTGGTAAAGACGTGCGAAACTCACTCTGCAGGCAGTGTGGAACTGTGAGGGACTGAGGGTGAGCTCAACTCTCAGCAGTAAGATGATTTTGGACAAGACGTTCAGCTACCTTCTCACATATGGAACTTAGTATGTAGCACCAGTCTACCCCAGGAATTACTGGGAAATCGCTGGATTGAGCTTGGAGGCACTAGTCTTGTGTGCCGGCAGATTCCAGTTACCTCTCCCAACACTTCGGTGAAGCAGCGAGCCTAGGCCTTTTGGAAGCGAAAGTTAGATTCAGGCAGGAGGTAGGGTTACAGGCCATAAGCTCAACTCTCAGAAGTGTGTATGCATGGGAGGCAGATGTCTGCTACCCACTCGGACATGGGAGTTGGAACCTAGCTACAGTCTGATTTAAGTAGGCCTTTGGAAATCGCTGTATTCAACTCAGATACACAGGAGTTCAGGCCCAATGCTTACACATGCTTTTTCCACAACCTCTCTCAGCCACTAACATTAGGATATTAGCAGCTACGCCTACAGTCAGGCAGGATGCGTGAGGGTTCTGCACTGACCTCAGCTCTCCGAGGGAAGCATTCCTTGAAGCCAGCTCTCAACTAGCTGCATTCTTATGGCAGTGTGAAGGTAGCAGTATTCTGAGTCAGGAGGTTCCAAGTTTACCACTCTACTGCACCTGGAGATACCCTCCAGGTCTGCATTGTTAACTTGCGTCTCAGAAGCCTCTGGCAAACGTCTCTGGTGAAGATCTGCGAAACTCACTCTGCAGGCAGTGTGGAACTGTGAGGGACTGAGGGTGAGCTCAACTCTCAGAAGTAAGATGCTTTTGGACAAGGCGTTCAGCTACCTTCTCACGTATGGAATTTAGTATGTAGCACCAGCCTACCACAGGAATTACTACGAAATCGCTGGATTGAGCTTGGAGGCACTCGTCTTGGGTGCCGGGAGATTCCAATTACCTCTCCCAACACTTCCGTCAAACAGCGAGCCTAGGCCTTTTAGAAGCAAAGGGTACCAGCAGGCTGGATGGAGATGAACAGGCTATGAGCTCAACTCTCTGAAGTGTGTATGCATGGGAGGCAGATGTCTGCTACCCATTCTGACATGGGAGTTGGAACTTAGCTACACTCTGATTGAAGTAGGCCATTGGAAATCACTGTATTGAACTCAGATACACAGGAGTTCAGGCCCAATGCTTACACATGCTTTTCCCGCAACCTCTCTCAGCCACTAACATTAGGATGTTAGCAGCTACGCCTACAGTCAGGCAGGATGCGTGAGGGTTCTGCCCTTTCCTCAGCACTCCCAGGAAAGCATGCCTAGAAGCCAGCTCTCAACAGGCAGCATTCTTATGGCAGTGTGAAGGTAGCAGTATTCTGAGTCAGGAGGTTCCAAGATTACCACCCTACTGCACCTGGAGATACCCTCCAGGTCTGCATTGTTAACTTGCGTCTCAGAAGCCTGTGGCAAACGTCTGTGGTGAAGACCTGTGAAACTCACTCTGCAGGCAGTGTGGAACTGTGAGGGACTGAGGGTGAGCTCAACTCTCAGAAGTAAGATGTTTTTGGACAAGGCGTTCAACTACCTACTCACGTATGGAACTTAGTATGTAGCACCAGTCTACCCCAGGAATTACTAGGAAATCGCTTGATTGAGCTTGGAGGCACTCGTCTTGTGTGCCGGGAAATTCCAATTACCTCTCCCAACACTTGCGTCAAGCAGCGAGCCTAGGCCTTTTGGAAACGAAAGGTAGCGGCAGGCAGGATGTAGGGTTACAGGCCATAAGCTCAACTCTCAGAAGTGTGTATGCATGGGAGGCAGATGTCTGCTACCCACTCGGACATGGGAGTTGGAACCTAGCTACACTCCTATTGAAGAAGGATGTTGGAAATCGCTGTATTCAACTCAGATACACGGGAGTTCAGGCCCAATGCTTACACATGCTTTTCCCACAACTTATCCCAGCCACTAACAGAAGGAGGTTAGCAGGTACGTCTACAGTCAGGCAGGATGCGGGAGGGTTCTGCCCTGTCCTCAGCTCTCACAGGGAAGCATGCCTTGAAGCCAGCTCTCAACTAGCTGCATTCTTATGACAGTGTGAAGGTAGCAGTATTCTGAGTAAGGAGGTTCCCAGATTACCACTCTACTGCACCTGGAGATACCCTCCAGGTCTGCATTGTTAACTTGCGTCTCAGAGGCCTCTGGCAAAAGTCTCTGGTGAAGACGTGGGAAACTCACTCTGCAGGCAGTGTGGAACTGTGAGGGACTGAGGGTGAGCTCAACTCTCAGCAGTAAGATGATTTTGGACAAGGCGTTCAGCTACCTTCTCACATATGGAACTTAGTATGTAGCACCAGTCTACCCCAGGAATTACTTGGAAATCGCTGGATTGAGCTTGGAGGCACTAGACTTGTGTGCCGGGAGATTCCAGTTACCTCTCCCAACACTTCGGTGAAGCAGCGAGCCTAGGCCTTTTGGAAGCGAAAGTTAGCTGCAGGCAGGAGGTAGGGCTACAGGCCATAAGCTCAACTCTCAGAACTGTGTATGCATGGGAGGCAGATGTCTGCTACCCACTCGTACATGCGAGTGGGAACCTAGCTACACTCTGATGAAGAAGGACTTTGGAAATCGCTGTATTCAACTCAGATACACGTGGGTTCAGGCACAACGATTCCACATGCTTTTCTCACGACCTTTCCCTGCCACTAACATGAGGACGTTAGCAGCTCCTTCTACAGTCAAGCAGGATGCGGGAGGGTTGTGCCCTGTCCTTAGCTCTCACAGGGAAGCATGCCTTGAAGCCAGCTGTCAACTAGCTGCATTCTTATGGCAGGGTGAAGGTAGCAGTATTCTGAGACAGGAGGTTCCCAGATTACGACTCTACTGCACCTTGAGATACCCGCCAGGTCTGCATTGTTAACTTGCGTCTCAGAAGCCTCTGGCAAAAGTCTCTGGTAAAGACGTGCGAAACTCACTCTGCAGGCAGTGTGGAACTGTGAGGGACTGAGGGTGAGCTCAACTCTCAGCAGTAAGATGATTTTGGACAAGGCGTTCAGCTACCTTCTCACATATGGAACTTAGTATGTAGCACCAGTCTACCCCAGGAATTACTGGGAAATCGCAGGATTGAGCTTGGAGGCACTAGTCTTGTGTGCCGGCAGATTCCAGTTACCTCTCCCAACACTTCGGTGAAGCAGCGAGCCTAGGCCTTTTGGAAGCGAAAGTTAGATTCAGGCAGGAGGTAGGGTTACAGGCCCTAAGCTCAACTCTCAGAAGTGTGTATGCATGGGAGGCAGATGTCTGCTACCCACTCGGACATGGGAGTTGGAACCTAGCTACAGTCTGATTTAAGTAGGCCTTTGGAAATCGCTGTATTCAACTCAGATACACAGGAGTTCAGGCCCAATGCTTACACATGCTTTTTCCACAACCTCTCTCAGCCACTAACATTAGGATATTAGCAGCTACGCCTACAGTCAGGCAGGATGCGTGAGGGTTCTGCACTGACCTCAGCTCTCCGAGGGAAGCATTCCTTGAAGCCAGCTCTCAACTAGCTGCATTCTTATGGCAGTGTGAAGGTAGCAGTATTCTGAGTCAGGAGGTTCCAAGATTACCACTCTACTGCACCTGGAGATACCCTCCAGGTCTGCATTGTTAACTTGCGTCTCAGAAGACTCTGGCAAACGTCTCTGGTGAAGATCTGCGAAACTCACTCTGCAGGCAGTGTGGAACTGTGAGGGACTGAGGGTGAGCTCAACTCTCAGAAGTAAGATGCTTTTGGACAAGGCGTTCAGCTACCTTCTCACGTATGGAATTTAGTATGTAGCACCAGCCTACCACAGGAATTACTACGAAATCGCTGGATTGAGCTTGGAGGCACTCGTCTTGGGTGCCGGGAGATTCCAATTACCTCTCCCAACACTTCCGTCAAACAGCGAGCCTAGGCCTTTTAGAAGCAAAGGGTACCAGCAGGCTGGATGGAGATGAACAGGCTATGAGCTCAACTCTCTGAAGTGTGTATGCATGGGAGGCAGAT
Organism: Canis lupus baileyi; assembly: GCF_048164855.1. Lineage (NCBI taxonomy): Eukaryota > Metazoa > Chordata > Mammalia > Carnivora > Canidae > Canis > Canis lupus. Next base: position 77,865,424 of record NC_132845.1, read on the forward strand.
GTCTGCTACCCATTCTGACATGGGAGTTGGAACTTAGCTACACTCTGATTGAAGTAGGCCATTGGAAATCACTGTATTGAACTCAGATACACAGGAGTTCAGGCCCAATGCTTACACATGCTTTTCCCGCAACCTCTCTCAGCCACTAACATTAGGATGTTAGCAGCTACGCCTACAGTCAGGCAGGATGCGTGAGGGTTCTGCCCTTTCCTCAGCACTCCCAGGAAAGCATGCCTAGAAGCCAGCTCTCAACAGGCAGCATTCTTATGGCAGTGTGAAGGTAGCAGTATTCTGAGTCAGGAGGTTCCAAGATTACCACCCTACTGCACCTGGAGATACCCTCCAGGTCTGCATTGTTAACTTGCGTCTCAGAAGCCTGTGGCAAACGTCTGTGGTGAAGACGTGTGAAACTCACTCTGCAGGCAGTGTGGAACTGTGAGGGACTGAGGGTGAGCTCAACTCTCAGAAGTAAGATGTTTTTGGACAAGGCGTTCAACTACCTACTCACGTATGGAACTTAGTATGTAGCACCAGTCTACCCCAGGAATTACTAGGAAATCGCTTGATTGAGCTTGGAGGCACTCGTCTTGTGTGCCGGGAAATTCCAATTACCTCTCCCAACACTTGCGTCAAGCAGCGAGCCTAGGCCTTTTGGAAACGAAAGGTAGCGGCAGGCAGGATGTAGGGTTACAGGCCATAAGCTCAACTCTCAGAAGTGTGTATGCATGGGAGGCAGATGTCTGCTACCCACTCGGACATGGGAGTTGGAACCTAGCTACACTCCTATTGAAGAAGGATGTTGGAAATCGCTGTATTCAACTCAGATACACGGGAGTTCAGGCCCAATGCTTACACATGCTTTTCCCACAACTTATCCCAGCCACTAACAGAAGGAGGTTAGCAGGTACGTCTACAGTCAGGCAGGATGCGGGAGGGTTCTGCCCTGTCCTCAGCTCTCACAGGGAAGCATGCCTTGAAGCCAGCTCTCAACTAGCTGCATTCTTATGACAGTGTGAAGGTAGCAGTATTCTGAGTAAGGAGGTTCCCAGATTACCACTCTACTGCACCTGGAGATACCCTCCAGGTCTGCATTGTTAACTTGCGTCTCAGAGGCCTCTGGCAAAAGTCTCTGGTGAAGACGTGGGAAACTCACTCTGCAGGCAGTGTGGAACTGTGAGGGACTGAGGGTGAGCTCAACTCTCAGCAGTAAGATGATTTTGGACAAGGCGTTCAGCTACCTTCTCACATATGGAACTTAGTATGTAGCACCAGTCTACCCCAGGAATTACTTGGAAATCGCTGGATTGAGCTTGGAGGCACTAGACTTGTGTGCCGGGAGATTCCAGTTACCTCTCCCAACACTTCGGTGAAGCAGCGAGCCTAGGCCTTTTGGAAGCGAAAGTTAGCTGCAGGCAGGAGGTAGGGCTACAGGCCATAAGCTCAACTCTCAGAACTGTGTATGCATGGGAGGCAGATGTCTGCTACCCACTCGTACATGCGAGTGGGAACCTAGCTACACTCTGATGAAGAAGGACTTTGGAAATCGCTGTATTCAACTCAGATACACGTGGGTTCAGGCACAACGATTCCACATGCTTTTCTCACGACCTTTCCCTGCCACTAACATGAGGACGTTAGCAGCTCCTTCTACAGTCAAGCAGGATGCGGGAGGGTTGTGCCCTGTCCTTAGCTCTCACAGGGAAGCATGCCTTGAAGCCAGCTGTCAACTAGCTGCATTCTTATGGCAGGGTGAAGGTAACAGTATTCTGAGACAGGAGGTTCCCAGATTACGACTCTACTGCACCTTGAGATACCCGCCAGGTCTGCATTGTTAACTTGCGTCTCAGAAGCCTCTGGCAAAAGTCTCTGGTAAAGACGTGCGAAACTCACTCTGCAGGCAGTGTGGAACTGTGAGGGACTGAGGGTGAGCTCAACTCTCAGCAGTAAGATGATTTTGGACAAGACGTTCAGCTACCTTCTCACATATGGAACTTAGTATGTAGCACCAGTCTACCCCAGGAATTACTGGGAAATCGCTGGATTGAGCTTGGAGGCACTAGTCTTGTGTGCCGGCAGATTCCAGTTACCTCTCCCAACACTTCGGTGAAGCAGCGAGCCTAGGCCTTTTGGAAGCGAAAGTTAGATTCAGGCAGGAGGTAGGGTTACAGGCCATAAGCTCAACTCTCAGAAGTGTGTATGCATGGGAGGCAGATGTCTGCTACCCACTCGGACATGGGAGTTGGAACCTAGCTACAGTCTGATTTAAGTAGGCCTTTGGAAATCGCTGTATTCAACTCAGATACACAGGAGTTCAGGCCCAATGCTTACACATGCTTTTTCCACAACCTCTCTCAGCCACTAACATTAGGATATTAGCAGCTACGCCTACAGTCAGGCAGGATGCGTGAGGGTTCTGCACTGACCTCAGCTCTCCGAGGGAAGCATTCCTTGAAGCCAGCTCTCAACTAGCTGCATTCTTATGGCAGTGTGAAGGTAGCAGTATTCTGAGTCAGGAGGTTCCAAGTTTACCACTCTACTGCACCTGGAGATACCCTCCAGGTCTGCATTGTTAACTTGCGTCTCAGAAGCCTCTGGCAAACGTCTCTGGTGAAGATCTGCGAAACTCACTCTGCAGGCAGTGTGGAACTGTGAGGGACTGAGGGTGAGCTCAACTCTCAGAAGTAAGATGCTTTTGGACAAGGCGTTCAGCTACCTTCTCACGTATGGAATTTAGTATGTAGCACCAGCCTACCACAGGAATTACTACGAAATCGCTGGATTGAGCTTGGAGGCACTCGTCTTGGGTGCCGGGAGATTCCAATTACCTCTCCCAACACTTCCGTCAAACAGCGAGCCTAGGCCTTTTAGAAGCAAAGGGTACCAGCAGGCTGGATGGAGATGAACAGGCTATGAGCTCAACTCTCTGAAGTGTGTATGCATGGGAGGCAGATGTCTGCTACCCATTCTGACATGGGAGTTGGAACTTAGCTACACTCTGATTGAAGTAGGCCATTGGAAATCACTGTATTGAACTCAGATACACAGGAGTTCAGGCCCAATGCTTACACATGCTTTTCCCGCAACCTCTCTCAGCCACTAACATTAGGATGTTAGCATCTACGCCTACAGTCAGGCAGGATGCGTGAGGGTTCTGCCCTTTCCTCAGCACTCCCAGGAAAGCATGCCTAGAAGCCAGCTCTCAACAGGCAGCATTCTTATGGCAGTGTGAAGGTAGCAGTATTCTGAGTCAGGAGGTTCCAATATTACCACCCTACTGCACCTGGAGATACCCTCCAGGTCTGCATTGTTAACTTGCGTCTCAGAAGCCTGTGGCAAACGTCTGTGGTGAAGACCTGTGAAACTCACTCTGCAGGCAGTGTGGAACTGTGAGGGACTGAGGGTGAGCTCAACTCTCAGAAGTAAGATGTTTTTGGACAAGGCGTTCAACTACCTACTCACGTATGGAACTTAGTATGTAGCACCAGTCTACCCCAGGAATTACTAGGAAATCGCTTGATTGAGCTTGGAGGCACTCGTCTTGTGTGCCGGGAAATTCCAATTACCTCTCCCAACACTTGCGTCAAGCAGCGAGCCTAGGCCTTTTGGAAACGAAAGGTAGCGGCAGGCAGGATGTAGGGTTACAGGCCATAAGCTCAACTCTCAGAAGTGTGTATGCATGGGAGGCAGATGTCTGCTACCCACTCGGACATGGGAGTTGGAACCTAGCTACACTCCTATTGAAGAAGGATGTTGGAAATCGCTGTATTCAACTCAGATACACGGGAGTTCAGGCCCAATGCTTACACATGCTTTTCCCACAACTTATCCCAGCCACTAACAGAAGGAGGTTAGCAGGTACGTCTACAGTCAGGCAGGATGCGGGAGGGTTCTGCCCTGTCCTCAGCTCTCACAGGGAAGCATGCCTTGAAGCCAGCTCTCAACTAGCTGCATTCTTATGACAGTGTGAAGGTAGCAGTATTCTGAGTAAGGAGGTTCCCAGATTACCACTCTACTGCACCTGGAGATACCCTCCAGGTCTGCATTGTTAACTTGCGTCTCAGAGGCCTCTGGCAAAAGTCTCTGGTGAAGACGTGGGAAACTCACTCTGCAGGCAGTGTGGAACTGTGAGGGACTGAGGGTGAGCTCAACTCTCAGCAGTAAGATGATTTTGGACAAGGCGTTCAGCTACCTTCTCACATATGGAACTTAGTATGTAGCACCAGTCTACCCCAGGAATTACTTGGAAATCGCTGGATTGAGCTTGGAGGCACTAGACTTGTGTGCCGGGAGATTCCAGTTACCTCTCCCAACACTTCGGTGAAGCAGCGAGCCTAGGCCTTTTGGAAGCGAAAGTTAGCTGCAGGCAGGAGGTAGGGCTACAGGCCATAAGCTCAACTCTCAGAACTGTGTATGCATGGGAGGCAGATGTCTGCTACCCACTCGTACATGCGAGTGGGAACCTAGCTACACTCTGATGAAGAAGGACTTTGGAAATCACTGTATTCAACTCAGATACACGTGGGTTCAGGCACAACGATTCCACATGCTTTTCTCACGACCTTTCCCTGCCACTAACATGAGGACGTTAGCAGCTCCTTCTACAGTCAAGCAGGATGCGGGAGGGTTGTGCCCTGTCCTTAGCTCTCACAGGGAAGCATGCCTTGAAGCCAGCTGTCAACTAGCTGCATTCTTATGGCAGGGTGAAGGTAACAGTATTCTGAGACAGGAGGTTCCCAGATTACGACTCTACTGCACCTTGAGATACCCGCCAGGTCTGCATTGTTAACTTGCGTCTCAGAAGCCTCTGGCAAAAGTCTCTGGTAAAGACGTGCGAAACTCACTCTGCAGGCAGTGTGGAACTGTGAGGGACTGAGGGTGAGCTCAACTCTCAGCAGTAAGATGATTTTGGACAAGACGTTCAGCTACCTTCTCACATATGGAACTTAGTATGTAGCACCAGTCTACCCCAGGAATTACTGGGAAATCGCTGGATTGAGCTTGGAGGCACTAGTCTTGTGTGCCGGCAGATTCCAGTTACCTCTCCCAACACTTCGGTGAAGCAGCGAGCCTAGGCCTTTTGGAAGCGAAAGTTAGATTCAGGCAGGAGGTAGGGTTACAGGCCATAAGCTCAACTCTCAGAAGTGTGTATGCATGGGAGGCAGATGTCTGCTACCCACTCGGACATGGGAGTTGGAACCTAGCTACAGTCTGATTTAAGTAGGCCTTTGGAAATCGCTGTATTCAACTCAGATACACAGGAGTTCAGGCCCAATGCTTACACATGCTTTTTCCACAGCCTCTCTCAGCCACTAACATTAGGATATTAGCAGCTACGCCTACAGTCAGGCAGGATGCGTGAGGGTTCTGCACTGACCTCAGCTCTCCGAGGGAAGCATTCCTTGAAGCCAGCTCTCAACTAGCTGCATTCTTATGGCAGTGTGAAGGTAGCAGTATTCTGAGTCAGGAGGTTCCAAGTTTACCACTCTACTGCACCTGGAGATACCCTCCAGGTCTGCATTGTTAACTTGCGTCTCAGAAGCCTCTGGCAAACGTCTCTGGTGAAGATCTGCGAAACTCACTCTGCAGGCAGTGTGGAACTGTGAGGGACTGAGGGTGAGCTCAACTCTCAGAAGTAAGATGCTTTTGGACAAGGCGTTCAGCTACCTTCTCACGTATGGAATTTAGTATGTAGCACCAGCCTACCACAGGAATTACTACGAAATCGCTGGATTGAGCTTGGAGGCACTCGTCTTGGGTGCCGGGAGATTCCAATTACCTCTCCCAACACTTCCGTCAAACAGCGAGCCTAGGCCTTTTAGAAGCAAAGGGTACCAGCAGGCTGGATGGAGATGAACAGGCTATGAGCTCAACTCTCTGAAGTGTGTATGCATGGGAGGCAGATGTCTGCTACCCATTCTGACATGGGAGTTGGAACTTAGCTACACTCTGATTGAAGTAGGCCATTGGAAATCACTGTATTGAACTCAGATACACAGGAGTTCAGGCCCAATGCTTACACATGCTTTTCCCGCAACCTCTCTCAGCCACTAACATTAGGATGTTAGCAGCTACGCCTACAGTCAGGCAGGATGCGTGAGGGTTCTGCCCTTTCCTCAGCACTCCCAGGAAAGCATGCCTAGAAGCCAGCTCTCAACAGGCAGCATTCTTATGGCAGTGTGAAGGTAGCAGTATTCTGAGTCAGGAGGTTCCAAGATTACCACCCTACTGCACCTGGAGATACCCTCCAGGTCTGCATTGTTAACTTGCGTCTCAGAAGCCTGTGGCAAACGTCTGTGGTGAAGACGTGTGAAACTCACTCTGCAGGCAGTGTGGAACTGTGAGGGACTAAGGGTGAGCTCAACTCTCAGAAGTAAGATGTTTTTGGACAAGGCGTTCAACTACCTACTCACGTATGGAACTTAGTATGTAGCACCAGTCTACCCCAGGAATTACTAGGAAATCGCTTGATTGAGCTTGGAGGCACTCGTCTTGTGTGCCGGGAAATTCCAATTACCTCTCCCAACACTTGCGTCAAGCAGCGAGCCTAGGCCTTTTGGAAACGAAAGGTAGCGGCAGGCAGGATGTAGGGTTACAGGCCATAAGCTCAACTCTCAGAAGTGTGTATGCATGGGAGGCAGATGTCTGCTACCCACTCGGACATGGGAGTTGGAACCTAGCTACACTCCTATTGAAGAAGGATGTTGGAAATCGCTGTATTCAACTCAGATACACGGGAGTTCAGGCCCAATGCTTACACATGCTTTTCCCACAACTTATCCCAGCCACTAACAGAAGGAGGTTAGCAGGTACGTCTACAGTCAGGCAGGATGCGGGAGGGTTCTGCCCTGTACTCAGCTCTCACAGGGAAGCATGCCTTGAAGCCAGCTCTCAACTAGCTGCATTCTTATGGCAGTGTGAAGGTAGCAGTATTCTGAGTCAGGAGGTTCCCAGATTACCACTCTACTGCACCTGGAGATACCCTCCAGGTCTGCATTGTTAACTTGCGTCTCAGAGGCCTCTGGCAAAAGTCTCTGGTGAAGACGTGGGAAACTCACTCTGCAGGCAGTGTGGAACTGTGAGGGACTGAGGGTGAGCTCAACTCTCAGCAGTAAGATGATTTTGGACAAGGCGTTCAGCTACCTTCTCACATATGGAACTTAGTATGTAGCACCAGTCTACCCCAGGAATTACTTGGAAATCGCTGGATTGAGCTTGGAGGCACTAGATTTGTGTGCCGGGAGATTCCAGTTACCTCTCCCAACACTTCGGTGAAGCAGCGAGCCTAGGCCTTTTGGAAGCGAAAGTTAGCTGCAGGCAGGAGGTAGGGCTACAGGCCATAAGCTCAACTCTCAGAACTGTGTATGCATGGGAGGCAGATGTCTGCTACCCACTCGTACATGCGAGTGGGAACCTAGCTACACTCTGATGAAGAAGGACTTTGGAAATCGCTGTATTCAACTCAGATACACGTGGGTTCAGGCACAACGATTCCACATGCTTTTCTCACGACCTTTCCCTGCCACTAACATGAGGACGTTAGCAGCTCCTTCTACAGTCAAGCAGGATGCGGGAGGGTTGTGCCCTGTCCTTCGCTCTCACAGGGAAGCATGCCTTGAAGCCAGCTGTCAACTAGCTGCATTCTTATGGCAGGGTGAAGGTAACAGTATTCTGAGACAGGAGGTTCCCAGATTACGACTCTACTGCACCTTGAGATACCCGCCAGGTCTGCATTGTTAACTTGCGTCTCAGAAGCCTCTGGCAAAAGTCTCTGGTAAAGACGTGCGAAACTCACTCTGCAGGCAGTGTGGAACTGTGAGGGACTGAGGGTGAGCTCAACTCTCAGCAGTAAGATGATTTTGGACAAGACGTTCAGCTACCTTCTCACATATGGAACTTAGTATGTAGCACCAGTCTACCCCAGGAATTACTGGGAAATCGCTGGATTGAGCTTGGAGGCACTAGTCTTGTGTGCCGGCAGATTCCAGTTACCTCTCCCAACACTTCGGTGAAGCAGCGAGCCTAGGCCTTTTGGAAGCGAAAGTTAGATTCAGGCAGGAGGTAGGGTTACAGGCCATAAGCTCAACTCTCAGAAGTGTGTATGCATGGGAGGCAGATGTCTGCTACCCACTCGGACATGGGAGTTGGAACCTAGCTACAGTCTGATTTAAGTAGGCCTTTGGAAATCGCTGTATTCAACTCAGATACACAGGAGTTCAGGCCCAATGCTTACACATGCTTTTTCCACAACCTCTCTCAGCCACTAACATTAGGATATTAGCAGCTACGCCTACAGTCAGGCAGGATGCGTGAGGGTTCTGCACTGACCTCAGCTCTCCGAGGGAAGCATTCCTTGAAGCCAGCTCTCAACTAGCTGCATTCTTATGGCAGTGTGAAGGTAGCAGTATTCTGAGTCAGGAGGTTCCAAGTTTACCACTCTACTGCACCTGGAGATACCCTCCAGGTCTGCATTGTTAACTTGCGTCTCAGAAGCCTCTGGCAAACGTCTCTGGTGAAGATCTGCGAAACTCACTCTGCAGGCAGTGTGGAACTGTGAGGGACTGAGGGTGAGCTCAACTCTCAGAAGTAAGATGCTTTTGGACAAGGCGTTCAGCTACCTTCTCACGTATGGAATTTAGTATGTAGCACCAGCCTACCACAGGAATTACTACGAAATCGCTGGATTGAGCTTGGAGGCACTCGTCTTGGGTGCCGGGAGATTCCAATTACCTCTCCCAACACTTCCGTCAAACAGCGAGCCTAGGCCTTTTAGAAGCAAAGGGTACCAGCAGGCTGGATGGAGATGAACAGGCTATGAGCTCAACTCTCTGAAGTGTGTATGCATGGGAGGCAGATGTCTGCTACCCATTCTGACATGGGAGTTGGAACTTAGCTACACTCTGATTGAAGTAGGCCATTGGAAATCACTGTATTGAACTCAGATACACAGGAGTTCAGGCCCAATGCTTACACATGCTTTTCCCGCAACCTCTCTCAGCCACTAACATTAGGATGTTAGCAGCTACGCCTACAGTCAGGCAGGATGCGTGAGGGTTCTGCCCTTTCCTCAGCACTCCCAGGAAAGCATGCCTAGAAGCCAGCTCTCAACAGGCAGCATTCTTATGGCAGTGTGAAGGTAGCAGTATTCTGAGTCAGGAGGTTCCAAGATTACCACCCTACTGCACCTGGAGATACCCTCCAGGTCTGCATTGTTAACTTGCGTCTCAGAAGCCTGTGGCAAACGTCTGTGGTGAAGACCTGTGAAACTCACTCTGCAGGCAGTGTGGAACTGTGAGGGACTGAGGGTGAGCTCAACTCTCAGAAGTAAGATGTTTTTGGACAAGGCGTTCAACTACCTACTCACGTATGGAACTTAGTATGTAGCACCAGTCTACCCCAGGAATTACTAGGAAATCGCTTGATTGAGCTTGGAGGCACTCGTCTTGTGTGCCGGGAAATTCCAATTACCTCTCCCAACACTTGCGTCAAGCAGCGAGCCTAGGCCTTTTGGAAACGAAAGGTAGCGGCAGGCAGGATGTAGGGTTACAGGCCATAAGCTCAACTCTCAGAAGTGTGTATGCATGGGAGGCAGATGTCTGCTACCCACTCGGACATGGGAGTTGGAACCTAGCTACACTCCTATTGAAGAAGGATGTTGGAAATCGCTGTATTCAACTCAGATACACGGGAGTTCAGGCCCAATGCTTACACATGCTTTTCCCACAACTTATCCCAGCCACTAACAGAAGGAGGTTAGCAGGTACGTCTACAGTCAGGCAGGATGCGGGAGGGTTCTGCCCTGTACTCAGCTCTCACAGGGAAGCATGCCTTGAAGCCAGCTCTCAACTAGCTGCATTCTTATGACAGTGTGAAGGTAGCAGTATTCTGAGTAAGGAGGTTCCCAGATTACCACTCTACTGCACCTGGAGATACCCTCCAGGTCTGCATTGTTAACTTGCGTCTCAGAGGCCTCTGGCAAAAGTCTCTGGTGAAGACGTGGGAAACTCACTCTGCAGGCAGTGTGGAACTGTGAGGGACTGAGGGTGAGCTCAACTCTCAGCAGTAAGATGATTTTGGACAAGGCGTTCAGCTACCTTCTCACATATGGAACTTAGTATGTAGCACCAGTCTACCCCAGGAATTACTTGGAAATCGCTGGATTGAGCTTGGAGGCACTAGACTTGTGTGCCGGGAGATTCCAGTTACCTCTCCCAACACTTCGGTGAAGCAGCGAGCCTAGGCCTTTTGGAAGCGAAAGTTAGCTGCAGGCAGGAGGTAGGGCTACAGGCCATAAGCTCAACTCTCAGAACTGTGTATGCATGGGAGGCAGATGTCTGCTACCCACTCGTACATGCGAGTGGGAACCTAGCTACACTCTGATGAAGAAGGACTTTGGAAATCGCTGTATTCAACTCAGATACACGTGGGTTCAGGCACAACGATTCCACATGCTTTTCTCACGACCTTTCCCTGCCACTAACATGAGGACGTTAGCAGCTCCTTCTACAGTCAAGCAGGATGCGGGAGGGTTGTGCCCTGTCCTTAGCTCTCACAGGGAAGCATGCCTTGAAGCCAGCTGTCAACTAGCTGCATTCTTATGGCAGGGTGAAGGTAACAGTATTCTGAGACAGGAGGTTCCCAGATTACGACTCTACTGCACCTTGAGATACCCGCCAGGTCTGCATTGTTAACTTGCGTCTCAGAAGCCTCTGGCAAAAGTCTCTGGTAAAGACGTGCGAAACTCACTCTGCAGGCAGTGTGGAACTGTGAGGGACTGAGGGTGAGCTCAACTCTCAGCAGTAAGATGATTTTGGACAAGACGTTCAGCTACCTTCTCACATATGGAACTTAGTATGTAGCACCAGTCTACCCCAGGAATTACTGGGAAATCGCTGGATTGAGCTTGGAGGCACTAGTCTTGTGTGCCGGCAGATTCCAGTTACCTCTCCCAACACTTCGGTGAAGCAGCGAGCCTAGGCCTTTTGGAAGCGAAAGTTAGATTCAGGCAGGAGGTAGGGTTACAGGCCATAAGCTCAACTCTCAGAAGTGTGTATGCATGGGAGGCAGATGTCTGCTACCCACTCGGACATGGGAGTTGGAACCTAGCTACAGTCTGATTTAAGTAGGCCTTTGGAAATCGCTGTATTCAACTCAGATACACAGGAGTTCAGGCCCAATGCTTACACATGCTTTTTCCACAACCTCTCTCAGCCACTAACATTAGGATATTAGCAGCTACGCCTACAGTCAGGCAGGATGCGTGAGGGTTCTGCACTGACCTCAGCTCTCCGAGGGAAGCATTCCTTGAAGCCAGCTCTCAACTAGCTGCATTCTTATGGCAGTGTGAAGGTAGCAGTATTCTGAGTCAGGAGGTTCCAAGTTTACCACTCTACTGCACCTGGAGATACCCTCCAGGTCTGCATTGTTAACTTGCGTCTCAGAATCCTCTGACAAACGTCTCTGGTGAAGATCTGCGAAACTCACTCTGCAGGCAGTGTGGAACTGTGAGGGACTGAGGGTGAGCTCAACTCTCAGAAGTAAGATGCTTTTGGACAAGGCGTTCAGCTACCTTCTCACGTATGGAATTTAGTATGTAGCACCAGCCTACCACAGGAATTACTACGAAATCGCTGGATTGAGCTTGGAGGCACTCGTCTTGGGTGCCGGGAGATTCCAATTACCTCTCCCAACACTTCCGTCAAACAGCGAGCCTAGGCCTTTTAGAAGCAAAGGGTACCAGCAGGCTGGATGGAGATGAACAGGCTATGAGCTCAACTCTCTGAAGTGTGTATGCATGGGAGGCAGATGTCTGCTACCCATTCTGACATGGGAGTTGGAACTTAGCTACACTCTGATTGAAGTAGGCCATTGGAAATCACTGTATTGAACTCAGATACACAGGAGTTCAGGCCCAATGCTTACACATGCTTTTCCCGCAACCTCTCTCAGCCACTAACATTAGGATGTTAGCAGCTACGCCTACAGTCAGGCAGGATGCGTGAGGGTTCTGCCCTTTCCTCAGCACTCCCAGGAAAGCATGCCTAGAAGCCAGCTCTCAACAGGCAGCATTCTTATGGCAGTGTGAAGGTAGCAGTATTCTGAGTCAGGAGGTTCCAAGATTACCACCCTACTGCACCTGGAGATACCCTCCAGGTCTGCATTGTTAACTTGCGTCTCAGAAGCCTGTGGCAAACGTCTGTGGTGAAGACGTGTGAAACTCACTCTGCAGGCAGTGTGGAACTGTGAGGGACTAAGGGTGAGCTCAACTCTCAGAAGTAAGATGTTTTTGGACAAGGCGTTCAACTACCTACTCACGTATGGAACTTAGTATGTAGCACCAGTCTACCCCAGGAATTACTAGGAAATCGCTTGATTGAGCTTGGAGGCACTCGTCTTGTGTGCCGGGAAATTCCAATTACCTCTCCCAACACTTGCGTCAAGCAGCGAGCCTAGGCCTTTTGGAAACGAAAGGTAGCGGCAGGCAGGATGTAGGGTTACAGGCCATAAGCTCAACTCTCAGAAGTGTGTATGCATGGGAGGCAGATGTCTGCTACCCACTCGGACATGGGAGTTGGAACCTAGCTACACTCCTATTGAAGAAGGATGTTGGAAATCGCTGTATTCAACTCAGATACACGGGAGTTCAGGCCCAATGCTTACACATGCTTTTCCCACAACTTATCCCAGCCACTAACAGAAGGAGGTTAGCAGGTACGTCTACAGTCAGGCAGGATGCGGGAGGGTTCTGCCCTGTACTCAGCTCTCACAGGGAAGCATGCCTTGAAGCCAGCTCTCAACTAGCTGCATTCTTATGACAGTGTGAAGGTAGCAGTATTCTGAGTAAGGAGGTTCCCAGATTACCACTCTACTGCACCTGGAGATACCCTCCAGGTCTGCATTGTTAACTTGCGTCTCAGAGGCCTCTGGCAAAAGTCTCTGGTGAAGACGTGGGAAACTCACTCTGCAGGCAGTGTGGAACTGTAAGGGACTGAGGGTGAGCTCAACTCTCAGCAGTAAGATGATTTTGGACAAGGCGTTCAGCTACCTTCTCACATATGGAACTTAGTATGTAGCACCAGTCTACCCCAGGAATTACTTGGAAATCGCTGGATTGAGCTTGGAGGCACTAGACTTGTGTGCCGGGAGATTCCAGTTACCTCTCCCAACACTTCGGTGAAGCAGCGAGCCTAGGCCTTTTGGAAGCGAAAGGTAGCTGCAGGCAGGAGGTAGGGCTACAGGCCATAAGCTCAACTCTCAGAACTGTGTATGCATGGGAGGCAGATGTCTGCTACCCACTCGTACATGCGAGTGGGAACCTAGCTACACTCTGATGAAGAAGGACTTTGGAAATCGCTGTATTCAACTCAGATACACGTGGGTTCAGGCACAACGATTCCACATGCTTTTCTCACGACCTTTCCCTGCCACTAACATGAGGACGTTAGCAGCTCCTTCTACAGTCAAGCAGGATGCGGGAGGGTTGTGCCCTGTCCTTAGCTCTCACAGGGAAGCATGCCTTGAAGCCAGCTGTCAACTAGCTGCATTCTTATGGCAGGGTGAAGGTAACAGTATTCTGAGACAGGAGGTTCCCAGATTACGACTCTACTGCACCTTGAGATACCCGCCAGGTCTGCATTGTTAACTTGCGTCTCAGAAGCCTCTGGCAAAAGTCTCTGGTAAAGACGTGCGAAACTCACTCTGCAGGCAGTGTGGAACTGTGAGGGACTGAGGGTGAGCTCAACTCTCAGCAGTAAGATGATTTTGGACAAGACGTTCAGCTACCTTCTCACATATGGAACTTAGTATGTAGCACCAGTCTACCCAAGGAATTACTGGGAAATCGCTGGATTGAGCTTGGAGGCACTAGTCTTGTGTGCCGGCAGATTCCAGTTACCTCTCCCAACACTTCGGTGAAGCAGCGAGCCTAGGCCTTTTGGAAGCGAAAGTTAGATTCAGGCAGGAGGTAGGGTTACAGGCCATAAGCTCAACTCTCAGAAGTGTGTATGCATGGGAGGCAGATGTCTGCTACCCACTCGGACATGGGAGTTGGAACCTAGCTACAGTCTGATTTAAGTAGGCCTTTGGAAATCGCTGTATTCAACTCAGATACACAGGAGTTCAGGCCCAATGCTTACACATGCTTTTTCCACAACCTCTCTCAGCCACTAACATTAGGATATTAGCAGCTACGCCTACAGTCAGGCAGGATGCGTGAGGGTTCTGCACTGACCTCAGCTCTCCGAGGGAAGCATTCCTTGAAGCCAGCTCTCAACTAGCTGCATTCTTATGGCAGTGTGAAGGTAGCAGTATTCTGAGTCAGGAGGTTCCAAGATTACCACTCTACTGCACCTGGAGATACCCTCCAGGTCTGCATTGTTAACTTGCGTCTCAGAAGCCTCTGGCAAACGTCTCTGGTGAAGATCTGCGAAACTCACTCTGCAGGCAGTGTGGAACTGTGAGGGACTGAGGGTGAGCTCAACTCTCAGAAGTAAGATGCTTTTGGACAAGGCGTTCAGCTACCTTCTCACGTATGGAACTTAGTATGTAGCACCAGCCTACCACAGGAATTACTACGAAATCGCTTGATTGAGCTTGGAGGCACTCGTCTTGGGTGCCGGGAGATTCCAATTACCTCTCCCAACACTTCCGACAAACAGCGAGCCTAGGCCTTTTAGAAGCAAAGGGTACCAGCAGGCTGGATGGAGATGAACAGGCTATCAGCTCAACTCTCTGAAGTGTGTATGCATGGGAGGCAGATGTCTGCTACCCATTCTGACATGGGAGTTGGAACTTAGCTACACTCTGATTGAAGTAGGCCATTGGAAATCACTGTATTCAACTCAGATACACAGGAGTTCAGGCCCAATGCTTACACATGCTTTTCCCGCAACCTCTCTCAGCCACTAACATTAGCATGTTAGCAGCTACGCCTACAGTCAGGCAGGATGCGTGAGGGTTCTGCCCTTTCCTCAGCACTCCCAGGAAAGCATGCCTAGAAGCCAGCTCTCAACAGGCAGCATTCTTATGGCAGTGTGAAGGTAGCAGTATTCTGAGTCAGGAGGTTCCAAGATTACCACCCTACTGCACCTGGAGATACCCTCCAGGTCTGCATTGTTAACTTGCGTCTCAGAAGCCTGTGGCAAACGTCTGTGGTGAAGACGTGTGAAACTCACTCTGCAGGCAGTGTGGAACTGTGAGGGACTAAGGGTGAGCTCAACTCTCAGAAGTAAGATGTTTTTGGACAAGGCGTTCAACTACCTACTCACGTATGGAACTTAGTATGTAGCACCAGTCTACCCCAGGAATTACTAGGAAATCGCTTGATTGAGCTTGGAGGCACTCGTCTTGTGTGCCGGGAAATTCCAATTACCTCTCCCAACACTTGCGTCAAGCAGCGAGCCTAGGCCTTTTGGAAACGAAAGGTAGCGGCAGGCAGGATGTAGGGTTACAGGCCATAAGCTCAACTCTCAGAAGTGTGTATGCATGGGAGGCAGATGTCTGCTACCCACTCGGACATGGGAGTTGGAACCTAGCTACACTCCTATTGAAGAAGGATGTTGGAAATCGCTGTATTCAACTCAGATACACGGGAGTTCAGGCCCAATGCTTACACATGCTTTTCCCACAACTTATCCCAGCCACTAACAGAAGGAGGTTAGCAGGTACGTCTACAGTCAGGCAGGATGCGGGAGGGTTCTGCCCTGTACTCAGCTCTCACAGGGAAGCATGCCTTGAAGCCAGCTCTCAACTAGCTGCATTCTTATGACAGTGTGAAGGTAGCAGTATTCTGAGTAAGGAGGTTCCCAGATTACCACTCTACTGCACCTGGAGATACCCTCCAGGTCTGCATTGTTAACTTGCGTCTCAGAGGCCTCTGGCAAAAGTCTCTGGTGAAGACGTGGGAAACTCACTCTGCAGGCAGTGTGGAACTGTGAGGGACTGAGGGTGAGCTCAACTCTCAGCAGTAAGATGATTTTGGACAAGGCGTTCAGCTACCTTCTCACATATGGAACTTAGTATGTAGCACCAGTCTACCCCAGGAATTACTTGGAAATCGCTGGATTGAGCTTGGAGGCACTAGACTTGTGTGCCGGGAGATTCCAGTTACCTCTCCCAACACTTCGGTGAAGCAGCGAGCCTAGGCCTTTTGGAAGCGAAAGTTAGCTGCAGGCAGGAGGTAGGGCTACAGGCCATAAGCTCAACTCTCAGAACTGTGTATGCATGGGAGGCAGATGTCTGCTACCCACTCGTACATGCGAGTGGGAACCTAGCTACACTCTGATGAAGAAGGACTTTGGAAATCGCTGTATTCAACTCAGATACACGTGGGTTCAGGCACAACGATTCCACATGCTTTTCTCACGACCTTTCCCTGCCACTAACATGAGGACGTTAGCAGCTCCTTCTACAGTCAAGCAGGATGCGGGAGGGTTGTGCCCTGTCCTTAGCTCTCACAGGGAAGCATGCCTTGAAGCCAGCTGTCAACTAGCTGCATTCTTATGGCAGGGTGAAGGTAACAGTATTCTGAGACAGGAGGTTCCCAGATTACGACTCTACTGCACCTTGAGATACCCGCCAGGTCTGCATTGTTAACTTGCGTCTCAGAAGCCTCTGGCAAAAGTCTCTGGTAAAGACGTGCGAAACTCACTCTGCAGGCAGTGTGGAACTGTGAGGGACTGAGGGTGAGCTCAACTCTCAGCAGTAAGAT
Source organism: Canis lupus baileyi (assembly GCF_048164855.1). NCBI lineage: Eukaryota > Metazoa > Chordata > Mammalia > Carnivora > Canidae > Canis > Canis lupus. Next base: position 77,882,129 of record NC_132845.1, read on the forward strand.
GATTTTGGACAAGACGTTCAGCTACCTTCTCACATATGGAACTTAGTATGTAGCACCAGTCTACCCCAGGAATTACTGGGAAATCGCTGGATTGAGCTTGGAGGCACTAGTCTTGTGTGCCGGCAGATTCCAGTTACCTCTCCCAACACTTCGGTGAAGCAGCGAGCCTAGGCCTTTTGGAAGCGAAAGTTAGATTCAGGCAGGAGGTAGGGTTACAGGCCATAAGCTCAACTCTCAGAAGTGTGTATGCATGGGAGGCAGATGTCTGCTACCCACTCGGACATGGGAGTTGGAACCTAGCTACAGTCTGATTTAAGTAGGCCTTTGGAAATCGCTGTATTCAACTCAGATACACAGGAGTTCAGGCCCAATGCTTACACATGCTTTTTCCACAACCTCTCTCAGCCACTAACATTAGGATATTAGCAGCTACGCCTACAGTCAGGCAGGATGCGTGAGGGTTCTGCACTGACCTCAGCTCTCCGAGGGAAGCATTCCTTGAAGCCAGCTCTCAACTAGCTGCATTCTTATGGCAGTGTGAAGGTAGCAGTATTCTGAGACAGGAGGTTCCCAGATTACCACTCTACTGCACCTGGAGATACCCTCCAGGTCTGCATTGTTAACTTGCGTCTCAGAATCCTCTGACAAACGTCTCTGGTGAAGATCTGCGAAACTCACTCTGCAGGCAGTGTGGAACTGTGAGGGACTGAGGGTGAGCTCAACTCTCAGAAGTAAGATGCTTTTGGACAAGGCGTTCAGCTACCTTCTCACGTATGGAATTTAGTATGTAGCACCAGCCTACCACAGGAATTACTACGAAATCGCTGGATTGAGCTTGGAGGCACTCGTCTTGGGTGCCGGGAGATTCCAATTACCTCTCCCAACACTTCCGTCAAACAGCGAGCCTAGGCCTTTTAGAAGCAAAGGGTACCAGCAGGCTGGATGGAGATGAACAGGCTATGAGCTCAACTCTCTGAAGTGTGTATGCATGGGAGGCAGATGTCTGCTACCCATTCTGACATGGGAGTTGGAACTTAGCTACACTCTGATTGAAGTAGGCCATTGGAAATCACTGTATTGAACTCAGATACACAGGAGTTCAGGCCCAATGCTTACACATGCTTTTCCCGCAACCTCTCTCAGCCACTAACATTAGGATGTTAGCAGCTACGCCTACAGTCAGGCAGGATGCGTGAGGGTTCTGCCCTTTCCTCAGCACTCCCAGGAAAGCATGCCTAGAAGCCAGCTCTCAACAGGCAGCATTCTTATGGCAGTGTGAAGGTAGCAGTATTCTGAGTCAGGAGGTTCCAAGATTACCACCCTACTGCACCTGGAGATACCCTCCAGGTCTGCATTGTTAACTTGCGTCTCAGAAGCCTGTGGCAAACGTCTGTGGTGAAGACGTGTGAAACTCACTCTGCAGGCAGTGTGGAACTGTGAGGGACTAAGGGTGAGCTCAACTCTCAGAAGTAAGATGTTTTTGGACAAGGCGTTCAACTACCTACTCACGTATGGAACTTAGTATGTAGCACCAGTCTACCCCAGGAATTACTAGGAAATCGCTTGATTGAGCTTGGAGGCACTCGTCTTGTGTGCCGGGAAATTCCAATTACCTCTCCCAACACTTGCGTCAAGCAGCGAGCCTAGGCCTTTTGGAAACGAAAGGTAGCGGCAGGCAGGATGTAGGGTTACAGGCCATAAGCTCAACTCTCAGAAGTGTGTATGCATGGGAGGCAGATGTCTGCTACCCACTCGGACATGGGAGTTGGAACCTAGCTACACTCCTATTGAAGAAGGATGTTGGAAATCGCTGTATTCAACTCAGATACACGGGAGTTCAGGCCCAATGCTTACACATGCTTTTCCCACAACTTATCCCAGCCACTAACAGAAGGAGGTTAGCAGGTACGTCTACAGTCAGGCAGGATGCGGGAGGGTTCTGCCCTGTACTCAGCTCTCACAGGGAAGCATGCCTTGAAGCCAGCTCTCAACTAGCTGCATTCTTATGACAGTGTGAAGGTAGCAGTATTCTGAGTAAGGAGGTTCCCAGATTACCACTCTACTGCACCTGGAGATACCCTCCAGGTCTGCATTGTTAACTTGCGTCTCAGAGGCCTCTGGCAAAAGTCTCTGGTGAAGACGTGGGAAACTCACTCTGCAGGCAGTGTGGAACTGTGAGGGACTGAGGGTGAGCTCAACTCTCAGCAGTAAGATGATTTTGGACAAGGCGTTCAGCTACCTTCTCACATATGGAACTTAGTATGTAGCACCAGTCTACCCCAGGAATTACTTGGAAATCGCTGGATTGAGCTTGGAGGCACTAGACTTGTGTGCCGGGAGATTCCAGTTACCTCTCCCAACACTTCGGTGAAGCAGCGAGCCTAGGCCTTTTGGAAGCGAAAGGTAGCTGCAGGCAGGAGGTAGGGCTACAGGCCATAAGCTCAACTCTCAGAACTGTGTATGCATGGGAGGCAGATGTCTGCTACCCACTCGTACATGCGAGTGGGAACCTAGCTACACTCTGATGAAGAAGGACTTTGGAAATCGCTGTATTCAACTCAGATACACGTGGGTTCAGGCACAACGATTCCACATGCTTTTCTCACGACCTTTCCCTGCCACTAACATGAGGACGTTAGCAGCTCCTTCTACAGTCAAGCAGGATGCGGGAGGGTTGTGCCCTGTCCTTAGCTCTCACAGGGAAGCATGCCTTGAAGCCAGCTGTCAACTAGCTGCATTCTTATGGCAGGGTGAAGGTAACAGTATTCTGAGACAGGAGGTTCCCAGATTACGACTCTACTGCACCTTGAGATACCCGCCAGGTCTGCATTGTTAACTTGCGTCTCAGAAGCCTCTGGCAAAAGTCTCTGGTAAAGACGTGCGAAACTCACTCTGCAGGCAGTGTGGAACTGTGAGGGACTGAGGGTGAGCTCAACTCTCAGCAGTAAGATGATTTTGGACAAGACGTTCAGCTACCTTCTCACATATGGAACTTAGTATGTAGCACCAGTCTACCCCAGGAATTACTGGGAAATCGCTGGATTGAGCTTGGAGGCACTAGTCTTGTGTGCCGGCAGATTCCAGTTACCTCTCCCAACACTTCGGTGAAGCAGCGAGCCTAGGCCTTTTGGAAGCGAAAGTTAGATTCAGGCAGGAGGTAGGGTTACAGGCCATAAGCTCAACTCTCAGAAGTGTGTATGCATGGGAGGCAGATGTCTGCTACCCACTCGGACATGGGAGTTGGAACCTAGCTACAGTCTGATTTAAGTAGGCCTTTGGAAATCGCTGTATTCAACTCAGATACACAGGAGTTCAGGCCCAATGCTTACACATGCTTTTTCCACAACCTCTCTCAGCCACTAACATTAGGATATTAGCAGCTACGCCTACAGTCAGGCAGGATGCGTGAGGGTTCTGCACTGACCTCAGCTCTCCGAGGGAAGCATTCCTTGAAGCCAGCTCTCAACTAGCTGCATTCTTATGGCAGTGTGAAGGTAGCAGTATTCTGAGTCAGGAGGTTCCAAGATTACCACTCTACTGCACCTGGAGATACCCTCCAGGTCTGCATTGTTAACTTGCGTCTCAGAAGCCTCTGGCAAACGTCTCTGGTGAAGATCTGCGAAACTCACTCTGCAGGCAGTGTGGAACTGTGAGGGACTGAGGGTGAGCTCAACTCTCAGAAGTAAGATGCTTTTGGACAAGGCGTTCAGCTACCTTCTCACGTATGGAACTTAGTATGTAGCACCAGCCTACCACAGGAATTACTACGAAATCGCTTGATTGAGCTTGGAGGCACTCGTCTTGGGTGCCGGGAGATTCCAATTACCTCTCCCAACACTTCCGACAAACAGCGAGCCTAGGCCTTTTAGAAGCAAAGGGTACCAGCAGGCTGGATGGAGATGAACAGGCTATCAGCTCAACTCTCTGAAGTGTGTATGCATGGGAGGCAGATGTCTGCTACCCATTCTGACATGGGAGTTGGAACTTAGCTACACTCTGATTGAAGTAGGCCATTGGAAATCACTGTATTCAACTCAGATACACAGGAGTTCAGGCCCAATGCTTACACATGCTTTTCCCGCAACCTCTCTCAGCCACTAACATTAGCATGTTAGCAGCTACGCCTACAGTCAGGCAGGATGCGTGAGGGTTCTGCCCTTTCCTCAGCACTCCCAGGAAAGCATGCCTAGAAGCCAGCTCTCAACAGGCAGCATTCTTATGGCAGTGTGAAGGTAGCAGTATTCTGAGTCAGGAGGTTCCAAGATTACCACCCTACTGCACCTGGAGATACCCTCCAGGTCTGCATTGTTAACTTGCGTCTCAGAAGCCTGTGGCAAACGTCTGTGGTGAAGACGTGTGAAACTCACTCTGCAGGCAGTGTGGAACTGTGAGGGACTAAGGGTGAGCTCAACTCTCAGAAGTAAGATGTTTTTGGACAAGGCGTTCAACTACCTACTCACGTATGGAACTTAGTATGTAGCACCAGTCTACCCCAGGAATTACTAGGAAATCGCTTGATTGAGCTTGGAGGCACTCGTCTTGTGTGCCGGGAAATTCCAATTACCTCTCCCAACACTTGCGTCAAGCAGCGAGCCTAGGCCTTTTGGAAACGAAAGGTAGCGGCAGGCAGGATGTAGGGTTACAGGCCATAAGCTCAACTCTCAGAAGTGTGTATGCATGGGAGGCAGATGTCTGCTACCCACTCGGACATGGGAGTTGGAACCTAGCTACACTCCTATTGAAGAAGGATGTTGGAAATCGCTGTATTCAACTCAGATACACGGGAGTTCAGGCCCAATGCTTACACATGCTTTTCCCACAACTTATCCCAGCCACTAACAGAAGGAGGTTAGCAGGTACGTCTACAGTCAGGCAGGATGCGGGAGGGTTCTGCCCTGTACTCAGCTCTCACAGGGAAGCATGCCTTGAAGCCAGCTCTCAACTAGCTGCATTCTTATGACAGTGTGAAGGTAGCAGTATTCTGAGTAAGGAGGTTCCCAGATTACCACTCTACTGCACCTGGAGATACCCTCCAGGTCTGCATTGTTAACTTGCGTCTCAGAGGCCTCTGGCAAAAGTCTCTGGTGAAGACGTGGGAAACTCACTCTGCAGGCAGTGTGGAACTGTGAGGGACTGAGGGTGAGCTCAACTCTCAGCAGTAAGATGATTTTGGACAAGGCGTTCAGCTACCTTCTCACATATGGAACTTAGTATGTAGCACCAGTCTACCCCAGGAATTACTTGGAAATCGCTGGATTGAGCTTGGAGGCACTAGACTTGTGTGCCGGGAGATTCCAGTTACCTCTCCCAACACTTCGGTGAAGCAGCGAGCCTAGGCCTTTTGGAAGCGAAAGTTAGCTGCAGGCAGGAGGTAGGGCTACAGGCCATAAGCTCAACTCTCAGAACTGTGTATGCATGGGAGGCAGATGTCTGCTACCCACTCGTACATGCGAGTGGGAACCTAGCTACACTCTGATGAAGAAGGACTTTGGAAATCGCTGTATTCAACTCAGATACACGTGGGTTCAGGCACAACGATTCCACATGCTTTTCTCACGACCTTTCCCTGCCACTAACATGAGGACGTTAGCAGCTCCTTCTACAGTCAAGCAGGATGCGGGAGGGTTGTGCCCTGTCCTTAGCTCTCACAGGGAAGCATGCCTTGAAGCCAGCTGTCAACTAGCTGCATTCTTATGGCAGGGTGAAGGTAACAGTATTCTGAGACAGGAGGTTCCCAGATTACGACTCTACTGCACCTTGAGATACCCGCCAGGTCTGCATTGTTAACTTGCGTCTCAGAAGCCTCTGGCAAAAGTCTCTGGTAAAGACGTGCGAAACTCACTCTGCAGGCAGTGTGGAACTGTGAGGGACTGAGGGTGAGCTCAACTCTCAGCAGTAAGATGATTTTGGACAAGACGTTCAGCTACCTTCTCACATATGGAACTTAGTATGTAGCACCAGTCTACCCCAGGAATTACTGGGAAATCGCTGGATTGAGCTTGGAGGCACTAGTCTTGTGTGCCGGCAGATTCCAGTTACCTCTCCCAACACTTCGGTGAAGCAGCGAGCCTAGGCCTTTTGGAAGCGAAAGTTAGATTCAGGCAGGAGGTAGGGTTACAGGCCATAAGCTCAACTCTCAGAAGTGTGTATGCATGGGAGGCAGATGTCTGCTACCCACTCGGACATGGGAGTTGGAACCTAGCTACAGTCTGATTTAAGTAGGCCTTTGGAAATCGCTGTATTCAACTCAGATACACAGGAGTTCAGGCCCAATGCTTACACATGCTTTTTCCACAACCTCTCTCAGCCACTAACATTAGGATATTAGCAGCTACGCCTACAGTCAGGCAGGATGCGTGAGGGTTCTGCACTGACCTCAGCTCTCCGAGGGAAGCATTCCTTGAAGCCAGCTCTCAACTAGCTGCATTCTTATGGCAGTGTGAAGGTAGCAGTATTCTGAGTCAGGAGGTTCCAAGATTACCACTCTACTGCACCTGGAGATACCCTCCAGGTCTGCATTGTTAACTTGCGTCTCAGAAGCCTCTGGCAAACGTCTCTGGTGAAGATCTGCGAAACTCACTCTGCAGGCAGTGTGGAACTGTGAGGGACTGAGGGTGAGCTCAACTCTCAGAAGTAAGATGCTTTTGGACAAGGCGTTCAGCTACCTTCTCACGTATGGAACTTAGTATGTAGCACCAGCCTACCACAGGAATTACTGGGAAATCGCTGGATTGAGCTTGGAGGCACTCGTCTTGGGTGCCGGGAGATTCCAGTTACCTCTCCCAACACTTCGGTGAAGCAGCGAGCCAAGGCCTTTTAGAAGCAAAGGGTACCAGCAGGCTGGATGGAGATGAACAGGCCATAAGCTCAACTCTCTGAAGTGTGTATGCATGGGAGGCAGTTGTCTGCTCCCCATTCTGACATGGTAGTTGGAACCTAGCTACACTCTGATTGAAGAAGGCCATTGGAAATCGCTGTATTCAACTCAGTTACACAGGAGTTCAGGCCCAATGCTTACACATGCTTCTCCCGCAACCTCTCTCAGCCACTCACTTTAGGATGTTAGCAACCACGCCTACAGTCAGGCAGGATGCGGGAGGGTTCTGCCCTGTCCTCAGCTCTCCCAGGGAAGCATGCCTAGAAGCCAGCTCTCAACAAGCTGCATTCTTATGGCAGTGTGAAGGTAGCAGTATTCTGAGTCAGGAGGTTCCAAGATTACCACTCTACTGCACCTGGAGATACCATCCAGGTCTGCATTGTTAACTTGCGTCTCAGAAGCCTCTGGCAAACGTCTGTGGTGAAGACCTGTGAAACTCACTCTGCAGGCAGTGGGGAACTGTGAGGGACTGAGGGTGAGCTCAACTCTCAGAAGTAAGATGTTTTTGGACAAGGCGTTCAACTACCTACTCACGTATGGAACTTAGTATGTAGCACCAGTCTACCCCAGGAATTACTAGGAAATCGCTTGATTGAGCTTGGAGGCACTCGTCTTGTGTGCCGGGAGATTCCAATTACCTCTCCCAACACTTGCGTCAAGCAGCGAGCCTAGGCCTTTTGGAAACGAAAGGTAGCAGCAGGCAGGATGTAGGGTTACAGGCCATAAGCTCAACTCTCAGAAGTGTGTATGCATGGGAGGCAGATGTCTGCTACCCACTCGGACATGGGAGTTGGAACCTAGCTACACTCCTATTGAAGAAGGATGTTGGAAATCGCTGTATTCAACTCAGATACACGGGAGTTCAGGCCCAATGCTTACACATGCTTTTCCCACAACTTATCCCAGCCACTAACAGAAGGAGGTTAGCAGGTACGTCTACAGTCAGGCAGGATGCGGGAGGGTTCTGCCCTGTACTCAGCTCTCACAGGGAAGCATGCCTTGAAGCCAGCTCTCAACTAGCTGCATTCTTATGACAGTGTGAAGGTAGCAGTATTCTGAGTAAGTAGGTTCCCAGATTACCACTCTACTGCACCTGGAGATACCCTCCAGGTCTGCATTGTTAACTTGCGTCTCAGAGGCCTCTGGCATAAGTCTCTGGTGAAGACGTGGGAAACTCACTCTGCAGGCAGTGTTGAACTGTGAGGGACTGAGGGTGAGCTCAACTCTCAGCAGTAAGATGATTTTGGACAAGGCGTTCAGCTACATTCTCACATATGGAACTTAGTATGTAGCACCAGTCTACCCCAGGAATTACTTGGAAATCGCTGGATTGAGCTTGGAGGCACTAGTCTTGTGTGCCGGGAGATTCCAGTTACCTCTCCCAACACTTCGGTGAAGCAGCGAGCCTAGGCCTTTTGGAAGCGAAAGTTAGCTGCAGGCAGGAGGTAGGGTTACAGGCCATAAGCTCATCTCTCAGAAGTGTGTATGCATGGGAGGCAGATGTCTGCTACCCACTCGTACATGCGAGTGGGAACCTAGCTACACTCTGATGAAGAAGGACTTTGGAAATCGCTGTATTCAACTCAGATACACGTGGGTTCAGGCACAACGATTCCACATGCTTTTCTCACGACCTTTCCCTGCCACTAACATGAGGACGTTAGCAGCTCCTTCTACAGTCAAGCAGGATGCGGGAGGGTTGTGCCCTGTCCTTAGCTCTCACAGGGAAGCATGCCTTGAAGCCAGCTGTCAACTAGCTGCATTCTTATGTCAGGGTGAAGGTAGCAGTATTCTGAGACAGGAGGTTCCCAGATTACGACTCTACTGCACCTTGAGATACCCGCCAGGTCTGCATTGTTAACTTGCGTCTCAGAAGCCTCTGGCAAAAGTCTCTGGTAAAGACGTGCGAAACTCACTCTGCAGGCAGTGTGGAACTGTGAGGGACTGAGGGTGAGCTCAACTCTCAGCAGTAAGATGATTTTGGACAAGGCGTTCAGCTACCTTCTCACATATGGAACTTAGTATGTAGCACCAGTCTACCCCAGGAATTACTGGGAAATCGCAGGATTGAGCTTGGAGGCAATAGTCTTGTGTGCCGGGAGATTCCAATTACCTCTCCCAACACTTGCGTCAAGCAGCGAGCCTAGGCCTTTTGGAAACGAAAGGTAGCGGCAGGCAGGATGTAGGGTTACAGGCCATAAGCTCAACTCTCAGAAGTGTGTATGCATGGGAGGCAGATGTCTGCTACCCACTCGGACATGGGAGTTGGAACCTAGCTACACTCCTATTGAAGAAGGATGTTGGAAATCGCTGTATTCAACTCAGATACACGGGAGTTCAGGCCCAATGCTTACACATGCTTTTCCCACAACTTATCCCAGCCACTAACAGAAGGAGTTAGCAGGTACGTCTACAGTCAGGCAGGATGCGGGAGGGTTCTGCCTTGTACTCAGCTCTCACAGGGAAGCATGCCTTGAAGCCAGCTCTCAACTAGCTGCATTCTTATGACAGTGTGAAGGTAGCAGTATTCTGAGTAAGGAGGTTCCCAGATTACCACTCTACTGCACCTGGAGATACCCTCCAGGTCTGCATTGTTAACTTGCGTCTCAGAGGCCTCTGGCAAAAGTCTCTGGTGAAGACGTGGGAAACTCACTCTGCAGGCAGTGTGGAACTGTGAGGGACTGAGGGTGAGCTCAACTCTCAGCAGTAAGATGATTTTGGACAAGGCGTTCAGCTACCTTCTCACATATGGAACTTAGTATGTAGCACCAGTCTACCCCAGGAATTACTGGGAAATCGCTGGATTGAGCTTGGAGGCACTAGACTTGTGTGCCGGGAGATTCCAGTTACCTCTCCCAACACTTCGGTGAAGCAGCGAGCCTAGGCCTTTTGGAAGCGAAAGGTAGCTGCAGGCAGGAGGTAGGGCTACAGGCCATAAGCTCAACTCTCAGAAGTGTGTATGCATGGGAGGCAGATGTCTGCTACCCACTCGTACATGCGAGTGGGAACCTAGCTACACTCTGATGAAGAAGGACTTTGGAAATCGCTGTATTCAACTCAGATACACGTGGGTTCAGGCACAACGATTCCACATGCTTTTCTCACGACCTTTCCCTGCCACTAACATGAGGACGTTAGCAGCTCCTTCTACAGTCAAGCAGGATGCGGGAGGGTTGTGCCCTGTCCTTAGCTCTCACACGGAAGCATGCCTTGAAGCCAGCTGTCAACTAGCTGCATTCTTATGGCAGGGTGAAGGTAACAGTATTCTGAGACAGGAGGTTCCCAGATTACGACTCTACTGCACCTTGAGATACCCGCCAGGTCTGCATTGTTAACTTGCGTCTCAGAAGCCTCTGGCAAAAGTCTCTGGTAAAGACGTGCGAAACTCACTCTGCAGGCAGTGTGGAACTGTGAGGGACTGAGGGTGAGCTCAACTCTCAGCAGTAAGATGATTTTGGACAAGACGTTCAGCTACCTTCTCACATATGGAACTTAGTATGTAGCACCAGTCTACCCCAGGAATTACTGGGAAATCGCAGGATTCAGCTTGGAGGCAATAGTCTTGTGTGCCGGGAGATTCCAGTTACCTCTCCCAACACTTCGGTGAAGCAGCGAGCCTAGGCCTTTTGGAAACGAAAGGTAGCGGCAGGCAGGATGTAGGGTTACAGGCCATAAGCTCAACTCTCAGAAGTGTGTATGCATGGGAGGCAGATGTCTGCTACCCACTCGGACATGGGAGTTGGAACCTAGCTACACTCCTATTGAAGAAGGATGTTGGAAATCGCTGTATTCAACTCAGATACACGGGAGTTCAGGCCCAATGCTTACACATGCTTTTCCCACAACTTATCCCAGCCACTAACAGAAGGAGGTTAGCAGGTACGTCTACAGTCAGGCAGGATGCGGGAGGGTTCTGCCCTGTACTCAGCTCTCACAGGGAAGCATGCCTTGAAGCCAGCTCTCAACTAGCTGCATTCTTATGACAGTGTGAAGGTAGCAGTATTCTGAGTAAGGAGGTTCCCAGATTACCACTCTACTGCACCTGGAGATACCCTCCAGGTCTGCATTGTTAACTTGCGTCTCAGAGGCCTCTGGCAAAAGTCTCTGGTGAAGACGTGGGAAACTCACTCTGCAGGCAGTGTGGAACTGTGAGGGACTGAGGGTGAGCTCAACTCTCAGCAGTAAGATGATTTTGGACAAGGCGTTCAGCTACCTTCTCACATATGGAACTTAGTATGTAGCACCAGTCTACCCCAGGAATTACTTGGAAATCGCTGGATTGAGCTTGGAGGCACTAGACTTGTGTGCCGGGAGATTCCAGTTACCTCTCCCAACACTTCGGTGAAGCAGCGAGCCTAGGCCTTTTGGAAGCGAAAGGTAGCTGCAGGCAGGAGGTAGGGCTACAGGCCATAAGCTCAACTCTCAGAACTGTGTATGCATGGGAGGCAGATGTCTGCTACCCACTCGTACATGCGAGTGGGAACCTAGCTACACTCTGATGAAGAAGGACTTTGGAAATCGCTGTATTCAACTCAGATACACGTGGGTTCAGGCACAACGATTCCACATGCTTTTCTCACGACCTTTCCCTGCCACTAACATGAGGACGTTAGCAGCTCCTTCTACAGTCAAGCAGGATGCGGGAGGGTTGTGCCCTGTCCTTAGCTCTCACAGGGAAGCATGCCTTGAAGCCAGCTGTCAACTAGCTGCATTCTTATGGCAGGGTGAAGGTAACAGTATTCTGAGACAGGAGGTTCCCAGATTACGACTCTACTGCACCTTGAGATACCCGCCAGGTCTGCATTGTTAACTTGCGTCTCAGAAGCCTCTGGCAAAAGTCTCTGGTAAAGACGTGCGAAACTCACTCTGCAGGCAGTGTGGAACTGTGAGGGACTGAGGGTGAGCTCAACTCTCAGCAGTAAGATGATTTTGGACAAGACGTTCAGCTACCTTCTCACATATGGAACTTAGTATGTAGCACCAGTCTACCCCAGGAATTACTGGGAAATCGCTGGATTGAGCTTGGAGGCACTAGTCTTGTGTGCCGGCAGATTCCAGTTACCTCTCCCAACACTTCGGTGAAGCAGCGAGCCTAGGCCTTTTGGAAGCGAAAGTTAGATTCAGGCAGGAGGTAGGGTTACAGGCCATAAGCTCAACTCTCAGAAGTGTGTATGCATGGGAGGCAGATGTCTGCTACCCACTCGGACATGGGAGTTGGAACCTAGCTACAGTCTGATTTAAGTAGGCCTTTGGAAATCGCTGTATTCAACTCAGATACACAGGAGTTCAGGCCCAATGCTTACACATGCTTTTTCCACAACCTCTCTCAGCCACTAACATTAGGATATTAGCAGCTACGCCTACAGTCAGGCAGGATGCGTGAGGGTTCTGCACTGACCTCAGCTCTCCGAGGGAAGCATTCCTTGAAGCCAGCTCTCAACTAGCTGCATTCTTATGGCAGTGTGAAGGTAGCAGTATTCTGAGTCAGGAGGTTCCAAGATTACCACTCTACTGCACCTGGAGATACCCTCCAGGTCTGCATTGTTAACTTGCGTCTCAGAAGCCTCTGGCAAACGTCTCTGGTGAAGATCTGCGAAACTCACTCTGCAGGCAGTGTGGAACTGTGAGGGACTGAGGGTGAGCTCAACTCTCAGAAGTAAGATGCTTTTGGACAAGGCGTTCAGCTACCTTCTCACGTATGGAACTTAGTATGTAGCACCAGCCTACCACAGGAATTACTACGAAATCGCTTGATTGAGCTTGGAGGCACTCGTCTTGGGTGCCGGGAGATTCCAATTACCTCTCCCAACACTTCCGACAAACAGCGAGCCTAGGCCTTTTAGAAGCAAAGGGTACCAGCAGGCTGGATGGAGATGAACAGGCTATCAGCTCAACTCTCTGAAGTGTGTATGCATGGGAGGCAGATGTCTGCTACCCATTCTGACATGGGAGTTGGAACTTAGCTACACTCTGATTGAAGTAGGCCATTGGAAATCACTGTATTCAACTCAGATACACAGGAGTTCAGGCCCAATGCTTACACATGCTTTTCCCGCAACCTCTCTCAGCCACTAACATTAGCATGTTAGCAGCTACGCCTACAGTCAGGCAGGATGCGTGAGGGTTCTGCCCTTTCCTCAGCACTCCCAGGAAAGCATGCCTAGAAGCCAGCTCTCAACAGGCAGCATTCTTATGGCAGTGTGAAGGTAGCAGTATTCTGAGTCAGGAGGTTCCAAGATTACCACCCTACTGCACCTGGAGATACCCTCCAGGTCTGCATTGTTAACTTGCGTCTCAGAAGCCTGTGGCAAACGTCTGTGGTGAAGACGTGTGAAACTCACTCTGCAGGCAGTGTGGAACTGTGAGGGACTAAGGGTGAGCTCAACTCTCAGAAGTAAGATGTTTTTGGACAAGGCGTTCAACTACCTACTCACGTATGGAACTTAGTATGTAGCACCAGTCTACCCCAGGAATTACTAGGAAATCGCTTGATTGAGCTTGGAGGCACTCGTCTTGTGTGCCGGGAAATTCCAATTACCTCTCCCAACACTTGCGTCAAGCAGCGAGCCTAGGCCTTTTGGAAACGAAAGGTAGCGGCAGGCAGGATGTAGGGTTACAGGCCATAAGCTCAACTCTCAGAAGTGTGTATGCATGGGAGGCAGATGTCTGCTACCCACTCGGACATGGGAGTTGGAACCTAGCTACACTCCTATTGAAGAAGGATGTTGGAAATCGCTGTATTCAACTCAGATACACGGGAGTTCAGGCCCAATGCTTACACATGCTTTTCCCACAACTTATCCCAGCCACTAACAGAAGGAGGTTAGCAGGTACGTCTACAGTCAGGCAGGATGCGGGAGGGTTCTGCCCTGTACTCAGCTCTCACAGGGAAGCATGCCTTGAAGCCAGCTCTCAACTAGCTGCATTCTTATGACAGTGTGAAGGTAGCAGTATTCTGAGTAAGGAGGTTCCCAGATTACCACTCTACTGCACCTGGAGATACCCTCCAGGTCTGCATTGTTAACTTGCGTCTCAGAGGCCTCTGGCAAAAGTCTCTGGTGAAGACGTGGGAAACTCACTCTGCAGGCAGTGTGGAACTGTGAGGGACTGAGGGTGAGCTCAACTCTCAGCAGTAAGATGATTTTGGACAAGGCGTTCAGCTACCTTCTCACATATGGAACTTAGTATGTAGCACCAGTCTACCCCAGGAATTACTTGGAAATCGCTGGATTGAGCTTGGAGGCACTAGACTTGTGTGCCGGGAGATTCCAGTTACCTCTCCCAACACTTCGGTGAAGCAGCGAGCCTAGGCCTTTTGGAAGCGAAAGTTAGCTGCAGGCAGGAGGTAGGGCTACAGGCCATAAGCTCAACTCTCAGAACTGTGTATGCATGGGAGGCAGATGTCTGCTACCCACTCGTACATGCGAGTGGGAACCTAGCTACACTCTGATGAAGAAGGACTTTGGAAATCGCTGTATTCAACTCAGATACACGTGGGTTCAGGCACAACGATTCCACATGCTTTTCTCACGACCTTTCCCTGCCACTAACATGAGGACGTTAGCAGCTCCTTCTACAGTCAAGCAGGATGCGGGAGGGTTGTGCCCTGTCCTTAGCTCTCACAGGGAAGCATGCCTTGAAGCCAGCTGTCAACTAGCTGCATTCTTATGGCAGGGTGAAGGTAACAGTATTCTGAGACAGGAGGTTCCCAGATTACGACTCTACTGCACCTTGAGATACCCGCCAGGTCTGCATTGTTAACTTGCGTCTCAGAAGCCTCTGGCAAAAGTCTCTGGTAAAGACGTGCGAAACTCACTCTGCAGGCAGTGTGGAACTGTGAGGGACTGAGGGTGAGCTCAACTCTCAGCAGTAAGATGATTTTGGACAAGACGTTCAGCTACCTTCTCACATATGGAACTTAGTATGTAGCACCAGTCTACCCCAGGAATTACTGGGAAATCGCTGGATTGAGCTTGGAGGCACTAGTCTTGTGTGCCGGCAGATTCCAGTTACCTCTCCCAACACTTCGGTGAAGCAGCGAGCCTAGGCCTTTTGGAAGCGAAAGTTAGATTCAGGCAGGAGGTAGGGTTACAGGCCATAAGCTCAACTCTCAGAAGTGTGTATGCATGGGAGGCAGATGTCTGCTACCCACTCGGACATGGGAGTTGGAACCTAGCTACAGTCTGATTTAAGTAGGCCTTTGGAAATCGCTGTATTCAACTCAGATACACAGGAGTTCAGGCCCAATGCTTACACATGCTTTTTCCACAACCTCTCTCAGCCACTAACATTAGGATATTAGCAGCTACGCCTACAGTCAGGCAGGATGCGTGAGGGTTCTGCACTGACCTCAGCTCTCCGAGGGAAGCATTCCTTGAAGCCAGCTCTCAACTAGCTGCATTCTTATGGCAGTGTGAAGGTAGCAGTATTCTGAGTCAGGAGGTTCCAAGATTACCACTCTACTGCACCTGGAGATACCCTCCAGGTCTGCATTGTTAACTTGCGTCTCAGAAGCCTCTGGCAAACGTCTCTGGTGAAGATCTGCGAAACTCACTCTGCAGGCAGTGTGGAACTGTGAGGGACTGAGGGTGAGCTCAACTCTCAGAAGTAAGATGCTTTTGGACAAGGCGTTCAGCTACCTTCTCACGTATGGAACTTAGTATGTAGCACCAGCCTACCACAGGAATTACTGGGAAATCGCTGGATTGAGCTTGGAGGCACTCGTCTTGGGTGCCGGGAGATTCCAGTTACCTCTCCCAACACTTCGGTGAAGCAGCGAGCCAAGGCCTTTTAGAAGCAAAGGGTACCAGCAGGCTGGATGGAGATGAACAGGCCATAAGCTCAACTCTCTGAAGTGTGTATGCATGGGAGGCAGTTGTCTGCTCCCCATTCTGACATGGTAGTTGGAACCTAGCTACACTCTGATTGAAGAAGGCCATTGGAAATCGCTGTATTCAACTCAGTTACACAGGAGTTCAGGCCCAATGCTTACACATGCTTCTCCCGCAACCTCTCTCAGCCACTCACTTTAGGATGTTAGCAACCACGCCTACAGTCAGGCAGGATGCGGGAGGGTTCTGCCCTGTCCTCAGCTCTCCCAGGGAAGCATGCCTAGAAGCCAGCTCTCAACAAGCTGCATTCTTATGGCAGTGTGAAGGTAGCAGTATTCTGAGTCAGGAGGTTCCAAGATTACCACTCTACTGCACCTGGAGATACCATCCAGGTCTGCATTGTTAACTTGCGTCTCAGAAGCCTCTGGCAAACGTCTGTGGTGAAGACCTGTGAAACTCACTCTGCAGGCAGTGGGGAACTGTGAGGGACTGAGGGTGAGCTCAACTCTCAGAAGTAAGATGTTTTTGGACAAGGCGTTCAACTACCTACTCACGTATGGAACTTAGTATGTAGCACCAGTCTACCCCAGGAATTACTAGGAAATCGCTTGATTGAGCTTGGAGGCACTCGTCTTGTGTGCCGGGAGATTCCAATTACCTCTCCCAACACTTGCGTCAAGCAGCGAGCCTAGGCCTTTTGGAAACGAAAGGTAGCAGCAGGCAGGATGTAGGGTTACAGGCCATAAGCTCAACTCTCAGAAGTGTGTATGCATGGGAGGCAGATGTCTGCTACCCACTCGGACATGGGAGTTGGAACCTAGCTACACTCCTATTGAAGAAGGATGTTGGAAATCGCTGTATTCAACTCAGATACACGGGAGTTCAGGCCCAATGCTTACACATGCTTTTCCCACAACTTATCCCAGCCACTAACAGAAGGAGGTTAGCAGGTACGTCTACAGTCAGGCAGGATGCGGGAGGGTTCTGCCCTGTACTCAGCTCTCACAGGGAAGCATGCCTTGAAGCCAGCTCTCAACTAGCTGCATTCTTATGACAGTGTGAAGGTAGCAGTATTCTGAGTAAGTAGGTTCCCAGATTACCACTCTACTGCACCTGGAGATACCCTCCAGGTCTGCATTGTTAACTTGCGTCTCAGAGGCCTCTGGCATAAGTCTCTGGTGAAGACGTGGGAAACTCACTCTGCAGGCAGTGTTGAACTGTGAGGGACTGAGGGTGAGCTCAACTCTCAGCAGTAAGATGATTTTGGACAAGGCGTTCAGCTACATTCTCACATATGGAACTTAGTATGTAGCACCAGTCTACCCCAGGAATTACTTGGAAATCGCTGGATTGAGCTTGGAGGCACTAGTCTTGTGTGCCGGGAGATTCCAGTTACCTCTCCCAACACTTCGGTGAAGCAGCGAGCCTAGGCCTTTTGGAAGCGAAAGTTAGCTGCAGGCAGGAGGTAGGGTTACAGGCCATAAGCTCATCTCTCAGAAGTGTGTATGCATGGGAGGCAGATGTCTGCTACCCACTCGTACATGCGAGTGGGAACCTAGCTACACTCTGATGAAGAAGGACTTTGGAAATCGCTGTATTCAACTCAGATACACGTGGGTTCAGGCACAACGATTCCACATGCTTTTCTCACGACCTTTCCCTGCCACTAACATGAGGACGTTAGCAGCTCCTTCTACAGTCAAGCAGGATGCGGGAGGGTTGTGCCCTGTCCTTAGCTCTCACAGGGAAGCATGCCTTGAAGCCAGCTGTCAACTAGCTGCATTCTTATGTCAGGGTGAAGGTAGCAGTATTCTGAGACAGGAGGTTCCCAGATTACGACTCTACTGCACCTTGAGATACCCGCCAGGTCTGCATTGTTAACTTGCGTCTCAGAAGCCTCTGGCAAAAGTCTCTGGTAAAGACGTGCGAAACTCACTCTGCAGGCAGTGTGGAACTGTGAGGGACTGAGGGTGAGCTCAACTCTCAGCAGTAAGATGATTTTGGACAAGGCGTTCAGCTACCTTCTCACATATGGAACTTAGTATGTAGCACCAGTCTACCCCAGGAATTACTGGGAAATCGCAGGATTGAGCTTGGAGGCAATAGTCTTGTGTGCCGGGAGATTCCAATTACCTCTCCCAACACTTGCGTCAAGCAGCGAGCCTAGGCCTTTTGGAAACGAAAGGTAGCGGCAGGCAGGATGTAGGGTTACAGGCCATAAGCTCAACTCTCAGAAGTGTGTATGCATGGGAGGCAGATGTCTGCTACCCACTCGGACATGGGAGTTGGAACCTAGCTACACTCCTATTGAAGAAGGATGTTGGAAATCGCTGTATTCAACTCAGATACACGGGAGTTCAGGCCCAATGCTTACACATGCTTTTCCCACAACTTATCCCAGCCACTAACAGAAGGAGTTAGCAGGTACGTCTACAGTCAGGCAGGATGCGGGAGGGTTCTGCCTTGTACTCAGCTCTCACAGGGAAGCATGCCTTGAAGCCAGCTCTCAACTAGCTGCATTCTTATGACAGTGTGAAGGTAGCAGTATTCTGAGTAAGGAGGTTCCCAGATTACCACTCTACTGCACCTGGAGATACCCTCCAGGTCTGCATTGTTAACTTGCGTCTCAGAGGCCTCTGGCAAAAGTCTCTGGTGAAGACGTGGGAAACTCACTCTGCAGGCAGTGTGGAACTGTGAGGGACTGAGGGTGAGCTCAACTCTCAGCAGTAAGATGATTTTGGACAAGGCGTTCAGCTACCTTCTCACATATGGAACTTAGTATGTAGCACCAGTCTACCCCAGGAATTACTGGGAAATCGCTGGATTGAGCTTGGAGGCACTAGACTTGTGTGCCGGGAGATTCCAGTTACCTCTCCCAACACTTCGGTGAAGCAGCGAGCCTAGGCCTTTTGGAAGCGAAAGGTAGCTGCAGGCAGGAGGTAGGGCTACAGGCCATAAGCTCAACTCTCAGAAGTGTGTATGCATGGGAGGCAGATGTCTGCTACCCACTCGTACATGCGAGTGGGAACCTAGCTACACTCTGATGAAGAAGGACTTTGGAAATCGCTGTATTCAACTCAGATACACGTGGGTTCAGGCACAACGATTCCACATGCTTTTCTCACGACCTTTCCCTGCCACTAACATGAGGACGTTAGCAGCTCCTTCTACAGTCAAGCAGGATGCGGGAGGGTTGTGCCCTGTCCTTAGCTCTCACACGGAAGCATGCCTTGAAGCCAGCTGTCAACTAGCTGCATTCTTATGGCAGGGTGAAGGTAACAGTATTCTGAGACAGGAGGTTCCCAGATTACGACTCTACTGCACCTTGAGATACCCGCCAGGTCTGCATTGTTAACTTGCGTCTCAGAAGCCTCTGGCAAAAGTCTCTGGTAAAGACGTGCGAAACTCACTCTGCAGGCAGTGTGGAACTGTGAGGGACTGAGGGTGAGCTCAACTCTCAGCAGTAAGATGATTTTGGACAAGACGTTCAGCTACCTTCTCACATATGGAACTTAGTATGTAGCACCAGTCTACCCCAGGAATTACTGGGAAATCGCAGGATTCAGCTTGGAGGCAATAGTCTTGTGTGCCGGGAGATTCCAGTTACCTCTCCCAACACTTCGGTGAAGCAGCGAGCCTAGGCCTTTTGGAAACGAAAGGTAGCGGCAGGCAGGATGTAGGGTTACAGGCCATAAGCTCAACTCTCAGAAGTGTGTATGCATGGGAGGCAGATGTCTGCTACCCACTCGGACATGGGAGTTGGAACCTAGCTACACTCCTATTGAAGAAGGATGTTGGAAATCGCTGTATTCAACTCAGATACACGGGAGTTCAGGCCCAATGCTTACACATGCTTTTCCCACAACTTATCCCAGCCACTAACAGAAGGAGGTTAGCAGGTACGTCTACAGTCAGGCAGGATGCGGGAGGGTTCTGCCCTGTACTCAGCTCTCACAGGGAAGCATGCCTTGAAGCCAGCTCTCAACTAGCTGCATTCTTATGACAGTGTGAAGGTAGCAGTATTCTGAGTAAGGAGGTTCCCAGATTACCACTCTACTGCACCTGGAGATACCCTCCAGGTCTGCATTGTTAACTTGCGTCTCAGAGGCCTCTGGCAAAAGTCTCTGGTGAAGACGTGGGAAACTCACTCTGCAGGCAGTGTGGAACTGTGAGGGACTGAGGGTGAGCTCAACTCTCAGCAGTAAGATGATTTTGGACAAGGCGTTCAGCTACCTTCTCACATATGGAACTTAGTATGTAGCACCAGTCTACCCCAGGAATTACTTGGAAATCGCTGGATTGAGCTTGGAGGCACTAGACTTGTGTGCCGGGAGATTCCAGTTACCTCTCCCAACACTTCGGTGAAGCAGCGAGCCTAGGCCTTTTGGAAGCGAAAGTTAGCTGCAGGTAGGAGGTAGGGCTACAGGCCATAAGCTCAACTCTCAGAACTGTGTATGCATGGGAGGCAGATGTCTGCTACCCACTCGTACATGCGAGTGGGAACCTAGCTACACTCTGATGAAGAAGGACTTTGGAAATCGCTGTATTCAACTCAGATACACGTGGGTTCAGGCACAACGATTCCACATGCTTTTCTCACGACCTTTCCCTGCCACTAACATGAGGACGTTAGCAGCTCCTTCTACAGTCAAGCAGGATGCGGGAGGGTTGTGCCCTGTCCTTAGCTCTCACAGGGAAGCATGCCTTGAAGCCAGCTGTCAACTAGCTGCATTCTTATGGCAGGGTGAAGGTAACAGTATTCTGAGACAGGAGGTTCCCAGATTACGACTCTACTGCACCTTGAGATACCCGCCAGGTCTGCATTGTTAACTTGCGTCTCAGAAGCCTCTGGCAAAAGTCTCTGGTAAAGACGTGCGAAACTCACTCTGCAGGCAGTGTGGAACTGTGAGGGACTGAGGGTGAGCTCAACTCTCAGCAGTAAGATGATTTTGGACAAGGCGTTCAGCTACCTTCTCACATATGGAACTTAGTATGTAGCACCAGTCTACCCCAGGAATTACTGGGAAATCGCAGGATTGAGCTTGGAGGCAATAGTCTTGTGTGCCGGGAGATTCCAATTACCTCTCCCAACACTTGCGTCAAGCAGCGAGCCTAGGCCTTTTGGAAACGAAAGGTAGCGGCAGGCAGGATGTAGGGTTACAGGCCATAAGCTCAACTCTCAGAAGTGTGTATGCATGGGAGGCAGATGTCTGCTACCCACTCGGACATGGGAGTTGGAACCTAGCTACACTCCTATTGAAGAAGGATGTTGGAAATCGCTGTATTCAACTCAGATACACGGGAGTTCAGGCCCAATGCTTACACATGCTTTTCCCACAACTTATCCCAGCCACTAACAGAAGGAGTTAGCAGGTACGTCTACAGTCAGGCAGGATGCGGGAGGGTTCTGCCTTGTACTCAGCTCTCACAGGGAAGCATGCCTTGAAGCCAGCTCTCAACTAGCTGCATTCTTATGACAGTGTGAAGGTAGCAGTATTCTGAGTAAGGAGGTTCCCAGATTACCACTCTACTGCACCTGGAGATACCCTCCAGGTCTGCATTGTTAACTTGCGTCTCAGAGGCCTCTGGCAAAAGTCTCTGGTGAAGACGTGGGAAACTCACTCTGCAGGCAGTGTGGAACTGTGAGGGACTGAGGGTGAGCTCAACTCTCAGCAGTAAGATGATTTTGGACAAGGCGTTCAGCTACCTTCTCACATATGGAACTTAGTATGTAGCACCAGTCTACCCCAGGAATTACTGGGAAATCGCTGGATTGAGCTTGGAGGCACTAGACTTGTGTGCCGGGAGATTCCAGTTACCTCTCCCAACACTTCGGTGAAGCAGCGAGCCTAGGCCTTTTGGAAGCGAAAGGTAGCTGCAGGCAGGAGGTAGGGCTACAGGCCATAAGCTCAACTCTCAGAAGTGTGTATGCATGGGAGGCAGATGTCTGCTACCCACTCGTACATGCGAGTGGGAACCTAGCTACACTCTGATGAAGAAGGACTTTGGAAATCGCTGTATTCAACTCAGATACACGTGGGTTCAGGCACAACGATTCCACATGCTTTTCTCACGACCTTTCCCTGCCACTAACATGAGGACGTTAGCAGCTCCTTCTACAGTCAAGCAGGATGCGGGAGGGTTGTGCCCTGTCCTTAGCTCTCACACGGAAGCATGCCTTGAAGCCAGCTGTCAACTAGCTGCATTCTTATGGCAGGGTGAAGGTAACAGTATTCTGAGACAGGAGGTTCCCAGATTACGACTCTACTGCACCTTGAGATACCCGCCAGGTCTGCATTGTTAACTTGCGTCTCAGAAGCCTCTGGCAAAAGTCTCTGGTAAAGACGTGCGAAACTCACTCTGCAGGCAGTGTGGAACTGTGAGGGACTGAGGGTGAGCTCAACTCTCAGCAGTAAGATGATTTTGGACAAGACGTTCAGCTACCTTCTCACATATGGAACTTAGTATGTAGCACCAGTCTACCCCAGGAATTACTGGGAAATCGCAGGATTCAGCTTGGAGGCAATAGTCTTGTGTGCCGGGAGATTCCAGTTACCTCTCCCAACACTTCGGTGAAGCAGCGAGCCTAGGCCTTTTGGAAACGAAAGGTAGCGGCAGGCAGGATGTAGGGTTACAGGCCATAAGCTCAACTCTCAGAAGTGTGTATGCATGGGAGGCAGATGTCTGCTACCCACTCGGACATGGGAGTTGGAACCTAGCTACACTCCTATTGAAGAAGGATGTTGGAAATCGCTGTATTCAACTCAGATACACGGGAGTTCAGGCCCAATGCTTACACATGCTTTTCCCACAACTTATCCCAGCCACTAACAGAAGGAGGTTAGCAGGTACGTCTACAGTCAGGCAGGATGCGGGAGGGTTCTGCCCTGTACTCAGCTCTCACAGGGAAGCATGCCTTGAAGCCAGCTCTCAACTAGCTGCATTCTTATGACAGTGTGAAGGTAGCAGTATTCTGAGTAAGGAGGTTCCCAGATTACCACTCTACTGCACCTGGAGATACCCTCCAGGTCTGCATTGTTAACTTGCGTCTCAGAGGCCTCTGGCAAAAGTCTCTGGTGAAGACGTGGGAAACTCACTCTGCAGGCAGTGTGGAACTGTGAGGGACTGAGGGTGAGCTCAACTCTCAGCAGTAAGATGATTTTGGACAAGGCGTTCAGCTACCTTCTCACATATGGAACTTAGTATGTAGCACCAGTCTACCCCAGGAATTACTTGGAAATCGCTGGATTGAGCTTGGAGGCACTAGACTTGTGTGCCGGGAGATTCCAGTTACCTCTCCCAACACTTCGGTGAAGCAGCGAGCCTAGGCCTTTTGGAAGCGAAAGTTAGCTGCAGGCAGGAGGTAGGGCTACAGGCCATAAGCTCAACTCTCAGAACTGTGTATGCATGGGAGGCAGATGTCTGCTACCCACTCGTACATGCGAGTGGGAACCTAGCTACACTCTGATGAAGAAGGACTTTGGAAATCGCTGTATTCAACTCAGATACACGTGGGTTCAGGCACAACGATTCCACATGCTTTTCTCACGACCTTTCCCTGCCACTAACATGAGGACGTTAGCAGCTCCTTCTACAGTCAAGCAGGATGCGGGAGGGTTGTGCCCTGTCCTTAGCTCTCACAGGGAAGCATGCCTTGAAGCCAGCTGTCAACTAGCTGCATTCTTATGGCAGGGTGAAGGTAACAGTATTCTGAGACAGGAGGTTCCCAGATTACGACTCTACTGCACCTTGAGATACCCGCCAGGTCTGCATTGTTAACTTGCGTCTCAGAAGCCTCTGGCAAAAGTCTCTGGTAAAGACGTGCGAAACTCACTCTGCAGGCAGTGTGGAACTGTGAGGGACTGAGGGTGAGCTCAACTCTCAGCAGTAAGATGATTTTGGACAAGACGTTCAGCTACCTTCTCACATATGGAACTTAGTATGTAGCACCAGTCTACCCCAGGAATTACTGGGAAATCGCTGGATTGAGCTTGGAGGCACTAGTCTTGTGTGCCGGCAGATTCCAGTTACCTCTCCCAACACTTCGGTGAAGCAGCGAGCCTAGGCCTTTTGGAAGCGAAAGTTAGATTCAGGCAGGAGGTAGGGTTACAGGCCATAAGCTCAACTCTCAGAAGTGTGTATGCATGGGAGGCAGATGTCTGCTACCCACTCGGACATGGGAGTTGGAACCTAGCTACAGTCTGATTTAAGTAGGCCTTTGGAAATCGCTGTATTCAACTCAGATACACAGGAGTTCAGGCCCAATGCTTACACATGCTTTTTCCACAACCTCTCTCAGCCACTAACATTAGGATATTAGCAGCTACGCCTACAGTCAGGCAGGATGCGTGAGGGTTCTGCACTGACCTCAGCTCTCCGAGGGAAGCATTCCTTGAAGCCAGCTCTCAACTAGCTGCATTCTTATGGCAGTGTGAAGGTAGCAGTATTCTGAGTCAGGAGGTTCCAAGATTACCACTCTACTGCACCTGGAGATACCCTCCAGGTCTGCATTGTTAACTTGCGTCTCAGAAGCCTCTGGCAAACGTCTCTGGTGAAGATCTGCGAAACTCACTCTGCAGGCAGTGTGGAACTGTGAGGGACTGAGGGTGAGCTCAACTCTCAGAAGTAAGATGCTTTTGGACAAGGCGTTCAGCTACCTTCTCACGTATGGAACTTAGTATGTAGCACCAGCCTACCACAGGAATTACTGGGAAATCGCTGGATTGAGCTTGGAGGCACTCGTCTTGGGTGCCGGGAGATTCCAGTTACCTCTCCCAACACTTCGGTGAAGCAGCGAGCCTAGGCCTTTTAGAAGCAAAGGGTACCAGCAGGCTGGATGGAGATGAACAGGCCATAAGCTCAACTCTCTGAAGTGTGTATGCATGGGAGGCAGTTGTCTGCTCCCCATTCTGACATGGTAGTTGGAACCTAGCTACACTCTGATTGAAGAAGGCCATTGGAAATCGCTGTATTCAACTCAGTTACACAGGAGTTCAGGCCCAATGCTTACACATGCTTCTCCCGCAACCTCTCTCAGCCACTCACTTTAGGATGTTAGCAACCACGCCTACAGTCAGGCAGGATGCGGGAGGGTTCTGCCCTGTCCTCAGCTCTCCCAGGGAAGCATGCCTAGAAGCCAGCTCTCAACAAGCTGCATTCTTATGGCAGTGTGAAGGTAGCAGTATTCTGAGTCAGGAGGTTCCAAGATTACCACTCTACTGCACCTGGAGATACCATCCAGGTCTGCATTGTTAACTTGCGTCTCAGAAGCCTCTGGCAAACGTCTGTGGTGAAGACCTGTGAAACTCACTCTGCAGGCAGTGGGGAACTGTGAGGGACTGAGGGTGAGCTCAACTCTCAGAAGTAAGATGTTTTTGGACAAGGCGTTCAACTACCTACTCACGTATGGAACTTAGTATGTAGCACCAGTCTACCCCAGGAATTACTAGGAAATCGCTTGATTGAGCTTGGAGGCACTCGTCTTGTGTGCCGGGAGATTCCAATTACCTCTCCCAACACTTGCGTCAAGCAGCGAGCCTAGGCCTTTTGGAAACGAAAGGTAGCAGCAGGCAGGATGTAGGGTTACAGGCCATAAGCTCAACTCTCAGAAGTGTGTATGCATGGGAGGCAGATGTCTGCTACCCACTCGGACATGGGAGTTGGAACCTAGCTACACTCCTATTGAAGAAGGATGTTGGAAATCGCTGTATTCAACTCAGATACACGGGAGTTCAGGCCCAATGCTTACACATGCTTTTCCCACAACTTATCCCAGCCACTAACAGAAGGAGGTTAGCAGGTACGTCTACAGTCAGGCAGGATGCGGGAGGGTTCTGCCCTGTACTCAGCTCTCACAGGGAAGCATGCCTTGAAGCCAGCTCTCAACTAGCTGCATTCTTATGACAGTGTGAAGGTAGCAGTATTCTGAGTAAGTAGGTTCCCAGATTACCACTCTACTGCACCTGTAGATACCCTCCAGGTCTGCATTGTTAACTTGCGTCTCAGAGGCCTCTGGCATAAGTCTCTGGTGAAGACGTGGGAAACTCACTCTGCAGGCAGTGTTGAACTGTGAGGGACTGAGGGTGAGCTCAACTCTCAGCAGTAAGATGATTTTGGACAAGGCGTTCAGCTACATTCTCACATATGGAACTTAGTATGTAGCACCAGTCTACCCCAGGAATTACTTGGAAATCGCTGGATTGAGCTTGGAGGCACTAGTCTTGTGTGCCGGGAGATTCCAGTTACCTCTCCCAACACTTCGGTGAAGCAGCGAGCCTAGGCCTTTTGGAAGCGAAAGTTAGCTGCAGGCAGGAGGTAGGGTTACAGGCCATAAGCTCATCTCTCAGAAGTGTGTATGCATGGGAGGCAGATGTCTGCTACCCACTCGTACATGCGAGTGGGAACCTAGCTACACTCTGATGAAGAAGGACTTTGGAAATCGCTGTATTCAACTCAGATACACGTGGGTTCAGGCACAACGATTCCACATGCTTTTCTCACGACCTTTCCCTGCCACTAACATGAGGACGTTAGCAGCTCCTTCTACAGTCAAGCAGGATGCGGGAGGGTTGTGCCCTGTCCTTAGCTCTCACAGGGAAGCATGCCTTGAAGCCAGCTGTCAACTAGCTGCATTCTTATGTCAGGGTGAAGGTAGCAGTATTCTGAGACAGGAGGTTCCCAGATTACGACTCTACTGCACCTTGAGATACCCGCCAGGTCTGCATTGTTAACTTGCGTCTCAGAAGCCTCTGGCAAAAGTCTCTGGTAAAGACGTGCGAAACTCACTCTGCAGGCAGTGTGGAACTGTGAGGGACTGAGGGTGAGCTCAACTCTCAGCAGTAAGATGATTTTGGACAAGGCGTTCAGCTACCTTCTCACATATGGAACTTAGTATGTAGCACCAGTCTACCCCAGGAATTACTGGGAAATCGCAGGATTGAGCTTGGAGGCAATAGTCTTGTGTGCCGGGAGATTCCAATTACCTCTCCCAACACTTGCGTCAAGCAGCGAGCCTAGGCCTTTTGGAAACGAAAGGTAGCGGCAGGCAGGATGTAGGGTTACAGGCCATAAGCTCAACTCTCAGAAGTGTGTATGCATGGGAGGCAGATGTCTGCTACCCACTCGGACATGGGAGTTGGAACCTAGCTACACTCCTATTGAAGAAGGATGTTGGAAATCGCTGTATTCAACTCAGATACACGGGAGTTCAGGCCCAATGCTTACACATGCTTTTCCCACAACTTATCCCAGCCACTAACAGAAGGAGTTAGCAGGTACGTCTACAGTCAGGCAGGATGCGGGAGGGTTCTGCCTTGTACTCAGCTGTCACAGGGAAGCATGCCTTGAAGCCAGCTCTCAACTAGCTGCATTCTTATGACAGTGTGAAGGTAGCAGTATTCTGAGTAAGGAGGTTCCCAGATTACCACTCTACTGCACCTGGAGATACCCTCCAGGTCTGCATTGTTAACTTGCGTCTCAGAGGCCTCTGGCAAAAGTCTCTGGTGAAGACGTGGGAAACTCACTCTGCAGGCAGTGTGGAACTGTGAGGGACTGAGGGTGAGCTCAACTCTCAGCAGTAAGATGATTTTGGACAAGGCGTTCAGCTACCTTCTCACATATGGAACTTAGTATGTAGCACCAGTCTACCCCAGGAATTACTGGGAAATCGCTGGATTGAGCTTGGAGGCACTAGACTTGTGTGCCGGGAGATTCCAGTTACCTCTCCCAACACTTCGGTGAAGCAGCGAGCCTAGGCCTTTTGGAAGCGAAAGGTAGCTGCAGGCAGGAGGTAGGGCTACAGGCCATAAGCTCAACTCTCAGAAGTGTGTATGCATGGGAGGCAGATGTCTGCTACCCACTCGTACATGCGAGTGGGAACCTAGCTACACTCTGATGAAGAAGGACTTTGGAAATCGCTGTATTCAACTCAGATACACGTGGGTTCAGGCACAACGATTCCACATGCTTTTCTCACGACCTTTCCCTGCCACTAACATGAGGACGTTAGCAGCTCCTTCTACAGTCAAGCAGGATGCGGGAGGGTTGTGCCCTGTCCTTAGCTCTCACACGGAAGCATGCCTTGAAGCCAGCTGTCAACTAGCTGCATTCTTATGGCAGGGTGAAGGTAACAGTATTCTGAGACAGGAGGTTCCCAGATTACGACTCTACTGCACCTTGAGATACCCGCCAGGTCTGCATTGTTAACTTGCGTCTCAGAAGCCTCTGGCAAAAGTCTCTGGTAAAGACGTGCGAAACTCACTCTGCAGGCAGTGTGGAACTGTGAGGGACTGAGGGTGAGCTCAACTCTCAGCAGTAAGATGATTTTGGACAAGACGTTCAGCTACCTTCTCACATATGGAACTTAGTATGTAGCACCAGTCTACCCCAGGAATTACTGGGAAATCGCAGGATTCAGCTTGGAGGCAATAGTCTTGTGTGCCGGGAGATTCCAGTTACCTCTCCCAACACTTCGGTGAAGCAGCGAGCCTAGGCCTTTTGGAAACGAAAGGTAGCGGCAGGCAGGATGTAGGGTTACAGGCCATAAGCTCAACTCTCAGAAGTGTGTATGCATGGGAGGCAGATGTCTGCTACCCACTCGGACATGGGAGTTGGAACCTAGCTACACTCCTATTGAAGAAGGATGTTGGAAATCGCTGTATTCAACTCAGATACACGGGAGTTCAGGCCCAATGCTTACACATGCTTTTCCCACAACTTATCCCAGCCACTAACAGAAGGAGGTTAGCAGGTACGTCTACAGTCAGGCAGGATGCGGGAGGGTTCTGCCCTGTACTCAGCTGTCACAGGGAAGCATGCCTTGAAGCCAGCTCTCAACTAGCTGCATTCTTATGACAGTGTGAAGGTAGCAGTATTCTGAGTAAGGAGGTTCCCAGATTACCACTCTACTGCACCTGGAGATACCCTCCAGGTCTGCATTGTTAACTTGCGTCTCAGAGGCCTCTGGCAAAAGTCTCTGGTGAAGACGTGGGAAACTCACTCTGCAGGCAGTGTGGAACTGTGAGGGACTGAGGGTGAGCTCAACTCTCAGCAGTAAGATGATTTTGGACAAGGCGTTCAGCTACCTTCTCACATATGGAACTTAGTATGTAGCACCAGTCTACCCCAGGAATTACTTGGAAATCGCTGGATTGAGCTTGGAGGCACTAGACTTGTGTGCCGGGAGATTCCAGTTACCTCTCCCAACACTTCGGTGAAGCAGCGAGCCTAGGCCTTTTGGAAGCGAAAGTTAGCTGCAGGCAGGAGGTAGGGCTACAGGCCATAAGCTCAACTCTCAGAACTGTGTATGCATGGGAGGCAGATGTCTGCTACCCACTCGTACATGCGAGTGGGAACCTAGCTACACTCTGATGAAGAAGGACTTTGGAAATCGCTGTATTCAACTCAGATACACGTGGGTTCAGGCACAACGATTCCACATGCTTTTCTCACGACCTTTCCCTGCCACTAACATGAGGACGTTAGCAGCTCCTTCTACAGTCAAGCAGGATGCGGGAGGGATGTGCCCTGTCCTTAGCTCTCACACGGAAGCATGCCTTGAAGCCAGCTGTCAACTAGCTGCATTCTTATGGCAGGGTGAAGGTAACAGTATTCTGAGACAGGAGGTTCCCAGATTACGACTCTACTGCACCTTGAGATACCCGCCAGGTCTGCATTGTTAACTTGCGTCTCAGAAGCCTCTGGCAAAAGTCTCTGGTAAAGACGTGCGAAACTCACTCTGCAGGCAGTGTGGAACTGTGAGGGACTGAGGGTGAGCTCAACTCTCAGCAGTAAGATGATTTTGGACAAGACGTTCAGCTACCTTCTCACATATGGAACTTAGTATGTAGCACCAGTCTACCCCAGGAATTACTGGGAAATCGCTGGATTGAGCTTGGAGGCACTAGTCTTGTGTGCCGGCAGATTCCAGTTACCTCTCCCAACACTTCGGTGAAGCAGCGAGCCTAGGCCTTTTGGAAGCGAAAGTTAGATTCAGGCAGGAGGTAGGGTTACAGGCCATAAGCTCAACTCTCAGAAGTGTGTATGCATGGGAGGCAGATGTCTGCTACCCACTCGGACATGGGAGTTGGAACCTAGCTACAGTCTGATTTAAGTAGGCCTTTGGAAATCGCTGTATTCAACTCAGATACACAGGAGTTCAGGCCCAATGCTTACACATGCTTTTTCCACAACCTCTCTCAGCCACTAACATTAGGATATTAGCAGCTACGCCTACAGTCAGGCAGGATGCGTGAGGGTTCTGCACTGACCTCAGCTCTCCGAGGGAAGCATTCCTTGAAGCCAGCTCTCAACTAGCTGCATTCTTATGGCAGTGTGAAGGTAGCAGTATTCTGAGTCAGGAGGTTCCAAGATTACCACTCTACTGCACCTGGAGATACCCTCCAGGTCTGCATTGTTAACTTGCGTCTCAGAAGCCTCTGGCAAACGTCTCTGGTGAAGATCTGCGAAACTCACTCTGCAGGCAGTGTGGAACTGTGAGGGACTGAGGGTGAGCTCAACTCTCAGAAGTAAGATGCTTTTGGACAAGGCGTTCAGCTACCTTCTCACGTATGGAACTTAGTATGTAGCACCAGCCTACCACAGGAATTACTACGAAATCGCTTGATTGAGCTTGGAGGCACTCGTCTTGGGTGCCGGGAGATTCCAATTACCTCTCCCAACACTTCCGACAAACAGCGAGCCTAGGCCTTTTAGAAGCAAAGGGTACCAGCAGGCTGGATGGAGATGAACAGGCTATCAGCTCAACTCTCTGAAGTGTGTATGCATGGGAGGCAGATGTCTGCTACCCATTCTGACATGGGAGTTGGAACTTAGCTACACTCTGATTGAAGTAGGCCATTGGAAATCACTGTATTCAACTCAGATACACAGGAGTTCAGGCCCAATGCTTACACATGCTTTTCCCGCAACCTCTCTCAGCCACTAACATTAGCATGTTAGCAGCTACGCCTACAGTCAGGCAGGATGC
Organism: Canis lupus baileyi; assembly: GCF_048164855.1. Taxonomy (NCBI): domain Eukaryota; kingdom Metazoa; phylum Chordata; class Mammalia; order Carnivora; family Canidae; genus Canis; species Canis lupus. The sequence goes on from NC_132845.1 coordinate 77,912,823, forward strand.
GTGAGGGTTCTGCCCTTTCCTCAGCACTCCCAGGAAAGCATGCCTAGAAGCCAGCTCTCAACAGGCAGCATTCTTATGGCAGTGTGAAGGTAGCAGTATTCTGAGTCAGGAGGTTCCAAGATTACCACCCTACTGCACCTGGAGATACCCTCCAGGTCTGCATTGTTAACTTGCGTCTCAGAAGCCTGTGGCAAACGTCTGTGGTGAAGACGTGTGAAACTCACTCTGCAGGCAGTGTGGAACTGTGAGGGACTAAGGGTGAGCTCAACTCTCAGAAGTAAGATGTTTTTGGACAAGGCGTTCAACTACCTACTCACGTATGGAACTTAGTATGTAGCACCAGTCTACCCCAGGAATTACTAGGAAATCGCTTGATTGAGCTTGGAGGCACTCGTCTTGTGTGCCGGGAAATTCCAATTACCTCTCCCAACACTTGCGTCAAGCAGCGAGCCTAGGCCTTTTGGAAACGAAAGGTAGCGGCAGGCAGGATGTAGGGTTACAGGCCATAAGCTCAACTCTCAGAAGTGTGTATGCATGGGAGGCAGATGTCTGCTACCCACTCGGACATGGGAGTTGGAACCTAGCTACACTCCTATTGAAGAAGGATGTTGGAAATCGCTGTATTCAACTCAGATACACGGGAGTTCAGGCCCAATGCTTACACATGCTTTTCCCACAACTTATCCCAGCCACTAACAGAAGGAGGTTAGCAGGTACGTCTACAGTCAGGCAGGATGCGGGAGGGTTCTGCCCTGTACTCAGCTCTCACAGGGAAGCATGCCTTGAAGCCAGCTCTCAACTAGCTGCATTCTTATGACAGTGTGAAGGTAGCAGTATTCTGAGTAAGGAGGTTCCCAGATTACCACTCTACTGCACCTGGAGATACCCTCCAGGTCTGCATTGTTAACTTGCGTCTCAGAGGCCTCTGGCAAAAGTCTCTGGTGAAGACGTGGGAAACTCACTCTGCAGGCAGTGTGGAACTGTGAGGGACTGAGGGTGAGCTCAACTCTCAGCAGTAAGATGATTTTGGACAAGGCGTTCAGCTACCTTCTCACATATGGAACTTAGTATGTAGCACCAGTCTACCCCAGGAATTACTTGGAAATCGCTGGATTGAGCTTGGAGGCACTAGACTTGTGTGCCGGGAGATTCCAGTTACCTCTCCCAACACTTCGGTGAAGCAGCGAGCCTAGGCCTTTTGGAAGCGAAAGGTAGCTGCAGGCAGGAGGTAGGGCTACAGGCCATAAGCTCAACTCTCAGAACTGTGTATGCATGGGAGGCAGATGTCTGCTACCCACTCGTACATGCGAGTGGGAACCTAGCTACACTCTGATGAAGAAGGACTTTGGAAATCGCTGTATTCAACTCAGATACACGTGGGTTCAGGCACAACGATTCCACATGCTTTTCTCACGACCTTTCCCTGCCACTAACATGAGGACGTTAGCAGCTCCTTCTACAGTCAAGCAGGATGCGGGAGGGTTGTGCCCTGTCCTTAGCTCTCACAGGGAAGCATGCCTTGAAGCCAGCTGTCAACTAGCTGCATTCTTATGTCAGGGTGAAGGTAGCAGTATTCTGAGACAGGAGGTTCCCAGATTACGACTCTACTGCACCTTGAGATACCCGCCAGGTCTGCGTTGTTAACTTGCGTCTCAGAAGCCTCTGGCAAAAGTCTCTGGTAAAGACGTGCGAAACTCACTCTGCAGGCAGTGTGGAACTGTGAGGGACTGAGGGTGAGCTCAACTCTCAGCAGTAAGATGATTTTGGACAAGGCGTTCAGCTACCTTCTCACATATGGAACTTAGTATGTAGCACCAGTCTACCCCAGGAATTACTGGGAAATCGCAGGATTGAGCTTGGAGGCAATAGTCTTGTGTGCCGGGAGATTCCAATTACCTCTCCCAACACTTGCGTCAAGCAGCGAGCCTAGGCCTTTTGGAAACGAAAGGTAGCGGCAGGCAGGATGTAGGGTTACAGGCCATAAGCTCAACTCTCAGAAGTGTGTATGCATGGGAGGCAGATGTCTGCTACCCACTCGGACATGGGAGTTGGAACCTAGCTACACTCCTATTGAAGAAGGATGTTGGAAATCGCTGTATTCAACTCAGATACACGGGAGTTCAGGCCCAATGCTTACACATGCTTTTCCCACAACTTATCCCAGCCACTAACAGAAGGAGTTAGCAGGTACGTCTACAGTCAGGCAGGATGCGGGAGGGTTCTGCCTTGTACTCAGCTGTCACAGGGAAGCATGCCTTGAAGCCAGCTCTCAACTAGCTGCATTCTTATGACAGTGTGAAGGTAGCAGTATTCTGAGTAAGGAGGTTCCCAGATTACCACTCTACTGCACCTGGAGATACCCTCCAGGTCTGCATTGTTAACTTGCGTCTCAGAGGCCTCTGGCAAAAGTCTCTGGTGAAGACGTGGGAAACTCACTCTGCAGGCAGTGTGGAACTGTGAGGGACTGAGGGTGAGCTCAACTCTCAGCAGTAAGATGATTTTGGACAAGGCGTTCAGCTACCTTCTCACATATGGAACTTAGTATGTAGCACCAGTCTACCCCAGGAATTACTGGGAAATCGCTGGATTGAGCTTGGAGGCACTAGACTTGTGTGCCGGGAGATTCCAGTTACCTCTCCCAACACTTCGGTGAAGCAGCGAGCCTAGGCCTTTTGGAAGCGAAAGGTAGCTGCAGGCAGGAGGTAGGGCTACAGGCCATAAGCTCAACTCTCAGAAGTGTGTATGCATGGGAGGCAGATGTCTGCTACCCACTCGTACATGCGAGTGGGAACCTAGCTACACTCTGATGAAGAAGGACTTTGGAAATCGCTGTATTCAACTCAGATACACGTGGGTTCAGGCACAACGATTCCACATGCTTTTCTCACGACCTTTCCCTGCCACTAACATGAGGACGTTAGCAGCTCCTTCTACAGTCAAGCAGGATGCGGGAGGGTTGTGCCCTGTCCTTAGCTCTCACACGGAAGCATGCCTTGAAGCCAGCTGTCAACTAGCTGCATTCTTATGGCAGGGTGAAGGTAACAGTATTCTGAGACAGGAGGTTCCCAGATTACGACTCTACTGCACCTTGAGATACCCGCCAGGTCTGCATTGTTAACTTGCGTCTCAGAAGCCTCTGGCAAAAGTCTCTGGTAAAGACGTGCGAAACTCACTCTGCAGGCAGTGTGGAACTGTGAGGGACTGAGGGTGAGCTCAACTCTCAGCAGTAAGATGATTTTGGACAAGACGTTCAGCTACCTTCTCACATATGGAACTTAGTATGTAGCACCAGTCTACCCCAGGAATTACTGGGAAATCGCAGGATTCAGCTTGGAGGCAACAGTCTTGTGTGCCGGGAGATTCCAGTTACCTCTCCCAACACTTCGGTGAAGCAGCGAGCCTAGGCCTTTTGGAAACGAAAGGTAGCGGCAGGCAGGATGTAGGGTTACAGGCCATAAGCTCAACTCTCAGAAGTGTGTATGCATGGGAGGCAGATGTCTGCTACCCACTCGGACATGGGAGTTGGAACCTAGCTACACTCCTATTGAAGAAGGATGTTGGAAATCGCTGTATTCAACTCAGATACACGGGAGTTCAGGCCCAATGCTTACACATGCTTTTCCCACAACTTATCCCAGCCACTAACAGAAGGAGGTTAGCAGGTACGTCTACAGTCAGGCAGGATGCGGGAGGGTTCTGCCCTGTACTCAGCTCTCACAGGGAAGCATGCCTTGAAGCCAGCTCTCAACTAGCTGCATTCTTATGACAGTGTGAAGGTAGCAGTATTCTGAGTAAGGAGGTTCCCAGATTACCACTCTACTGCACCTGGAGATACCCTCCAGGTCTGCATTGTTAACTTGCGTCTCAGAGGCCTCTGGCAAAAGTCTCTGGTGAAGACGTGGGAAACTCACTCTGCAGGCAGTGTGGAACTGTGAGGGACTGAGGGTGAGCTCAACTCTCAGCAGTAAGATGATTTTGGACAAGGCGTTCAGCTACCTTCTCACATATGGAACTTAGTATGTAGCACCAGTCTACCCCAGGAATTACTTGGAAATCGCTGGATTGAGCTTGGAGGCACTAGACTTGTGTGCCGGGAGATTCCAGTTACCTCTCCCAACACTTCGGTGAAGCAGCGAGCCTAGGCCTTTTGGAAGCGAAAGTTAGCTGCAGGCAGGAGGTAGGGCTACAGGCCATAAGCTCAACTCTCAGAACTGTGTATGCATGGGAGGCAGATGTCTGCTACCCACTCGTACATGCGAGTGGGAACCTAGCTACACTCTGATGAAGAAGGACTTTGGAAATCGCTGTATTCAACTCAGATACACGTGGGTTCAGGCACAACGATTCCACATGCTTTTCTCACGACCTTTCCCTGCCACTAACATGAGGACGTTAGCAGCTCCTTCTACAGTCAAGCAGGATGCGGGAGGGATGTGCCCTGTCCTTAGCTCTCACACGGAAGCATGCCTTGAAGCCAGCTGTCAACTAGCTGCATTCTTATGGCAGGGTGAAGGTAACAGTATTCTGAGACAGGAGGTTCCCAGATTACGACTCTACTGCACCTTGAGATACCCGCCAGGTCTGCATTGTTAACTTGCGTCTCAGAAGCCTCTGGCAAAAGTCTCTGGTAAAGACGTGCGAAACTCACTCTGCAGGCAGTGTGGAACTGTGAGGGACTGAGGGTGAGCTCAACTCTCAGCAGTAAGATGATTTTGGACAAGACGTTCAGCTACCTTCTCACATATGGAACTTAGTATGTAGCACCAGTCTACCCCAGGAATTACTGGGAAATCGCTGGATTGAGCTTGGAGGCACTAGTCTTGTGTGCCGGCAGATTCCAGTTACCTCTCCCAACACTTCGGTGAAGCAGCGAGCCTAGGCCTTTTGGAAGCGAAAGTTAGATTCAGGCAGGAGGTAGGGTTACAGGCCATAAGCTCAACTCTCAGAAGTGTGTATGCATGGGAGGCAGATGTCTGCTACCCACTCGGACATGGGAGTTGGAACCTAGCTACAGTCTGATTTAAGTAGGCCTTTGGAAATCGCTGTATTCAACTCAGATACACAGGAGTTCAGGCCCAATGCTTACACATGCTTTTTCCACAACCTCTCTCAGCCACTAACATTAGGATATTAGCAGCTACGCCTACAGTCAGGCAGGATGCGTGAGGGTTCTGCACTGACCTCAGCTCTCCGAGGGAAGCATTCCTTGAAGCCAGCTCTCAACTAGCTGCATTCTTATGGCAGTGTGAAGGTAGCAGTATTCTGAGTCAGGAGGTTCCAAGATTACCACTCTACTGCACCTGGAGATACCCTCCAGGTCTGCATTGTTAATTTGCGTCTCAGAAGCCTCTGGCAAACGTCTCTGGTGAAGATCTGCGAAACTCACTCTGCAGGCAGTGTGGAACTGTGAGGGACTGAGGGTGAGCTCAACTCTCAGAAGTAAGATGCTTTTGGACAAGGCGTTCAGCTACCTTCTCACGTATGGAACTTAGTATGTAGCACCAGCCTACCACAGGAATTACTACGAAATCGCTTGTTTGAGCTTGGAGGCACTCGTCTTGGGTGCCGGGAGATTCCAATTACCTCTCCCAACACTTCCGACAAACAGCGAGCCTAGGCCTTTTAGAAGCAAAGGGTACCAGCAGGCTGGATGGAGATGAACAGGCTATCAGCTCAACTCTCTGAAGTGTGTATGCATGGGAGGCAGATGTCTGCTACCCATTCTGACATGGGAGTGGGAACTTAGCTACACTCTGATTGAAGTAGGCCATTGGAAATCACTGTATTCAACTCAGATACACAGGAGTTCAGGCCCAATGCTTACACATGCTTTTCCCGCAACCTCTCTCAGCCACTAACATTAGCATGTTAGCAGCTACGCCTACAGTCAGGCAGGATGCGTGAGGGTTCTGCCTTTTCCTCAGCACTCCCAGGAAAGCATGCCTAGAAGCCAGCTCTCAACAGGCAGCATTCTTATGGCAGTGTGAAGGTAGCAGTATTCTGAGTCAGGAGGTTCCAAGATTACCACCCTACTGCACCTGGAGATACCCTCCAGGTCTGCATTGTTAACTTGCGTCTCAGAAGCCTGTGGCAAACGTCTCTGGTGAAGACGTGTGAAACTCACTCTGCAGGCAGTGTGGAACTGTGAGGGACTAAGGGTGAGCTCAACTCTCAGAAGTAAGATGTTTTTGGACAAGGCGTTCAACTACCTACTCACGTATGGAACTTAGTATGTAGCACCAGTCTACCCCAGGAATTACTAGGAAATCGCTTGATTGAGCTTGGAGGCACTCGTCTTGTGTGCCGGGAAATTCCAATTACCTCTCCCAACACTTGCGTCAAGCAGCGAGCCTAGGCCTTTTGGAAACGAAAGGTAGCGGCAGGCAGGATGTAGGGTTACAGGCCATAAGCTCAACTCTCAGAAGTGTGTATGCATGGGAGGCAGATGTCTGCTACCCACTCGGACATGGGAGTTGGAACCTAGCTACACTCCTATTGAAGAAGGATGTTGGAAATCGCTGTATTCAACTCAGATACACGGGAGTTCAGGCCCAATGCTTACACATGCTTTTCCCACAACTTATCCCAGCCACTAACAGAAGGAGGTTAGCAGGTACGTCTACAGTCAGGCAGGATGCGGGAGGGTTCTGCCCTGTACTCAGCTCTCACAGGGAAGCATGCCTTGAAGCCAGCTCTCAACTAGCTGCATTCTTATGACAGTGTGAAGGTAGCAGTATTCTGAGTAAGGAGGTTCCCAGATTACCACTCTACTGCACCTGGAGATACCCTCCAGGTCTGCATTGTTAACTTGCGTCTCAGAGGCCTCTGGCAAAAGTCTCTGGTGAAGACGTGGGAAACTCACTCTGCAGGCAGTGTGGAACTGTGAGGGACTGAGGGTGAGCTCAACTCTCAGCAGTAAGATGATTTTGGACAAGGCGTTCAGCTACCTTCTCACATATGGAACTTAGTATGTAGCACCAGTCTACCCCAGGAATTACTTGGAAATCGCTGGATTGAGCTTGGAGGCACTAGACTTGTGTGCCGGGAGATTCCAGTTACCTCTCCCAACACTTCGGTGAAGCAGCGAGCCTAGGCCTTTTGGAAGCGAAAGTTAGCTGCAGGCAGGAGGTAGGGCTACAGGCCATAAGCTCAACTCTCAGAACTGTGTATGCATGGGAGGCAGATGTCTGCTACCCACTCGTACATGCGAGTGGGAACCTAGCTACACTCTGATGAAGAAGGACTTTGGAAATCGCTGTATTCAACTCAGATACACGTGGGTTCAGGCACAACGATTCCACATGCTTTTCTCACGACCTTTCCCTGCCACTAACATGAGGACGTTAGCAGCTCCTTCTACAGTCAAGCAGGATGCGGGAGGGTTGTGCCCTGTCCTTAGCTCTCACAGGGAAGCATGCCTTGAAGCCAGCTGTCAACTAGCTGCATTCTTATGGCAGGGTGAAGGTAACAGTATTCTGAGACAGGAGGTTCCCAGATTACGACTCTACTGCACCTTGAGATACCCGCCAGGTCTGCATTGTTAACTTGCGTCTCAGAAGCCTCTGGCAAAAGTCTCTGGTAAAGACGTGCGAAACTCACTCTGCAGGCAGTGTGGAACTGTGAGGGACTGAGGGTGAGCTCAACTCTCAGCAGTAAGATGATTTTGGACAAGACGTTCAGCTACCTTCTCACATATGGAACTTAGTATGTAGCACCAGTCTACCCCAGGAATTACTGGGAAATCGCTGGATTGAGCTTGGAGGCACTAGTCTTGTGTGCCGGCAGATTCCAGTTACCTCTCCCAACACTTCGGTGAAGCAGCGAGCCTAGGCCTTTTGGAAGCGAAAGTTAGATTCAGGCAGGAGGTAGGGTTACAGGCCATAAGCTCAACTCTCAGAAGTGTGTATGCATGGGAGGCAGATGTCTGCTACCCACTCGGACATGGGAGTTGGAACCTAGCTACAGTCTGATTTAAGTAGGCCTTTGGAAATCGCTGTATTCAACTCAGATACACAGGAGTTCAGGCCCAATGCTTACACATGCTTTTTCCACAACCTCTCTCAGCCACTAACATTAGGATATTAGCAGCTACGCCTACAGTCAGGCAGGATGCGTGAGGGTTCTGCACTGACCTCAGCTCTCCGAGGGAAGCATTCCTTGAAGCCAGCTCTCAACTAGCTGCATTCTTATGGCAGTGTGAAGGTAGCAGTATTCTGAGTCAGGAGGTTCCAAGATTACCACTCTACTGCACCTGGAGATACCCTCCAGGTCTGCATTGTTAACTTGCGTCTCAGAAGCCTCTGGCAAACGTCTCTGGTGAAGATCTGCGAAACTCACTCTGCAGGCAGTGTGGAACTGTGAGGGACTGAGGGTGAGCTCAACTCTCAGAAGTAAGATGCTTTTGGACAAGGCGTTCAGCTACCTTCTCACGTATGGAACTTAGTATGTAGCACCAGCCTACCAGAGGAATTACTGGGAAATCGCTGGATTGAGCTTGGAGGCACTCGTCTTGGGTGCCGGGAGATTCCAGTTACCTCTCCCAACACTTCGGTGAAGCAGCGAGCCTAGGCCTTTTAGAAGCAAAGGGTACCAGCAGGCTGGATGGAGATGAACAGGCCATAAGCTCAACTCTCTGAAGTGTGTATGCATGGGAGGCAGTTGTCTGCTCCCCATTCTGACATGGTAGTTGGAACCTAGCTACACTCTGATTGAAGAAGGCCATTGGAAATCGCTGTATTCAACTCAGTTACACAGGAGTTCAGGCCCAATGCTTACACATGCTTCTCCCGCAACCTCTCTCAGCCACTCACTTTAGGATGTTAGCAACCACGCCTACAGTCAGGCAGGATGCGGGAGGGTTCTGCCCTGTCCTCAGCTCTCCCAGGGAAGCATGCCTAGAAGCCAGCTCTCAACAAGCTGCATTCTTATGGCAGTGTGAAGGTAGCAGTATTCTGAGTCAGGAGGTTCCAAGATTACCACTCTACTGCACCTGGAGATACCATCCAGGTCTGCATTGTTAACTTGCGTCTCAGAAGCCTCTGGCAAACGTCTGTGGTGAAGACCTGTGAAACTCACTCTGCAGGCAGTGGGGAACTGTGAGGGACTGAGGGTGAGCTCAACTCTCAGAAGTAAGATGTTTTTGGACAAGGCGTTCAACTACCTACTCACGTATGGAACTTAGTATGTAGCACCAGTCTACCCCAGGAATTACTAGGAAATCGCTTGATTGAGCTTGGAGGCACTCGTCTTGTGTGCCGGGAGATTCCAATTACCTCTCCCAACACTTGCGTCAAGCAGCGAGCCTAGGCCTTTTGGAAACGAAAGGTAGCATCAGGCAGGATGTAGGGTTACAGGCCATAAGCTCAACTCTCAGAAGTGTGTATGCATGGGAGGCAGATGTCTGCTACCCACTCGGACATGGGAGTTGGAACCTAGCTACACTCCTATTGAAGAAGGATGTTGGAAATCGCTGTATTCAACTCAGATACACGGGAGTTCAGGCCCAATGCTTACACATGCTTTTCCCACAACTTATCCCAGCCACTAACAGAAGGAGGTTAGCAGGTACGTCTACAGTCAGGCAGGATGCGGGAGGGTTCTGCCCTGTCCTCAGCTCTCACAGGGAAGCATGCCTTGAAGCCAGCTCTCAACTAGCTGCATTCTTATGACAGTGTGAAGGTAGCAGTATTCTGAGTAAGGAGGTTCCCAGATTACCACTCTACTGCACCTGTAGATACCCTCCAGGTCTGCATTGTTAACTTGCGTCTCAGAGGCCTCTGGCATAAGTCTCTGGTGAAGACGTGGGAAACTCACTCTGCAGGCAGTGTTGAACTGTGAGGGACTGAGGGTGAGCTCAACTCTCAGCAGTAAGATGATTTTGGACAAGGCGTTCAGCTACATTCTCACATATGGAACTTAGTATGTAGCACCAGTCTACCCCAGGAATTACTTGGAAATCGCTGGATTGAGCTTGGAGGCACTAGTCTTGTGTGCCGGGAGATTCCAGTTACCTCTCCCAACACTTCGGTGAAGCAGCGAGCCTAGGCCTTTTGGAAGCGAAAGTTAGCTGCAGGCAGGAGGTAGGGTTACAGGCCATAAGCTCATCTCTCAGAAGTGTGTATGCATGGGAGGCAGATGTCTGCTACCCACTCGTACATGCGAGTGGGAACCTAGCTACACTCTGATGAAGAAGGACTTTGGAAATCGCTGTATTCAACTCAGATACACGTGGGTTCAGGCACAACGATTCCACATGCTTTTCTCACGACCTTTCCCTGCCACTAACATGAGGACGTTAGCAGCTCCTTCTACAGTCAAGCAGGATGCGGGAGGGTTGTGCCCTGTCCTTAGCTCTCACAGGGAAGCATGCCTTGAAGCCAGCTGTCAACTAGCTGCATTCTTATGTCAGGGTGAAGGTAGCAGTATTCTGAGACAGGAGGTTCCCAGATTACGACTCTACTGCACCTTGAGATACCCGCCAGGTCTGCATTGTTAACTTGCGTCTCAGAAGCCTCTGGCAAAAGTCTCTGGTAAAGTCGTGCGAAACTCCCTCTGCAGGCAGTGTGGAACTGTGAGGGACTGAGGGTGAGCTCAACTCTCAGCAGTAAGATGATTTTGGACAAGGCGTTCAGCTACCTTCTCACATATGGAACTTAGTATGTAGCACCAGTCTACCCCAGGAATTACTGGGAAATCGCAGGATTGAGCTTGGAGGCAATAGTCTTGTGTGCCGGGAGATTCCAATTACCTCTCCCAACACTTGCGTCAAGCAGCGAGCCTAGGCCTTTTGGAAACGAAAGGTAGCGGCAGGCAGGATGTAGGGTTACAGGCCATAAGCTCAACTCTCAGAAGTGTGTATGCATGGGAGGCAGATGTCTGCTACCCACTCGGACATGGGAGTTGGAACCTAGCTACACTCCTATTGAAGAAGGATGTTGGAAATCGCTGTATTCAACTCAGATACACGGGAGTTCAGGCCCAATGCTTACACATGCTTTTCCCACAACTTATCCCAGCCACTAACAGAAGGAGTTAGCAGGTACGTCTACAGTCAGGCAGGATGCGGGAGGGTTCTGCCTTGTACTCAGCTGTCACAGGGAAGCATGCCTTGAAGCCAGCTCTCAACTAGCTGCATTCTTATGACAGTGTGAAGGTAGCAGTATTCTGAGTAAGGAGGTTCCCAGATTACCACTCTACTGCACCTGGAGATACCCTCCAGGTCTGCATTGTTAACTTGCGTCTCAGAGGCCTCTGGCAAAAGTCTCTGGTGAAGACGTGGGAAACTCACTCTGCAGGCAGTGTGGAACTGTGAGGGACTGAGGGTGAGCTCAACTCTCAGCAGTAAGATGATTTTGGACAAGGCGTTCAGCTACCTTCTCACATATGGAACTTAGTATGTAGCACCAGTCTACCCCAGGAATTACTGGGAAATCGCTGGATTGAGCTTGGAGGCACTAGACTTGTGTGCCGGGAGATTCCAGTTACCTCTCCCAACACTTCGGTGAAGCAGCGAGCCTAGGCCTTTTGGAAGCGAAAGGTAGCTGCAGGCAGGAGGTAGGGCTACAGGCCATAAGCTCAACTCTCAGAAGTGTGTATGCATGGGAGGCAGATGTCTGCTACCCACTCGTACATGCGAGTGGGAACCTAGCTACACTCTGATGAAGAAGGACTTTGGAAATCGCTGTATTCAACTCAGATACACGTGGGTTCAGGCACAACGATTCCACATGCTTTTCTCACGACCTTTCCCTGCCACTAACATGAGGACGTTAGCAGCTCCTTCTACAGTCAAGCAGGATGCGGGAGGGTTGTGCCCTGTCCTTAGCTCTCACAGGGAAGCATGCCTTGAAGCCAGCTGTCAACTAGCTGCATTCTTATGTCAGGGTGAAGGTAGCAGTATTCTGAGACAGGAGGTTCCCAGATTACGACTCTACTGCACCTTGAGATACCCGCCAGGTCTGCATTGTTAACTTGCGTCTCAGAAGCCTCTGGCAAAAGTCTCTGGTAAAGTCGTGCGAAACTCCCTCTGCAGGCAGTGTGGAACTGTGAGGGACTGAGGGTGAGCTCAACTCTCAGCAGTAAGATGATTTTGGACAAGGCGTTCAGCTACCTTCTCACATATGGAACTTAGTATGTAGCACCAGTCTACCCCAGGAATTACTGGGAAATCGCAGGATTGAGCTTGGAGGCAATAGTCTTGTGTGCCGGGAGATTCCAATTACCTCTCCCAACACTTGCGTCAAGCAGCGAGCCTAGGCCTTTTGGAAACGAAAGGTAGCGGCAGGCAGGATGTAGGGTTACAGGCCATAAGCTCAACTCTCAGAAGTGTGTATGCATGGGAGGCAGATGTCTGCTACCCACTCGGACATGGGAGTTGGAACCTAGCTACACTCCTATTGAAGAAGGATGTTGGAAATCGCTGTATTCAACTCAGATACACGGGAGTTCAGGCCCAATGCTTACACATGCTTTTCCCACAACTTATCCCAGCCACTAACAGAAGGAGTTAGCAGGTACGTCTACAGTCAGGCAGGATGCGGGAGGGTTCTGCCTTGTACTCAGCTGTCACAGGGAAGCATGCCTTGAAGCCAGCTCTCAACTAGCTGCATTCTTATGACAGTGTGAAGGTAGCAGTATTCTGAGTAAGGAGGTTCCCAGATTACCACTCTACTGCACCTGGAGATACCCTCCAGGTCTGCATTGTTAACTTGCGTCTCAGAGGCCTCTGGCAAAAGTCTCTGGTGAAGACGTGGGAAACTCACTCTGCAGGCAGTGTGGAACTGTGAGGGACTGAGGGTGAGCTCAACTCTCAGCAGTAAGATGATTTTGGACAAGGCGTTCAGCTACCTTCTCACATATGGAACTTAGTATGTAGCACCAGTCTACCCCAGGAATTACTGGGAAATCGCTGGATTGAGCTTGGAGGCACTAGACTTGTGTGCCGGGAGATTCCAGTTACCTCTCCCAACACTTCGGTGAAGCAGCGAGCCTAGGCCTTTTGGAAGCGAAAGGTAGCTGCAGGCAGGAGGTAGGGCTACAGGCCATAAGCTCAACTCTCAGAAGTGTGTATGCATGGGAGGCAGATGTCTGCTACCCACTCGTACATGCGAGTGGGAACCTAGCTACACTCTGATGAAGAAGGACTTTGGAAATCGCTGTATTCAACTCAGATACACGTGGGTTCAGGCACAACGATTCCACATGCTTTTCTCACGACCTTTCCCTGCCACTAACATGAGGACGTTAGCAGCTCCTTCTACAGTCAAGCAGGATGCGGGAGGGTTGTGCCCTGTCCTTAGCTCTCACAGGGAAGCATGCCTTGAAGCCAGCTGTCAACTAGCTGCATTCTTATGGCAGGGTGAAGGTAACAGTATTCTGAGACAGGAGGTTCCCAGATTACGACTCTACTGCACCTTGAGATACCCGCCAGGTCTGCATTGTTAACTTGCGTCTCAGAAGCCTCTGGCAAAAGTCTCTGGTAAAGACGTGCGAAACTCACTCTGCAGGCAGTGTGGAACTGTGAGGGACTGAGGGTGAGCTCAACTCTCAGCAGTAAGATGATTTTGGACAAGACGTTCAGCTACCTTCTCACATATGGAACTTAGTATGTAGCACCAGTCTACCCCAGGAATTACTGGGAAATCGCTGGATTGAGCTTGGAGGCACTAGTCTTGTGTGCCGGCAGATTCCAGTTACCTCTCGAACACTTCGGTGAAGCAGCGAGCCTAGGCCTTTTGGAAGCGAAAGTTAGATTCAGGCAGGAGGTAGGGTTACAGGCCATAAGCTCAACTCTCAGAAGTGTGTATGCATGGGAGGCAGATGTCTGCTACCCACTCGGACATGGGAGTTGGAACCTAGCTACAGTCTGATTTAAGTAGGCCTTTGGAAATCGCTGTATTCAACTCAGATACACAGGAGTTCAGGCCCAATGCTTACACATGCTTTTTCCACAACCTCTCTCAGCCACTAACATTAGGATATTAGCAGCTACGCCTACAGTCAGGCAGGATGCGTGAGGGTTCTGCACTGACCTCAGCTCTCCGAGGGAAGCATTCCTTGAAGCCAGCTCTCAACTAGCTGCATTCTTATGGCAGTGTGAAGGTAGCAGTATTCTGAGTCAGGAGGTTCCAAGATTACCACTCTACTGCACCTGGAGATACCCTCCAGGTCTGCATTGTTAATTTGCGTCTCAGAAGCCTCTGGCAAACGTCTCTGGTGAAGATCTGCGAAACTCACTCTGCAGGCAGTGTGGAACTGTGAGGGACTGAGGGTGAGCTCAACTCTCAGAAGTAAGATGCTTTTGGACAAGGCGTTCAGCTACCTTCTCACGTATGGAACTTAGTATGTAGCACCAGCCTACCACAGGAATTACTACGAAATCGCTTGATTGAGCTTGGAGGCACTCGTCTTGGGTGCCGGGAGATTCCAATTACCTCTCCCAACACTTCCGACAAACAGCGAGCCTAGGCCTTTTAGAAGCAAAGGGTACCAGCAGGCTGGATGGAGATGAACAGGCTATCAGCTCAACTCTCTGAAGTGTGTATGCATGGGAGGCAGATGTCTGCTACCCATTCTGACATGGGAGTTGGAACTTAGCTACACTCTGATTGAAGTAGGCCATTGGAAATCACTGTATTCAACTCAGATACACAGGAGTTCAGGCCCAATGCTTACACATGCTTTTCCCGCAACCTCTCTCAGCCACTAACATTAGCATGTTAGCAGCTACGCCTACAGTCAGGCAGGATGCGTGAGGGTTCTGCCCTTTCCTCAGCACTCCCAGGAAAGCATGCCTAGAAGCCAGCTCTCAACAGGCAGCATTCTTATGGCAGTGTGAAGGTAGCAGTATTCTGAGTCAGGAGGTTCCAAGATTACCACCCTACTGCACCTGGAGATACCCTCCAGGTCTGCATTGTTAACTTGAGTCTCAGAAGCCTGTGGCAAACGTCTGTGGTGAAGACGTGTGAAACTCACTCTGCAGGCAGTGTGGAACTGTGAGGGACTAAGGGTGAGCTCAACTCTCAGAAGTAAGATGTTTTTGGAAAAGGCGTTCAACTACCTACTCACGTATGGAACTTAGTATGTAGCACCAGTCTACCCCAGGAATTACTAGGAAATCGCTTGATTGAGCTTGGAGGCACTCGTCTTGTGTGCCGGGAAATTCCAATTACCTCTCCCAACACTTGCGTCAAGCAGCGAGCCTAGGCCTTTTGGAAACGAAAGGTAGCAGCAGGCAGGATGTAGGGTTACAGGCCATAAGCTCAACTCTCAGAAGTGTGTATGCATGGGAGGCAGATGTCTGCTACCCACTCGGACATGGGAGTTGGAACCTAGCTACACTCCTATTGAAGAAGGATGTTGGAAATCGCTGTATTCAACTCAGATACACGGGAGTTCAGGCCCAATGCTTACACATGCTTTTCCCACAACTTATCCCAGCCACTAACAGAAGGAGGTTAGCAGGTACGTCTACAGTCAGGCAGGATGCGGGAGGGTTCTGCCCTGTACTC
Source organism: Canis lupus baileyi (assembly GCF_048164855.1). Taxonomy (NCBI): domain Eukaryota; kingdom Metazoa; phylum Chordata; class Mammalia; order Carnivora; family Canidae; genus Canis; species Canis lupus. Next base: position 77,928,332 of record NC_132845.1, read on the forward strand.
AGCTCTCACAGGGAAGCATGCCTTGAAGCCAGCTCTCAACTAGCTGCATTCTTATGACAGTGTGAAGGTAGCAGTATTCTGAGTAAGGAGGTTCCCAGATTACCACTCTACTGCACCTGGAGATACCCTCCAGGTCTGCATTGTTAACTTGCGTCTCAGAGGCCTCTGGCAAAAGTCTCTGGTGAAGACGTGGGAAACTCACTCTGCAGGCAGTGTGGAACTGTGAGGGACTGAGGGTGAGCTCAACTCTCAGCAGTAAGATGATTTTGGACAAGGCGTTCAGCTACCTTCTCACATATGGAACTTAGTATGTAGCACCAGTCTACCCCAGGAATTACTTGGAAATCGCTGGATTGAGCTTGGAGGCACTAGACTTGTGTGCCGGGAGATTCCAGTTACCTCTCCCAACACTTCGGTGAAGCAGCGAGCCTAGGCCTTTTGGAAGCGAAAGTTAGCTGCAGGCAGGAGGTAGGGCTACAGGCCATAAGCTCAACTCTCAGAACTGTGTATGCATGGGAGGCAGATGTCTGCTACCCACTCGTACATGCGAGTGGGAACCTAGCTACACTCTGATGAAGAAGGACTTTGGAAATCGCTGTATTCAACTCAGATACACGTGGGTTCAGGCACAACGATTCCACATGCTTTTCTCACGACCTTTCCCTGCCACTAACATGAGGACGTTAGCAGCTCCTTCTACAGTCAAGCAGGATGCGGGAGGGTTGTGCCCTGTCCTTAGCTCTCACAGGGAAGCATGCCTTGAAGCCAGCTGTCAACTAGCTGCATTCTTATGGCAGGGTGAAGGTAACAGTATTCTGAGACAGGAGGTTCCCAGATTACGACTCTACTGCACCTTGAGATACCCGCCAGGTCTGCATTGTTAACTTGCGTCTCAGAAGCCTCTGGCAAAAGTCTCTGGTAAAGACGTGCGAAACTCACTCTGCAGGCAGTGTGGAACTGTGAGGGACTGAGGGTGAGCTCAACTCTCAGCAGTAAGATGATTTTGGACAAGGCGTTCAGCTACCTTCTCACATATGGAACTTAGTATGTAGCACCAGTCTACCCCAGGAATTACTGGGAAATCGCAGGATTGAGCTTGGAGGCAATAGTCTTGTGTGCCGGGAGATTCCAGTTACCTCTCCCAACACTTCGGTGAAGCAGCGAGCCTAGGCCTTTTGGAAACGAAAGGTAGCGGCAGGCAGGATGTAGGGTTACAGGCCATAAGCTCAACTCTCAGAAGTGTGTATGCATGGGAGGCAGATGTCTGCTACCCACTCGGACATGGGAGTTGGAACCTAGCTACACTCCTATTGAAGAAGGATGTTGGAAATCGCTGTATTCAACTCAGATACACGGGAGTTCAGGCCCAATGCTTACACATGCTTTTCCCACAACTTATCCCAGCCACTAACAGAAGGAGGTTAGCAGGTACGTCTACAGTCAGGCAGGATGCGGGAGGGTTCTGCCCTGTACTCAGCTCTCACAGGGAAGCATGCCTTGAAGCCAGCTCTCAACTAGCTGCATTCTTATGACAGTGTGAAGGTAGCAGTATTCTGAGTAAGGAGGTTCCCAGATTACCACTCTACTGCACCTGGAGATACCCTCCAGGTCTGCATTGTTAACTTGCGTCTCAGAGGCCTCTGGCAAAAGTCTCTGGTGAAGACGTGGGAAACTCACTCTGCAGGCAGTGTGGAACTGTGAGGGACTGAGGGTGAGCTCAACTCTCAGCAGTAAGATGATTTTGGACAAGGCGTTCAGCTACCTTCTCACATATGGAACTTAGTATGTAGCACCAGTCTACCCCAGGAATTACTTGGAAATCGCTGGATTGAGCTTGGAGGCACTAGACTTGTGTGCCGGGAGATTCCAGTTACCTCTCCCAACACTTCGGTGAAGCAGCGAGCCTAGGCCTTTTGGAAGCGAAAGTTAGCTGCAGGCAGGAGGTAGGGCTACAGGCCATAAGCTCAACTCTCAGAACTGTGTATGCATGGGAGGCAGATGTCTGCTACCCACTCGTACATGCGAGTGGGAACCTAGCTACACTCTGATGAAGAAGGACTTTGGAAATCGCTGTATTCAACTCAGATACACGTGGGTTCAGGCACAACGATTCCACATGCTTTTCTCACGACCTTTCCCTGCCACTAACATGAGGACGTTAGCAGCTCCTTCTACAGTCAAGCAGGATGCGGGAGGGTTGTGCCCTGTCCTTAGCTCTCACAGGGAAGCATGCCTTGAAGCCAGCTGTCAACTAGCTGCATTCTTATGGCAGGGTGAAGGTAACAGTATTCTGAGACAGGAGGTTCCCAGATTACGACTCTACTGCACCTTGAGATACCCGCCAGGTCTGCATTGTTAACTTGCGTCTCAGAAGCCTCTGGCAAAAGTCTCTGGTAAAGACGTGCGAAACTCACTCTGCAGGCAGTGTGGAACTGTGAGGGACTGAGGGTGAGCTCAACTCTCAGCAGTAAGATGATTTTGGACAAGACGTTCAGCTACCTTCTCACATATGGAACTTAGTATGTAGCACCAGTCTACCCCAGGAATTACTGGGAAATCGCTGGATTGAGCTTGGAGGCACTAGTCTTGTGTGCCGGCAGATTCCAGTTACCTCTCCCAACACTTCGGTGAAGCAGCGAGCCTAGGCCTTTTGGAAGCGAAAGTTAGATTCAGGCAGGAGGTAGGGTTACAGGCCATAAGCTCAACTCTCAGAAGTGTGTATGCATGGGAGGCAGATGTCTGCTACCCACTCGGACATGGGAGTTGGAACCTAGCTACAGTCTGATTTAAGTAGGCCTTTGGAAATCGCTGTATTCAACTCAGATACACAGGAGTTCAGGCCCAATGCTTACACATGCTTTTTCCACAACCTCTCTCAGCCACTAACATTAGGATATTAGCAGCTACGCCTACAGTCAGGCAGGATGCGTGAGGGTTCTGCACTGACCTCAGCTCTCCGAGGGAAGCATTCCTTGAAGCCAGCTCTCAACTAGCTGCATTCTTATGGCAGTGTGAAGGTAGCAGTATTCTGAGTCAGGAGGTTCCAAGATTACCACTCTACTGCACCTGGAGATACCCTCCATGTCTGCATTGTTAACTTGCGTCTCAGAAGCCTCTGGCAAACGTCTCTGGTGAAGATCTGCGAAACTCACTCTGCAGGCAGTGTGGAACTGTGAGGGACTCAGGGTGAGCTCAACTCTCAGAAGTAAGATGCTTTTGGACAAGGCGTTCAGCTACCTTCTCACGTATGGAATTTAGTATGTAGCACCAGCCTACCACAGGAATTACTACGAAATCGCTGGATTGAGCTTGGAGGCACTCGTCTTGGGTGCCGGGAGATTCCAATTACCTCTCCCAACACTTCCGTCAAACAGCGAGCCTAGGCCTTTTAGAAGCAAAGGGTACCAGCAGGCTGGATGGAGATGAACAGGCTATCAGCTCAACTCTCTGAAGTGTGTATGCATGGGAGGCAGATGTCTGCTACCCACTCGTACATGCGAGTGGGAACCTAGCTACACTCTGATGAAGAAGGACTTTGGAAATCGCTGTATTCAACTCAGATACACGTGGGTTCAGGCACAACGATTCCACATGCTTTTCTCACGACCTTTCCCTGCCACTAACATGAGGACGTTAGCAGCTCCTTCTACAGTCAAGCAGGATGCGGGAGGGTTGTGCCCTGTCCTTAGCTCTCACAGGGAAGCATGCCTTGAAGCCAGCTGTCAACTAGCTGCATTCTTATGTCAGGGTGAAGGTAGCAGTATTCTGAGACAGGAGGTTCCCAGATTACGACTCTACTGCACCTTGAGATACCCGCCAGGTCTGCATTGTTAACTTGCGTCTCAGAAGCCTCTGGCAAAAGTCTCTGGTAAAGACGTGCGAAACTCACTCTGCAGGCAGTGTGGAACTGTGAGGGACTGAGGGTGAGCTCAACTCTCAGCAGTAAGATGATTTTGGACAAGGCGTTCAGCTACCTTCTCACGTATGGAACTTAGTATGTAGCACCAGTCTACCCCAGGAATTACTGGGAAATCGCAGGATTGAGCTTGGAGGCAATAGTCTTGTGTGCCGGGAGATTCCAGTTACCTCTCCCAACACTTCGGTGAAGCAGCGAGCCTAGGCCTTTTGGAAACGAAAGGTAGCGGCAGGCAGGATGTAGGGTTACAGGCCATAAGCTCAACTCTCAGAAGTGTGTATGCATGGGAGGCAGATGTCTGTTACCCACTCGGACATGGGAGTTGGAACCTAGCTACACTCCTATTGAAGAAGGATGTTGGAAATCGCTGTATTCAACTGAGATACACGGGAGTTCAGGCCCAATGCTTACACATGCTTTTCCCACAACTTATCCCAGCCACTAACAGAAGGAGGTTAGCAGGTACGTCTACAGTCAGGCAGGATGCGGGAGGGTTCTGCCCTGTACTCAGCTCTCACAGGGAAGCATGCCTTGAAGCCAGCTCTCAACTAGCTGCATTCTTATGACAGTGTGAAGGTAGCAGTATTCTGAGTAAGGAGGTTCCCAGATTACCACTCTACTGCACCTGGAGATACCCTCCAGGTCTGCATTGTTAACTTGCGTCTCAGAGGCCTCTGGCAAAAGTCTCTGGTGAAGACGTGGGAAACTCACTCTGCAGGCAGTGTGGAACTGTGAGGGACTGAGGGTGAGCTCAACTCTCAGCAGTAAGATGATTTTGGACAAGGCGTTCAGCTACCTTCTCACATATGGAACTTAGTATGTAGCACCAGTCTACCCCAGGAATTACTTGGAAATCGCTGGATTGAGCTTGGAGGCACTAGACTTGTGTGCCGGGAGATTCCAGTTACCTCTCCCAACACTTCGGTGAAGCAGCGAGCCTAGGCCTTTTGGAAGCGAAAGTTAGCTGCAGGCAGGAGGTAGGGCTACAGGCCATAAGCTCAACTCTCAGAACTGTGTATGCATGGGAGGCAGATGTCTGCTACCCACTCGTACATGCGAGTGGGAACCTAGCTACACTCTGATGAAGAAGGACTTTGGAAATCGCTGTATTCAACTCAGATACACGTGGGTTCAGGCACAACGATTCCACATGCTTTTCTCACGACCTTTCCCTGCCACTAACATGAGGACGTTAGCAGCTCCTTCTACAGTCAAGCAGGATGCGGGAGGGTTGTGCCCTGTCCTTAGCTCTCACACGGAAGCATGCCTTGAAGCCAGCTGTCAACTAGCTGCATTCTTATGGCAGGGTGAAGGTAACAGTATTCTGAGACAGGAGGTTCCCAGATTACGACTCTACTGCACCTTGAGATACCCGCCAGGTCTGCATTGTTAACTTGCGTCTCAGAAGCCTCTGGCAAAAGTCTCTGGTAAAGACGTGCGAAACTCACTCTGCAGGCAGTGTGGAACTGTGAGGGACTGAGGGTGAGCTCAACTCTCAGCAGTAAGATGATTTTGGACAAGACGTTCAGCTACCTTCTCACATATGGAACTTAGTATGTAGCACCAGTCTACCCCAGGAATTACTGGGAAATCGCTGGATTGAGCTTGGAGGCACTAGTCTTGTGTGCCGGCAGATTCCAGTTACCTCTCCCAACACTTCGGTGAAGCAGCGAGCCTAGGCCTTTTGGAAGCGAAAGTTAGATTCAGGCAGGAGGTAGGGTTACAGGCCATAAGCTCAACTCTCAGAAGTGTGTATGCATGGGAGGCAGATGTCTGCTACCCACTCGGACATGGGAGTTGGAACCTAGCTACAGTCTGATTTAAGTAGGCCTTTGGAAATCGCTGTATTCAACTCAGATACACAGGAGTTCAGGCCCAATGCTTACACATGCTTTTTCCACAACCTCTCTCAGCCACTAACATTAGGATATTAGCAGCTACGCCTACAGTCAGGCAGGATGCGTGAGGGTTCTGCACTGACCTCAGCTCTCCGAGGGAAGCATTCCTTGAAGCCAGCTCTCAACTAGCTGCATTCTTATGGCAGTGTGAAGGTAGCAGTATTCTGAGTCAGGAGGTTCCAAGATTACCACTCTACTGCACCTGGAGATACCCTCCATGTCTGCATTGTTAACTTGCGTCTCAGAAGCCTCTGGCAAACGTCTCTGGTGAAGATCTGCGAAACTCACTCTGCAGGCAGTGTGGAACTGTGAGGGACTCAGGGTGAGCTCAACTCTCAGAAGTAAGATGCTTTTGGACAAGGCGTTCAGCTACCTTCTCACGTATGGAATTTAGTATGTAGCACCAGCCTACCACAGGAATTACTACGAAATCGCTGGATTGAGCTTGGAGGCACTCGTCTTGGGTGCCGGGAGATTCCAATTACCTCTCCCAACACTTCCGTCAAACAGCGAGCCTAGGCCTTTTAGAAGCAAAGGGTACCAGCAGGCTGGATGGAGATGAACAGGCTATCAGCTCAACTCTCTGAAGTGTGTATGCATGGGAGGCAGATGTCTGCTACCCACTCGTACATGCGAGTGGGAACCTAGCTACACTCTGATGAAGAAGGACTTTGGAAATCGCTGTATTCAACTCAGATACACGTGGGTTCAGGCACAACGATTCCACATGCTTTTCTCACGACCTTTCCCTGCCACTAACATGAGGACGTTAGCAGCTCCTTCTACAGTCAAGCAGGATGCGGGAGGGTTGTGCCCTGTCCTTAGCTCTCACAGGGAAGCATGCCTTGAAGCCAGCTGTCAACTAGCTGCATTCTTATGTCAGGGTGAAGGTAGCAGTATTCTGAGACAGGAGGTTCCCAGATTACGACTCTACTGCACCTTGAGATACCCGCCAGGTCTGCATTGTTAACTTGCGTCTCAGAAGCCTCTGGCAAAAGTCTCTGGTAAAGACGTGCGAAACTCACTCTGCAGGCAGTGTGGAACTGTGAGGGACTGAGGGTGAGCTCAACTCTCAGCAGTAAGATGATTTTGGACAAGGCGTTCAGCTACCTTCTCACGTATGGAACTTAGTATGTAGCACCAGTCTACCCCAGGAATTACTGGGAAATCGCAGGATTGAGCTTGGAGGCAATAGTCTTGTGTGCCGGGAGATTCCAGTTACCTCTCCCAACACTTCGGTGAAGCAGCGAGCCTAGGCCTTTTGGAAACGAAAGGTAGCGGCAGGCAGGATGTAGGGTTACAGGCCATAAGCTCAACTCTCAGAAGTGTGTATGCATGGGAGGCAGATGTCTGTTACCCACTCGGACATGGGAGTTGGAACCTAGCTACACTCCTATTGAAGAAGGATGTTGGAAATCGCTGTATTCAACTGAGATACACGGGAGTTCAGGCCCAATGCTTACACATGCTTTTCCCACAACTTATCCCAGCCACTAACAGAAGGAGGTTAGCAGGTACGTCTACAGTCAGGCAGGATGCGGGAGGGTTCTGCCCTGTACTCAGCTCTCACAGGGAAGCATGCCTTGAAGCCAGCTCTCAACTAGCTGCATTCTTATGACAGTGTGAAGGTAGCAGTATTCTGAGTAAGGAGGTTCCCAGATTACCACTCTACTGCACCTGGAGATACCCTCCAGGTCTGCATTGTTAACTTGCGTCTCAGAGGCCTCTGGCAAAAGTCTCTGGTGAAGACGTGGGAAACTCACTCTGCAGGCAGTGTGGAACTGTGAGGGACTGAGGGTGAGCTCAACTCTCAGCAGTAAGATGATTTTGGACAAGGCGTTCAGCTACCTTCTCACATATGGAACTTAGTATGTAGCACCAGTCTACCCCAGGAATTACTTGGAAATCGCTGGATTGAGCTTGGAGGCACTAGACTTGTGTGCCGGGAGATTCCAGTTACCTCTCCCAACACTTCGGTGAAGCAGCGAGCCTAGGCCTTTTGGAAGCGAAAGTTAGCTGCAGGCAGGAGGTAGGGCTACAGGCCATAAGCTCAACTCTCAGAAGTGTGTATGCATGGGAGGCAGATGTCTGCTACCCACTCGTACATGCGAGTGGGAACCTAGCTACACTCTGATGAAGAAGGACTTTGGAAATCGCTGTATTCAACTCAGATACACGTGGGTTCAGGCACAACGATTCCACATGCTTTTCTCACGACCTTTCCCTGCCACTAACATGAGGACGTTAGCAGCTCCTTCTACAGTCAAGCAGGATGCGGGAGGGTTGTGCCCTGTCCTTAGCTCTCACAGGGAAGCATGCCTTGAAGCCAGCTGTCAACTAGCTGCATTCTTATTGCAGGGTGAAGGTAACAGTATTCTGAGACAGGAGGTTCCCAGATTACGACTCTACTGCACCTTGAGATACCCGCCAGGTCTGCATTGTTAACTTGCGTCTCAGAAGCCTCTGGCAAAAGTCTCTGGTAAAGACGTGCGAAACTCACTCTGCAGGCAGTGTGGAACTGTGAGGGACTGAGGGTGAGCTCAACTCTCAGCAGTAAGATGATTTTGGACAAGACGTTCAGCTACCTTCTCACATATGGAACTTAGTATGTAGCACCAGTCTACCCCAGGAATTACTGGGAAATCGCAGGATTGAGCTTGGAGGCACTAGTCTTGTGTGCCGGCAGATTCCAGTTACCTCTCCCAACACTTCGGTGAAGCAGCGAGCCTAGGCCTTTTGGAAGCGAAAGTTAGATTCAGGCAGGAGGTAGGGTTACAGGCCATAAGCTCAACTCTCAGAAGTGTGTATGCATGGGAGGCAGATGTCTGCTACCCACTCGGACATGGGAGTTGGAACCTAGCTACAGTCTGATTTAAGTAGGCCTTTGGAAATCGCTGTATTCAACTCAGATACACAGGAGTTCAGGCCCAATGCTTACACATGCTTTTTCCACAACCTCTCTCAGCCACTAACATTAGGATATTAGCAGCTACGCCTACAGTCAGGCAGGATGCGTGAGGGTTCTGCACTGACCTCAGCTCTCCGAGGGAAGCATTCCTTGAAGCCAGCTCTCAACTAGCTGCATTCTTATGGCAGTGTGAAGGTAGCAGTATTCTGAGTCAGGAGGTTCCAAGTTTACCACTCTACTGCACCTGGAGATACCCTCCAGGTCTGCATTGTTAACTTGCGTCTCAGAAGCCTCTGGCAAACGTCTCTGGTGAAGATCTGCGAAACTCACTCTGCAGGCAGTGTGGAACTGTGAGGGACTGAGGGTGAGCTCAACTCTCAGAAGTAAGATGCTTTTGGACAAGGCGTTCAGCTACCTTCTCACGTATGGAACTTAGTATGTAGCACCAGCCTACCACAGGAATTACTACGAAATCGCTTGATTGAGCTTGGAGGCACTCGTCTTGGGTGCCGGGAGATTCCAATTACCTCTCCCAACACTTCCGTCAAACAGCGAGCCTAGGCCTTTTAGAAGCAAAGGGTACCAGCAGGCTGGATGGAGATGAACAGGCTATCAGCTCAACTCTCTGAAGTGTGTATGCATGGGAGGCAGATGTCTGCTACCCATTCTGACATGGGAGTTGGAACTTAGCTACACTCTGATTGAAGTAGGCCATTGGAAATCACTGTATTCAACTCAGATACACAGGAGTTCAGGCCCAATGCTTACACATGCTTTTCCCGCAACCTCTCTCAGCCACTAACATTAGGATGTTAGCAGCTACGCCTACAGTCAGGCAGGATGCGTGAGGGTTCTGCCCTTTCCTCAGCACTCCCAGGAAAGCATGCCTAGAAGCCAGCTCTCAACAGGCAGCATTCTTATGGCAGTGTGAAGGTAGCAGTATTCTGAGTCAGGAGGTTCCAAGATTACCACCCTACTGCACCTGGAGATACCCTCCAGGTCTGCATTGTTAACTTGCGTCTCAGAAGCCTGTGGCAAACGTCTGTGGTGAAGACCTGTGAAACTCACTCTGCAGGCAGTGTGGAACTGTGAGGGACTGAGGGTGAGCTCAACTCTCAGAAGTAAGATGTTTTTGGACAAGGCGTTCAACTACCTACTCACGTATGGAACTTAGTATGTAGCACCAGTCTACCCCAGGAATTACTAGGAAATCGCTTGATTGAGCTTGGAGGCACTCGTCTTGTGTGCCGGGAAATTCCAATTACCTCTCCCAACACTTGCGTCAAGCAGCGAGCCTAGGCCTTTTGGAAACGAAAGGTAGCGGCAGGCAGGATGTAGGGTTACAGGCCATAAGCTCAACTCTCAGAAGTGTGTATGCATGGGAGGCAGATGTCTGCTACCCACTCGGACATGGGAGTTGGAACCTAGCTACACTCCTATTGAAGAAGGATGTTGGAAATCGCTGTATTCAACTCAGATACACGGGAGTTCAGGCCCAATGCTTACACATGCTTTTCCCACAACTTATCCCAGCCACTAACAGAAGGAGGTTAGCAGGTACGTCTACAGTCAGGCAGGATGCGGGAGGGTTCTGCCCTGTACTCAGCTCTCACAGGGAAGCATGCCTTGAAGCCAGCTCTCAACTAGCTGCATTCTTATGACAGTGTGAAGGTAGCAGTATTCTGAGTAAGGAGGTTCCCAGATTACCACTCTACTGCACCTGGAGATACCCTCCAGGTCTGCATTGTTAACTTGCGTCTCAGAGGCCTCTGGCAAAAGTCTCTGGTGAAGACGTGGGAAACTCACTCTGCAGGCAGTGTGGAACTGTGAGGGACTGAGGGTGAGCTCAACTCTCAGCAGTAAGATGATTTTGGACAAGGCGTTCAGCTACCTTCTCACATATGGAACTTAGTATGTAGCACCAGTCTACCCCAGGAATTACTTGGAAATCGCTGGATTGAGCTTGGAGGCACTAGACTTGTGTGCCGGGAGATTCCAGTTACCTCTCCCAACACTTCGGTGAAGCAGCGAGCCTAGGCCTTTTGGAAGCGAAAGTTAGCTGCAGGCAGGAGGTAGGGCTACAGGCCATAAGCTCAACTCTCAGAACTGTGTATGCATGGGAGGCAGATGTCTGCTACCCACTCGTACATGCGAGTGGGAACCTAGCTACACTCTGATGAAGAAGGACTTTGGAAATCGCTGTATTCAACTCAGATACACGTGGGTTCAGGCACAACGATTCCACATGCTTTTCTCACGACCTTTCCCTGCCACTAACATGAGGACGTTAGCAGCTCCTTCTACAGTCAAGCAGGATGCGGGAGGGTTGTGCCCTGTCCTTAGCTCTCACACGGAAGCATGCCTTGAAGCCAGCTGTCAACTAGCTGCATTCTTATGGCAGGGTGAAGGTAACAGTATTCTGAGACAGGAGGTTCCCAGATTACGACTCTACTGCACCTTGAGATACCCGCCAGGTCTGCATTGTTAACTTGCGTCTCAGAAGCCTCTGGCAAAAGTCTCTGGTAAAGACGTGCGAAACTCACTCTGCAGGCAGTGTGGAACTGTGAGGGACTGAGGGTGAGCTCAACTCTCAGCAGTAAGATGATTTTGGACAAGACGTTCAGCTACCTTCTCACATATGGAACTTAGTATGTAGCACCAGTCTACCCCAGGAATTACTGGGAAATCGCTGGATTGAGCTTGGAGGCACTAGTCTTGTGTGCCGGCAGATTCCAGTTACCTCTCCCAACACTTCGGTGAAGCAGCGAGCCTAGGCCTTTTGGAAGCGAAAGTTAGATTCAGGCAGGAGGTAGGGTTACAGGCCATAAGCTCAACTCTCAGAAGTGTGTATGCATGGGAGGCAGATGTCTGCTACCCACTCGGACATGGGAGTTGGAACCTAGCTACAGTCTGATTTAAGTAGGCCTTTGGAAATCGCTGTATTCAACTCAGATACACAGGAGTTCAGGCCCAATGCTTACACATGCTTTTTCCACAACCTCTCTCAGCCACTAACATTAGGATATTAGCAGCTACGCCTACAGTCAGGCAGGATGCGTGACGGTTCTGCACTGACCTCAGCTCTCCGAGGGAAGCATTCCTTGAAGCCAGCTCTCAACTAGCTGCATTCTTATGGCAGTGTGAAGGTAGCAGTATTCTGAGTCAGGAGGTTCCAAGATTACCACTCTACTGCACCTGGAGATACCCTCCAGGTCTGCATTGTTAACTTGCGTCTCAGAAGCCTCTGGCAAACGTCTCTGGTGAAGATCTGCGAAACTCACTCTGCAGGCAGTGTGGAACTGTGAGGGACTGAGGGTGAGCTCAACTCTCAGAAGTAAGATGCTTTTGGACAAGGCGTTCAGCTACCTTCTCACGTATGGAACTTAGTATGTAGCACCAGCCTACCACAGGAATTACTACGAAATCGCTTGATTGAGCTTGGAGGCACTCGTCTTGTGTGCCGGGAGATTCCAATTACCTCTCCCAACACTTCCGTCAAAGAGCGAGCCTAGGCCTTTTAGAAGCAAAGGGTACCAGCAGGCTGGATGGAGATGAACAGGCTATCAGCTCAACTCTCTGAAGTGTGTATGCATGGGAGGCAGATGTCTGCTACCCATTCTGACATGGGAGTTGGAACTTAGGTACACTCTGATTGAAGTAGGCCATTGGAAATCACTGTATTCAACTCAGATACACAGGACTTCAGGCCCAATGCTTACACATGCTTTTCCCGCAACCTCTCTCAGCCACTAACATTAGCATGTTAGCAGCTACGCCTACAGTCAGGCAGGATGCGTGAGGGTTCTGCCCTTTCCTCAGCACTCCCAGGAAAGCATGCCTAGAAGCCAGCTCTCAACAGGCAGCATTCTTATGGCAGTGTGAAGGTAGCAGTATTCTGAGTCAGGAGGTTCCAAGATTACCACCCTACTGCACCTGGAGATACCCTCCAGGTCTGCATTGTTAACTTGCGTCTCAGAAGCCTGTGGCAAACGTCTGTGGTGAAGACCTGTGAAACTCACTCTGCAGGCAGTGTGGAACTGTGAGGGACTGAGGGTGAGCTCAACTCTCAGAAGTAAGATGTTTTTGGACAAGGCGTTCAACTACCTACTCACGTATGGAACTTAGTATGTAGCACCAGTCTACCCCAGGAATTACTAGGAAATCGCTTGATTGAGCTTGGAGGCACTCGTCTTGTGTGCCGGGAAATTCCAATTACCTCTCCCAACCCTTGCGTCAAGCAGCGAGCCTAGGCCTTTTGGAAACGAAAGGTAGCGGCAGGCAGGATGTAGGGTTACAGGCCATAAGCTCAACTCTCAGAAGTGTGTATGCATGGGAGGCAGATGTCTGCTACCCACTCGGACATGGGAGTTGGAACCTAGCTACACTCCTATTGAAGAAGGATGTTGGAAATCGCTGTATTCAACTCAGATACACGGGAGTTCAGGCCCAATGCTTACACATGCTTTTCCCACAACTTATCCCAGCCACTAACAGAAGGAGGTTAGCAGGTACGTCTACAGTCAGGCAGGATGCGGGAGGGTTCTGCCCTGTACTCAGCTCTCACAGGGAAGCATGCCTTGAAGCCAGCTCTCAACTAGCTGCATTCTTATGACAGTGTGAAGGTAGCAGTATTCTGAGTAAGGAGGTTCCCAGATTACCACTCTACTGCACCTGGAGATACCCTCCAGGTCTGCATTGTTAACTTGCGTCTCAGAGGCCTCTGGCAAAAGTCTCTGGTGAAGACGTGGGAAACTCACTCTGCAGGCAGTGTGGAACTGTGAGGGACTGAGGGTGAGCTCAACTCTCAGCAGTAAGATGATTTTGGACAAGGCGTTCAGCTACCTTCTCACATATGGAACTTAGTATGTAGCACCAGTCTACCCCAGGAATTACTTGGAAATCGCTGGATTGAGCTTGGAGGCACTAGACTTGTGTGCCGGGAGATTCCAGTTACCTCTCCCAACACTTCGGTGAAGCAGCGAGCCTAGGCCTTTTGGAAGCGAAAGTTAGCTGCAGGCAGGAGGTAGGGCTACAGGCCATAAGCTCAACTCTCAGAACTGTGTATGCATGGGAGGCAGATGTCTGCTACCCACTCGTACATGCGAGTGGGAACCTAGCTACACTCTGATGAAGAAGGACTTTGGAAATCGCTGTATTCAACTCAGATACACGTGGGTTCAGGCACAACGATTCCACATGCTTTTCTCACGACCTTTCCCTGCCACTAACATGAGGACGTTAGCAGCTCCTTCTACAGTCAAGCAGGATGCGGGAGGGTTGTGCCCTGTCCTTAGCTCTCACAGGGAAGCATGCCTTGAAGCCAGCTGTCAACTAGCTGCATTCTTATGGCAGGGTGAAGGTAACAGTATTCTGAGACAGGAGGTTCCCAGATTACGACTCTACTGCACCTTGAGATACCCGCCAGGTCTGCATTGTTAACTTGCGTCTCAGAAGCCTCTGGCAAAAGTCTCTGGTAAAGACGTGCGAAACTCACTCTGCAGGCAGTGTGGAACTGTGAGGGACTGAGGGTGAGCTCAACTCTCAGCAGTAAGATGATTTTGGACAAGACGTTCAGCTACCTTCTCACATATGGAACTTAGTATGTAGCACCAGTCTACCCCAGGAATTACTGGGAAATCGCTGGATTGAGCTTGGAGGCACTAGTCTTGTGTGCCGGCAGATTCCAGTTACCTCTCCCAACACTTCGGTGAAGCAGCGAGCCTAGGCCTTTTGGAAGCGAAAGTTAGATTCAGGCAGGAGGTAGGGTTACAGGCCATAAGCTCAACTCTCAGAAGTGTGTATGCATGGGAGGCAGATGTCTGCTACCCACTCGGACATGGGAGTTGGAACCTAGCTACAGTCTGATTTAAGTAGGCCTTTGGAAATCGCTGTATTCAACTCAGATACACAGGAGTTCAGGCCCAATGCTTACACATGCTTTTTCCACAACCTCTCTCAGCCACTAACATTAGGATATTAGCAGCTACGCCTACAGTCAGGCAGGATGCGTGACGGTTCTGCACTGACCTCAGCTCTCCGAGGGAAGCATTCCTTGAAGCCAGCTCTCAACTAGCTGCATTCTTATGGCAGTGTGAAGGTAGCAGTATTCTGAGTCAGGAGGTTCCAAGATTACCACTCTACTGCACCTGGAGATACCCTCCAGGTCTGCATTGTTAACTTGCGTCTCAGAAGCCTCTGGCAAACGTCTCTGGTGAAGATCTGCGAAACTCACTCTGCAGGCAGTGTGGAACTGTGAGGGACTGAGGGTGAGCTCAACTCTCAGAAGTAAGATGCTTTTGGACAAGGCGTTCAGCTACCTTCTCACGTATGGAACTTAGTATGTAGCACCAGCCTACCACAGGAATTACTACGAAATCGCTTGATTGAGCTTGGAGGCACTCGTCTTGGGTGCCGGGAGATTCCAATTACCTCTCCCAACACTTCCGTCAAACAGCGAGCCTAGGCCTTTTAGAAGCAAAGGGTACCAGCAGGCTGGATGGAGATGAACAGGCTATCAGCTCAACTCTCTGAAGTGTGTATGCATGGGAGGCAGATGTCTGCTACCCATTCTGACATGGGAGTTGGAACTTAGCTACACTCTGATTGAAGTAGGCCATTGGAAATCACTGTATTCAACTCAGATACACAGGAGTTCAGGCCCAATGCTTACACATGCTTTTCCCGCAACCTCTCTCAGCCACTAACATTAGGATGTTAGCAGCTACGCCTACAGTCAGGCAGGATGCGTGAGGGTTCTGCCCTTTCCTCAGCACTCCCAGGAAAGCATGCCTAGAAGCCAGCTCTCAACAGGCAGCATTCTTATGGCAGTGTGAAGGTAGCAGTATTCTGAGTCAGGAGGTTCCAAGATTACCACCCTACTGCACCTGGAGATACCCTCCAGGTCTGCATTGTTAACTTGCGTCTCAGAAGCCTGTGGCAAACGTCTGTGGTGAAGACCTGTGAAACTCACTCTGCAGGCAGTGTGGAACTGTGAGGGACTGAGGGTGAGCTCAACTCTCAGAAGTAAGATGTTTTTGGACAAGGCGTTCAACTACCTACTCACGTATGGAACTTAGTATGTAGCACCAGTCTACCCCAGGAATTACTAGGAAATCGCTTGATTGAGCTTGGAGGCACTCGTCTTGTGTGCCGGGAAATTCCAATTACCTCTCCCAACACTTGCGTCAAGCAGCGAGCCTAGGCCTTTTGGAAACGAAAGGTAGCGGCAGGCAGGATGTAGGGTTACAGGCCATAAGCTCAACTCTCAGAAGTGTGTATGCATGGGAGGCAGATGTCTGCTACCCACTCGGACATGGGAGTTGGAACCTAGCTACACTCCTATTGAAGAAGGATGTTGGAAATCGCTGTATTCAACTCAGATACACGGGAGTTCAGGCCCAATGCTTACACATGCTTTTCCCACAACTTATCCCAGCCACTAACAGAAGGAGGTTAGCAGGTACGTCTACAGTCAGGCAGGATGCGGGAGGGTTCTGCCCTGTACTCAGCTCTCACAGGGAAGCATGCCTTGAAGCCAGCTCTCAACTAGCTGCATTCTTATGACAGTGTGAAGGTAGCAGTATTCTGAGTAAGGAGGTTCCCAGATTACCACTCTACTGCACCTGGAGATACCCTCCAGGTCTGCATTGTTAACTTGCGTCTCAGAGGCCTCTGGCAAAAGTCTCTGGTGAAGACGTGGGAAACTCACTCTGCAGGCAGTGTGGAACTGTGAGGGACTGAGGGTGAGCTCAACTCTCAGCAGTAAGATGATTTTGGACAAGGCGTTCAGCTACCTTCTCACATATGGAACTTAGTATGTAGCACCAGTCTACCCCAGGAATTACTTGGAAATCGCTGGATTGAGCTTGGAGGCACTAGACTTGTGTGCCGGGAGATTCCAGTTACCTCTCCCAACACTTCGGTGAAGCAGCGAGCCTAGGCCTTTTGGAAGCGAAAGTTAGCTGCAGGCAGGAGGTAGGGCTACAGGCCATAAGCTCAACTCTCAGAACTGTGTATGCATGGGAGGCAGATGTCTGCTACCCACTCGTACATGCGAGTGGGAACCTAGCTACACTCTGATGAAGAAGGACTTTGGAAATCGCTGTATTCAACTCAGATACACGTGGGTTCAGGCACAACGATTCCACATGCTTTTCTCACGACCTTTCCCTGCCACTAACATGAGGACGTTAGCAGCTCCTTCTACAGTCAAGCAGGATGCGGGAGGGTTGTGCCCTGTCCTTAGCTCTCACAGGGAAGCATGCCTTGAAGCCAGCTGTCAACTAGCTGCATTCTTATGGCAGGGTGAAGGTAACAGTATTCTGAGACAGGAGGTTCCCAGATTACGACTCTACTGCACCTTGAGATACCCGCCAGGTCTGCATTGTTAACTTGCGTCTCAGAAGCCTCTGGCAAAAGTCTCTGGTAAAGACGTGCGAAACTCACTCTGCAGGCAGTGTGGAACTGTGAGGGACTGAGGGTGAGCTCAACTCTCAGCAGTAAGATGATTTTGGACA
Organism: Canis lupus baileyi; assembly: GCF_048164855.1. Taxonomy (NCBI): domain Eukaryota; kingdom Metazoa; phylum Chordata; class Mammalia; order Carnivora; family Canidae; genus Canis; species Canis lupus. The sequence goes on from NC_132845.1 coordinate 77,945,570, forward strand.
AGACGTTCAGCTACCTTCTCACATATGGAACTTAGTATGTAGCACCAGTCTACCCCAGGAATTACTGGGAAATCGCTGGATTGAGCTTGGAGGCACTAGTCTTGTGTGCCGGCAGATTCCAGTTACCTCTCCCAACACTTCGGTGAAGCAGCGAGCCTAGGCCTTTTGGAAGCGAAAGTTAGATTCAGGCAGGAGGTAGGGTTACAGGCCATAAGCTCAACTCTCAGAAGTGTGTATGCATGGGAGGCAGATGTCTGCTACCCACTCGGACATGGGAGTTGGAACCTAGCTACAGTCTGATTTAAGTAGGCCTTTGGAAATCGCTGTATTCAACTCAGATACACAGGAGTTCAGGCCCAATGCTTACACATGCTTTTTCCACAACCTCTCTCAGCCACTAACATTAGGATATTAGCAGCTACGCCTACAGTCAGGCAGGATGCGTGAGGGTTCTGCACTGACCTCAGCTCTCCGAGGGAAGCATTCCTTGAAGCCAGCTCTCAACTAGCTGCATTCTTATGGCAGTGTGAAGGTAGCAGTATTCTGAGTCAGGAGGTTCCAAGATTACCACTCTACTGCACCTGGAGATACCCTCCAGGTCTGCATTGTTAACTTGCGTCTCAGAAGCCTCTGGCAAACGTCTCTGGTGAAGATCTGCGAAACTCACTCTGCAGGCAGTGTGGAACTGTGAGGGACTGAGGGTGAGCTCAACTCTCAGAAGTAAGATGCTTTTGGACAAGGCGTTCAGCTACCTTCTCACGTATGGAACTTAGTATGTAGCACCAGCCTACCACAGGAATTACTACGAAATCGCTTGATTGAGCTTGGAGGCACTCGTCTTGGGTGCCGGGAGATTCCAATTACCTCTCCCAACACTTCCGTCAAACAGCGAGCCTAGGCCTTTTAGAAGCAAAGGGTACCAGCAGGCTGGATGGAGATGAACAGGCTATCAGCTCAACTCTCTGAAGTGTGTATGCATGGGAGGCAGATGTCTGCTACCCATTCTGACATGGGAGTTGGAACTTAGCTACACTCTGATTGAAGTAGGCCATTGGAAATCACTGTATTCAACTCAGATACACAGGAGTTCAGGCCCAATGCTTACACATGCTTTTCCCGCAACCTCTCTCAGCCACTAACATTAGGATGTTAGCAGCTACGCCTACAGTCAGGCAGGATGCGTGAGGGTTCTGCCCTTTCCTCAGCACTCCCAGGAAAGCATGCCTAGAAGCCAGCTCTCAACAGGCAGCATTCTTATGGCAGTGTGAAGGTAGCAGTATTCTGAGTCAGGAGGTTCCAAGATTACCACCCTACTGCACCTGGAGATACCCTCCAGGTCTGCATTGTTAACTTGCGTCTCAGAAGCCTGTGGCAAACGTCTGTGGTGAAGACCTGTGAAACTCACTCTGCAGGCAGTGTGGAACTGTGAGGGACTGAGGGTGAGCTCAACTCTCAGAAGTAAGATGTTTTTGGACAAGGCGTTCAACTACCTACTCACGTATGGAACTTAGTATGTAGCACCAGTCTACCCCAGGAATTACTAGGAAATCGCTTGATTGAGCTTGGAGGCACTCGTCTTGTGTGCCGGGAAATTCCAATTACCTCTCCCAACACTTGCGTCAAGCAGCGAGCCTAGGCCTTTTGGAAACGAAAGGTAGCGGCAGGCAGGATGTAGGGTTACAGGCCATAAGCTCAACTCTCAGAAGTGTGTATGCATGGGAGGCAGATGTCTGCTACCCACTCGGACATGGGAGTTGGAACCTAGCTACACTCCTATTGAAGAAGGATGTTGGAAATCGCTGTATTCAACTCAGATACACGGGAGTTCAGGCCCAATGCTTACACATGCTTTTCCCACAACTTATCCCAGCCACTAACAGAAGGAGGTTAGCAGGTACGTCTACAGTCAGGCAGGATGCGGGAGGGTTCTGCCCTGTACTCAGCTCTCACAGGGAAGCATGCCTTGAAGCCAGCTCTCAACTAGCTGCATTCTTATGACAGTGTGAAGGTAGCAGTATTCTGAGTAAGGAGGTTCCCAGATTACCACTCTACTGCACCTGGAGATACCCTCCAGGTCTGCATTGTTAACTTGCGTCTCAGAGGCCTCTGGCAAAAGTCTCTGGTGAAGACGTGGGAAACTCACTCTGCAGGCAGTGTGGAACTGTGAGGGACTGAGGGTGAGCTCAACTCTCAGCAGTAAGATGATTTTGGACAAGGCGTTCAGCTACCTTCTCACATATGGAACTTAGTATGTAGCACCAGTCTACCCCAGGAATTACTTGGAAATCGCTGGATTGAGCTTGGAGGCACTAGACTTGTGTGCCGGGAGATTCCAGTTACCTCTCCCAACACTTCGGTGAAGCAGCGAGCCTAGGCCTTTTGGAAGCGAAAGTTAGCTGCAGGCAGGAGGTAGGGCTACAGGCCATAAGCTCAACTCTCAGAACTGTGTATGCATGGGAGGCAGATGTCTGCTACCCACTCGTACATGCGAGTGGGAACCTAGCTACACTCTGATGAAGAAGGACTTTGGAAATCGCTGTATTCAACTCAGATACACGTGGGTTCAGGCACAACGATTCCACATGCTTTTCTCACGACCTTTCCCTGCCACTAACATGAGGACGTTAGCAGCTCCTTCTACAGTCAAGCAGGATGCGGGAGGGTTGTGCCCTGTCCTTAGCTCTCACAGGGAAGCATGCCTTGAAGCCAGCTGTCAACTAGCTGCATTCTTATGGCAGGGTGAAGGTAACAGTATTCTGAGACAGGAGGTTCCCAGATTACGACTCTACTGCACCTTGAGATACCCGCCAGGTCTGCATTGTTAACTTGCGTCTCAGAAGCCTCTGGCAAAAGTCTCTGGTAAAGACGTGCGAAACTCACTCTGCAGGCAGTGTGGAACTGTGAGGGACTGAGGGTGAGCTCAACTCTCAGCAGTAAGATGATTTTGGACAAGACGTTCAGCTACCTTCTCACATATGGAACTTAGTATGTAGCACCAGTCTACCCCAGGAATTACTGGGAAATCGCAGGATTGAGCTTGGAGGCACTAGTCTTGTGTGCCGGCAGATTCCAGTTACCTCTCCCAACACTTCGGTGAAGCAGCGAGCCTAGGCCTTTTGGAAGCGAAAGTTAGATTCAGGAAGGAGGTAGGGTTACAGGCCATAAGCTCAACTCTCAGAAGTGTGTATGCATGGGAGGCAGATGTCTGCTACCCACTCGGACATGGGAGTTGGAACCTAGCTACAGTCTGATTTAAGTAGGCCTTTGGAAATCGCTGTATTCAACTCAGATACACAGGAGTTCAGGCCCAATGCTTACACATGCTTTTTCCACAACCTCTCTCAGCCACTAACATTAGGATATTAGCAGCTACGCCTACAGTCAGGCAGGATGCGTGAGGGTTCTGCACTGACCTCAGCTCTCCGAGGGAAGCATTCCTTGAAGCCAGCTCTCAACTAGCTGCATTCTTATGGCAGTGTGAAGGTAGCAGTATTCTGAGTCAGGAGGTTCCAAGTTTACCACTCTACTGCACCTGGAGATACCCTCCAGGTCTGCATTGTTAACTTGCGTCTCAGAAGCCTCTGGCAAACATCTCTGGTGAAGATCTGCGAAACTCACTCTGCAGGCAGTGTGGAACTGTGAGGGACTGAGGGTGAGCTCAACTCTCAGAAGTAAGATGCTTTTGGACAAGGCGTTCAGCTACCTTCTCACGTATGGAACTTAGTATGTAGCACCAGCCTACCACAGGAATTACTACGAAATCGCTTGATTGAGCTTGGAGGCACTCGTCTTGGGTGCCGGGAGATTCCAATTACCTCTCCCAACACTTCCGTCAAACAGCGAGCCTAGGCCTTTTAGAAGCAAAGGGTACCAGCAGGCTGGATGGAGATGAACAGGCTATCAGCTCAACTCTCTGAAGTGTGTATGCATGGGAGGCAGATGTCTGCTACCCATTCTGACATGGGAGTTGGAACTTAGCTACACTCTGATTGAAGTAGGCCATTGGAAATCACTGTATTCAACTCAGATACACAGGAGTTCAGGCCCAATGCTTACACATGCTTTTCCCGCAACCTCTCTCAGCCACTAACATTAGGATGTTAGCAGCTACGCCTACAGTCAGGCAGGATGCGTGAGGGTTCTGCCCTTTCCTCAGCACTCCCAGGAAAGCATGCCTAGAAGCCAGCTCTCAACAGGCAGCATTCTTATGGCAGTGTGAAGGTAGCAGTATTCTGAGTCAGGAGGTTCCAAGATTACCACCCTACTGCACCTGGAGATACCCTCCAGGTCTGCATTGTTAACTTGCGTCTCAGAAGCCTGTGGCAAACGTCTGTGGTGAAGACCTGTGAAACTCACTCTGCAGGCAGTGTGGAACTGTGAGGGACTGAGGGTGAGCTCAACTCTCAGAAGTAAGATGTTTTTGGACAAGGCGTTCAACTACCTACTCACGTATGGAACTTAGTATGTAGCACCAGTCTACCCCAGGAATTACTAGGAAATCGCTTGATTGAGCTTGGAGGCACTCGTCTTGTGTGCCGGGAAATTCCAATTACCTCTCCCAACACTTGCGTCAAGCAGCGAGCCTAGGCCTTTTGGAAACGAAAGGTAGCGGCAGGCAGGATGTAGGGTTACAGGCCATAAGCTCAACTCTCAGAAGTGTGTATGCATGGGAGGCAGATGTCTGCTACCCACTCGGACATGGGAGTTGGAACCTAGCTACACTCCTATTGAAGAAGGATGTTGGAAATCGCTGTATTCAACTCAGATACACGGGAGTTCAGGCCCAATGCTTACACATGCTTTTCCCACAACTTATCCCAGCCACTAACAGAAGGAGGTTAGCAGGTACGTCTACAGTCAGGCAGGATGCGGGAGGGTTCTGCCCTGTACTCAGCTCTCACAGGGAAGCATGCCTTGAAGCCAGCTCTCAACTAGCTGCATTCTTATGACAGTGTGAAGGTAGCAGTATTCTGAGTAAGGAGGTTCCCAGATTACCACTCTACTGCACCTGGAGATACCCTCCAGGTCTGCATTGTTAACTTGCGTCTCAGAGGCCTCTGGCAAAAGTCTCTGGTGAAGACGTGGGAAACTCACTCTGCAGGCAGTGTGGAACTGTGAGGGACTGAGGGTGAGCTCAACTCTCAGCAGTAAGATGATTTTGGACAAGGCGTTCAGCTACCTTCTCACATATGGAACTTAGTATGTAGCACCAGTCTACCCCAGGAATTACTTGGAAATCGCTGGATTGAGCTTGGAGGCACTAGACTTGTGTGCCGGGAGATTCCAGTTACCTCTCCCAACACTTCGGTGAAGCAGCGAGCCTAGGCCTTTTGGAAGCGAAAGTTAGCTGCAGGCAGGAGGTAGGGCTACAGGCCATAAGCTCAACTCTCAGAACTGTGTATGCATGGGAGGCAGATGTCTGCTACCCACTCGTACATGCGAGTGGGAACCTAGCTACACTCTGATGAAGAAGGACTTTGGAAATCGCTGTATTCAACTCAGATACACGTGGGTTCAGGCACAACGATTCCACATGCTTTTCTCACGACCTTTCCCTGCCACTAACATGAGGACGTTAGCAGCTCCTTCTACAGTCAAGCAGGATGCGGGAGGGTTGTGCCCTGTCCTTAGCTCTCACAGGGAAGCATGCCTTGAAGCCAGCTGTCAACTAGCTGCATTCTTATGGCAGGGTGAAGGTAACAGTATTCTGAGACAGGAGGTTCCCAGATTACGACTCTACTGCACCTTGAGATACCCGCCAGGTCTGCATTGTTAACTTGCGTCTCAGAAGCCTCTGGCAAAAGTCTCTGGTAAAGACGTGCGAAACTCACTCTGCAGGCAGTGTGGAACTGTGAGGGACTGAGGGTGAGCTCAACTCTCAGCAGTAAGATGATTTTGGACAAGACGTTCAGCTACCTTCTCACATATGGAACTTAGTATGTAGCACCAGTCTACCCCAGGAATTACTGGGAAATCGCTGGATTGAGCTTGGAGGCACTAGTCTTGTGTGCCGGCAGATTCCAGTTACCTCTCCCAACACTTCGGTGAAGCAGCGAGCCTAGGCCTTTTGGAAGCGAAAGTTAGATTCAGGCAGGAGGTAGGGTTACAGGCCATAAGCTCAACTCTCAGAAGTGTGTATGCATGGGAGGCAGATGTCTGCTACCCACTCGGACATGGGAGTTGGAACCTAGCTACAGTCTGATTTAAGTAGGCCTTTGGAAATCGCTGTATTCAACTCAGATACACAGGAGTTCAGGCCCAATGCTTACACATGCTTTTTCCACAACCTCTCTCAGCCACTAACATTAGGATATTAGCAGCTACGCCTACAGTCAGGCAGGATGCGTGACGGTTCTGCACTGACCTCAGCTCTCCGAGGGAAGCATTCCTTGAAGCCAGCTCTCAACTAGCTGCATTCTTATGGCAGTGTGAAGGTAGCAGTATTCTGAGTCAGGAGGTTCCAAGATTACCACTCTACTGCACCTGGAGATACCCTCCAGGTCTGCATTGTTAACTTGCGTCTCAGAAGCCTCTGGCAAACGTCTCTGGTGAAGATCTGCGAAACTCACTCTGCAGGCAGTGTGGAACTGTGAGGGACTGAGGGTGAGCTCAACTCTCAGAAGTAAGATGCTTTTGGACAAGGCGTTCAGCTACCTTCTCACGTATGGAACTTAGTATGTAGCACCAGCCTACCACAGGAATTACTACGAAATCGCTTGATTGAGCTTGGAGGCACTCGTCTTGTGTGCCGGGAGATTCCAATTACCTCTCCCAACACTTCCGTCAAAGAGCGAGCCTAGGCCTTTTAGAAGCAAAGGGTACCAGCAGGCTGGATGGAGATGAACAGGCTATCAGCTCAACTCTCTGAAGTGTGTATGCATGGGAGGCAGATGTCTGCTACCCATTCTGACATGGGAGTTGGAACTTAGCTACACTCTGATTGAAGTAGGCCATTGGAAATCACTGTATTCAACTCAGATACACAGGAGTTCAGGCCCAATGCTTACACATGCTTTTCCCGCAACCTCTCTCAGCCACTAACATTAGGATGTTAGCAGCTACGCCTACAGTCAGGCAGGATGCGTGAGGGTTCTGCCCTTTCCTCAGCACTCCCAGGAAAGCATGCCTAGAAGCCAGCTCTCAACAGGCAGCATTCTTATGGCAGTGTGAAGGTAGCAGTATTCTGAGTCAGGAGGTTCCAAGATTACCACCCTACTGCACCTGGAGATACCCTCCAGGTCTGCATTGTTAACTTGCGTCTCAGAAGCCTGTGGCAAACGTCTGTGGTGAAGACGTGTGAAACTCACTCTGCAGGCAGTGTGGAACTGTGAGGGACTGAGGGTGAGCTCAACTCTCAGAAGTAAGATGTTTTTGGACAAGGCGTTCAACTACCTACTCACGTATGGAACTTAGTATGTAGCACCAGTCTACCCCAGGAATTACTAGGAAATCGCTTGATTGAGCTTGGAGGCACTCGTCTTGTGTGCCGGGAAATTCCAATTACCTCTCCCAACACTTGCGTCAAGCAGCGAGCCTAGGCCTTTTGGAAACGAAAGGTAGCGGCAGGCAGGATGTAGGGTTACAGGCCATAAGCTCAACTCTCAGAAGTGTGTATGCATGGGAGGCAGATGTCTGCTACCCACTCGGACATGGGAGTTGGAACCTAGCTACACTCCTATTGAAGAAGGATGTTGGAAATCGCTGTATTCAACTCAGATACACGGGAGTTCAGGCCCAATGCTTACACATGCTTTTCCCACAACTTATCCCAGCCACTAACAGAAGGAGGTTAGCAGGTACGTCTACAGTCAGGCAGGATGCGGGAGGGTTCTGCCCTGTACTCAGCTCTCACAGGGAAGCATGCCTTGAAGCCAGCTCTCAACTAGCTGCATTCTTATGACAGTGTGAAGGTAGCAGTATTCTGAGTAAGGAGGTTCCCAGATTACCACTCTACTGCACCTGGAGATACCCTCCAGGTCTGCATTGTTAACTTGCGTCTCAGAGGCCTCTGGCAAAAGTCTCTGGTGAAGACGTGGGAAACTCACTCTGCAGGCAGTGTGGAACTGTGAGGGACTGAGGGTGAGCTCAACTCTCAGCAGTAAGATGATTTTGGACAAGGCGTTCAGCTACCTTCTCACATATGGAACTTAGTATGTAGCACCAGTCTACCCCAGGAATTACTTGGAAATCGCTGGATTGAGCTTGGAGGCACTAGACTTGTGTGCCGGGAGATTCCAGTTACCTCTCCCAACACTTCGGTGAAGCAGCGAGCCTAGGCCTTTTGGAAGCGAAAGTTAGCTGCAGGCAGGAGGTAGGGCTACAGGCCATAAGCTCAACTCTCAGAACTGTGTATGCATGGGAGGCAGATGTCTGCTACCCACTCGTACATGCGAGTGGGAACCTAGCTACACTCTGATGAAGAAGGACTTTGGAAATCGCTGTATTCAACTCAGATACACGTGGGTTCAGGCACAACGATTCCACATGCTTTTCTCACGACCTTTCCCTGCCACTAACATGAGGACGTTAGCAGCTCCTTCTACAGTCAAGCAGGATGCGGGAGGGTTGTGCCCTGTCCTTAGCTCTCACAGGGAAGCATGCCTTGAAGCCAGCTGTCAACTAGCTGCATTCTTATGGCAGGGTGAAGGTAACAGTATTCTGAGACAGGAGGTTCCCAGATTACGACTCTACTGCACCTTGAGATACCCGCCAGGTCTGCATTGTTAACTTGCGTCTCAGAAGCCTCTGGCAAAAGTCTCTGGTAAAGACGTGCGAAACTCACTCTGCAGGCAGTGTGGAACTGTGAGGGACTGAGGGTGAGCTCAACTCTCAGCAGTAAGATGATTTTGGACAAGACGTTCAGCTACCTTCTCACATATGGAACTTAGTATGTAGCACCAGTCTACCCCAGGAATTACTGGGAAATCGCTGGATTGAGCTTGGAGGCACTAGTCTTGTGTGCCGGCAGATTCCAGTTACCTCTCCCAACACTTCGGTGAAGCAGCGAGCCTAGGCCTTTTGGAAGCGAAAGTTAGATTCAGGCAGGAGGTAGGGTTACAGGCCATAAGCTCAACTCTCAGAAGTGTGTATGCATGGGAGGCAGATGTCTGCTACCCACTCGGACATGGGAGTTGGAACCTAGCTACAGTCTGATTTAAGTAGGCCTTTGGAAATCGCTGTATTCAACTCAGATACACAGGAGTTCAGGCCCAATGCTTACACATGCTTTTTCCACAACCTCTCTCAGCCACTAACATTAGAATATTAGCAGCTACGCCTACAGTCAGGCAGGATGCGTGAGGGTTCTGCACTGACCTCAGCTCTCCGAGGGAAGCATTCCTTGAAGCCAGCTCTCAACTAGCTGCATTCTTATGGCAGGGTGAAGGTAGCAGTATTCTGAGTCAGGAGGTTCCAAGATTACCACTCTACTGCACCTGGAGATACCCTCCAGGTCTGCATTGTTAACTTGCGTCTCAGAAGCCTCTGGCAAACGTCTCTGGTGAAGATCTGCGAAACTCACTCTGCAGGCAGTGTGGAACTGTGAGGGACTGAGGGTGAGCTCAACTCTCAGAAGTAAGATGCTTTTGGACAAGGCGTTCAGCTACCTTCTCACGTATGGAACTTAGTATGTAGCACCAGCCTACCACAGGAATTACTACGAAATCGCTTGATTGAGCTTGGAGGCACTCGTCTTGGGTGCCGGGAGATTCCAATTACCTCTCCCAACACTTCCGTCAAACAGCGAGCCTAGGCCTTTTAGAAGCAAAGGGTACCATCAGGCTGGATGGAGATGAACAGGCTATCAGCTCAACTCTCTGAAGTGTGTATGCATGGGAGGCAGATGTCTGCTACCCATTCTGACATGGGAGTTGGAACTTAGCTACACTCTGATTGAAGTAGGCCATTGGAAATCACTGTATTCAACTCAGATACACAGGAGTTCAGGCCCAATGCTTACACATGCTTTTCCCACAACTTATCCCAGCCACTAACAGAAGGAGGTTAGCAGGTACGTCTACAGTCAGGCAGGATGCGGGAGGGTTCTGCCCTGTACTCAGCTCTCCGAGGGAAGCATTCCTTGAAGCCAGCTCTCAACTAGCTGCATTCTTATGACAGTGTGAAGGTAGCAGTATTCTGAGTAAGGAGGTTCCCAGATTACCACTCTCCTGCACCTGGAGATACCGTCCAGGTCTGCATTGTTAACTTGCGTCTCAGAGGCCTCTGGCAAAAGTCTCTGGTGAAGACGTGGGAAACTCACTCTGCAGGCAGTGTGGAACTGTGAGGGACTGAGGGTGAGCTCAACTCTCAGCAGTAAGATGCTTTTGGACAAGGCGTTCAGCTACCTTCTCACATATGGAACTTAGTATGTAGCACCAGCCTACCACAGGAATTACTACGAAATTGCTTGATTGAGCTTGGAGGCACTCGTCTTGGGTGCCGGGAGATTCCAATTACCTCTCCCAACACTTCCGTCAAACAGCGAGCCTAGGCCTTTTAGAAGCAAAGGGTACCAGCAGGCTGGATGGAGATGAACAGGCTATCAGCTCAACTCTCAGAAGTGTGTATGCATGGGAGGCAGATGTCTGCTACCCATTCTGACATGGGAGTTGGAACTTAGCTACAGTGTGATTTAAGTAGGCCTTTGGAAATCGCTGTATTCAACTCAGATACACAGGAGTTCAGGCCCAAAGCTTACACATGCTTTTTCCACATCCTCTCTCAGCCACTAACATTAGGATATTAGCAGCTACACCTACAGTCAGGCCGGATGCGGGAGGGTTCTGCCCTGTCCTCAGCTCTCACAGGGAAGCATGCCTTGAAGCCAGCTCTCAACTAGCTGCATTCTTATGACAGTGTGAAGGTAGCAGTATTCTGAGTAAGGAGGTTCCCAGATTACCAATCTACTGCACCTGGAGATACCCTCCAGGTCTGCATTGTTAACTTGCGTCTCAGAGGCCTCTGGCAAAAGTCTCTGGTGAAGACGTGGGAAACTCACTCTGCAGGCAGTGTGGAACTGTGAGGTACTGAGGGTGAGCTCAACTCTCAGCAGTAAGATGATTTTGGACAAGGCGTTCAGCTACCTTCTCACATATGGAACTTAGTATGTAGCACCAGTCTACCCCAGGAATTACTTGGAAATCGCTGGATTGAGCTTGGAGGCACTAGACTTGTGTGCCGGGAGATTCCAGTTACCTCTCCTAACACTTCGGTGAAGCAGCGAGCCTAGGCCTTTTGGAAGCGAAAGTTAGCTGCAGGCAGGAGGTAGGGCTACAGGCCATAAGCTCAACTCTCAGAACTGTGTATGCATGGGAGGCAGATGTCTGCTACCCACTCGTACATGCGAGTGGGAACCTAGCTACACTCTGATGAAAAGGACTTTGGAAATCGCTGTATTCAACTCAGATACACGGGAGTTCAGGCACAACGATTCCACATGCTTTTCTCACGACCTTTCCCTGCCACTAACATGAGGACGTTAGCAGCTCCTTCTACAGTCAAGCAGGATGCGGGAGGGTTGTGCCCTGTCCTTAGCTCTCACAGGGAAGCATGCCTTGAAGCCAGCTGTCAACTAGCTGCATTCTTATGGCAGGGTGAAGGTAACAGTATTCTGAGACAGGAGGTTCCCAGATTACGACTCTACTGCACCTTGAGATACCCGCCAGGTCTGCATTGTTAACTTGCGTCTCAGAAGCCTCTGGCAAAAGTCTCTGGTAAAGACGTGCGAAACTCACTCTGCAGGCAGTGTGGAACTGTGAGGGACTGAGGGTGAGCTCAACTCTCAGCAGTAAGATGATTTTGGACAAGACGTTCAGCTACCTTCTCACATATGGAACTTAGTATGTAGCACCAGTCTACCCCAGGAATTACTGGGAAATCGCTGGATTGAGCTTGGAGGCACTAGTCTTGTGTGCCGGCAGATTCCAGTTACCTCTCCCAACACTTCGGTGAAGCAGCGAGCCTAGGCCTTTTGGAAGCGAAAGTTAGATTCAGGCAGGAGGTAGGGTTACAGGCCATAAGCTCAACTCTCAGAAGTGTGTATGCATGGGAGGCAGATGTCTGCTACCCACTCGGACATGGGAGTTGGAACCTAGCTACAGTCTGATTTAAGTAGGCCTTTGGAAATCGCTGTATTCAACTCAGATACACAGGAGTTCAGGCCCAATGCTTACACATGCTTTTTCCACAACCTCTCTCAGCCACTAACATTAGGATATTAGCAGCTACGCCTACAGTCAGGCAGGATGCGTGAGAGTTCTGCACTGACCTCAGCTCTCCGAGGGAAGCATTCCTTGAAGCCAGCTCTCAACTAGCTGCATTCTTATGGCAGTGTGAAGGTAACAGTATTCTGAGTCAGGAGGTTCCAAGATTACCACTCTACTGCACCTGGAGATACCCTCCAGGTCAGCATTGTTACCTTGCGTCTCAGAAGCCTCTGGCAAACGTCTCTGGTGAAGATCTGCGAAACTCACTCTGCAGGCAGTGTGGAACTGTGAGGGACTGAGGGTGAGCTCAACTCTCAGAAGTAAGATGCTTTTGGACAAGGCGTTCAGCTACCTTCTCACGTATGGAACTTAGTATGTAGCACCAGCCTACCACAGGAATTACTACGAAATCGCTTGATTGAGCTTGGAGGCACTCGTCTTGGGTGCCGGGAGATTCCAATTACCTCTCCCAACACTTCCGTCAAACAGCGAGCCTAGGCCTTTTAGAAGCAAAGGGTACCACCAGGCTGGATGGAGATGAACAGGCTATCAGCTCAACTCTCTGAAGTGTGTATGCATGGGAGGCAGATGTCTGCTACCCATTCTGACATGGGAGTTGGAACTTAGCTACACTCTGATTGAAGTAGGCCATTGGAAATCACTGTATTCAACTCAGATACACAGGAGTTCAGGCCCAATGCTTACACATGCTTTTCCCGCAACCTCTCTCAGCCACTAACATTAGGATGTTAGCAGCTACGCCTACAGTCAGGCAGGATGCGTGAGGGTTCTGCCCTTTCCTCAGCACTCCCAGGAAAGCATGCCTAGAAGCCAGCTCTCAACAGGCAGCATTCTTATGGCAGTGTGAAGGTAGCAGTATTCTGAGTCAGGAGGTTCCAAGATTACCACCCTACTGCACCTGGAGATACCCTCCAGGTCTGCATTGTTAACTTGCGTCTCAGAAGCCTGTGGCAAACGTCTGTGGTGAAGACGTGTGAAACTCACTCTGCAGGCAGTGTGGAACTGTGAGGGACTGAGGGTGAGCTCAACTCTCAGAAGTAAGATGTTTTTGGACAAGGCGTTCAACTACCTACTCACGTATGGAACTTAGTATGTAGCACCAGTCTACCCCAGGAATTACTAGGAAATCGCTTGATTGAGCTTGGAGGCACTCGTCTTGTGTGCCGGGAAATTCCAATTACCTCTCCCAACACTTGCGTCAAGCAGCGAGCCTAGGCCTTTTGGAAACGAAAGGTAGCGGCAGGCAGGATGTAGGGTTACAGGCCATAAGCTCAACTCTCAGAAGTGTGTATGCATGGGAGGCAGATGTCTGCTACCCACTCGGACATGGGAGTTGGAACCTAGCTACACTCCTATTGAAGAAGGATGTTGGAAATCGCTGTATTCAACTCAGATACACGGGAGTTCAGGCCCAATGCTTACACATGCTTTTCCCACAACCTATCCCAGCCACTAACAGAAGGAGGTTAGCAGGTACGTCTACAGTCAGGCAGGATGCGGGAGGGTTCTGCCCTGTCCTCAGCTCTCACAGGGAAGCATGCCTTGAAGCCAGCTCTCAACTAGCTGCATTCTTATGACAGTGTGAAGGTAGCAGTATTCTGAGTAAGGAGGTTCCCAGATTACCACTCTACTGCACCTGGAGATACCCTCCAGGTCTGCATTGTTAACTTGCGTCTCAGAGGCCTCTGGCAAAAGTCTCTGGTGAAGACGTGGGAAACTCACTCTGCAGGCAGTGTGGAACTGTGAGGGACTGAGGGTGAGCTCAACTCTCAGCAGTAAGATGATTTTGGACAAGACGTTCAGCTACCTTCTCACATATGGAACTTAGTATGTAGCACCAGTCTACCCCAGGAATTACTGGGAAATCGCTGGATTGAGCTTGGAGGCACTAGTCTTGTGTGCCGGCAGATTCCAGTTACCTCTCCCAACACTTCGGTGAAGCAGCGAGCCTAGGCCTTTTGGAAGCGAAAGTTAGATTCAGGCAGGAGGTAGGGTTACAGGCCATAAGCTCAACTCTCAGAAGTGTGTATGCATGGGAGGCAGATGTCTGCTACCCACTCGGACATGGGAGTTGGAACCTAGCTACAGTCTGATTTAAGTAGGCCTTTGGAAATCGCTGTATTCAACTCAGATACACAGGAGTTCAGGCCCAATGCTTACACATGCTTTTTCCACAACCTCTCTCAGCCACTAACATTAGGATATTAGCAGCTACGCCTACAGTCAGGCAGGATGCGTGAGAGTTCTGCACTGACCTCAGCTCTCCGAGGGAAGCATTCCTTGAAGCCAGCTCTCAACTAGCTGCATTCTTATGGCAGTGTGAAGGTAACAGTATTCTGAGTCAGGAGGTTCCAAGATTACCACTCTACTGCACCTGGAGATACCCTCCAGGTCAGCATTGTTACCTTGCGTCTCAGAAGCCTCTGGCAAACGTCTCTGGTGAAGATCTGCGAAACTCACTCTGCAGGCAGTGTGGAACTGTGAGGGACTGAGGGTGAGCTCAACTCTCAGAAGTAAGATGCTTTTGGACAAGGCGTTCAGCTACCTTCTCACGTATGGAACTTAGTATGTAGCACCAGCCTACCACAGGAATTACTACGAAATCGCTTGATTGAGCTTGGAGGCACTCGTCTTGGGTGCCGGGAGATTCCAATTACCTCTCCCAACACTTCCGTCAAACAGCGAGCCTAGGCCTTTTAGAAGCAAAGGGTACCACCAGGCTGGATGGAGATGAACAGGCTATCAGCTCAACTCTCTGAAGTGTGTATGCATGGGAGGCAGATGTCTGCTACCCATTCTGACATGGGAGTTGGAACTTAGCTACACTCTGATTGAAGTAGGCCATTGGAAATCACTGTATTCAACTCAGATACACAGGAGTTCAGGCCCAATGCTTACACATGCTTTTCCCGCAACCTCTCTCAGCCACTAACATTAGGATGTTAGCAGCTACGCCTACAGTCAGGCAGGATGCGTGAGGGTTCTGCCCTTTCCTCAGCACTCCCAGGAAAGCATGCCTAGAAGCCAGCTCTCAACAGGCAGCATTCTTATGGCAGTGTGAAGGTAGCAGTATTCTGAGTCAGGAGGTTCCAAGATTACCACCCTACTGCACCTGGAGATACCCTCCAGGTCTGCATTGTTAACTTGCGTCTCAGAAGCCTGTGGCAAACGTCTGTGGTGAAGACGTGTGAAACTCACTCTGCAGGCAGTGTGGAACTGTGAGGGACTGAGGGTGAGCTCAACTCTCAGAAGTAAGATGTTTTTGGACAAGGCGTTCAACTACCTACTCACGTATGGAACTTAGTATGTAGCACCAGTCTACCCCAGGAATTACTAGGAAATCGCTTGATTGAGCTTGGAGGCACTCGTCTTGTGTGCCGGGAAATTCCAATTACCTCTCCCAACACTTGCGTCAAGCAGCGAGCCTAGGCCTTTTGGAAACGAAAGGTAGCGGCAGGCAGGATGTAGGGTTACAGGCCATAAGCTCAACTCTCAGAAGTGTGTATGCATGGGAGGCAGATGTCTGCTACCCACTCGGACATGGGAGTTGGAACCTAGCTACACTCCTATTGAAGAAGGATGTTGGAAATCGCTGTATTCAACTCAGATACACGGGAGTTCAGGCCCAATGCTTACACATGCTTTTCCCACAACCTATCCCAGCCACTAACAGAAGGAGGTTAGCAGGTACGTCTACAGTCAGGCAGGATGCGGGAGGGTTCTGCCCTGTCCTCAGCTCTCACAGGGAAGCATGCCTTGAAGCCAGCTCTCAACTAGCTGCATTCTTATGACAGTGTGAAGGTAGCAGTATTCTGAGTAAGGAGGTTCCCAGATTACCACTCTACTGCACCTGGAGATACCCTCCAGGTCTGCATTGTTAACTTGCGTCTCAGAGGCCTCTGGCAAAAGTCTCTGGTGAAGACGTGGGAAACTCACTCTGCAGGCAGTGTGGAACTGTGAGGGACTGAGGGTGAGCTCAACTCTCAGCAGTAAGATGATTTTGGACAAGGCGTTCAGCTACCTTCTCACATATGGAACTTAGTATGTAGCACCAGTCTACCCCAGGAATTACTTGGAAATCGCTGGATTGAGCTTGGAGGCACTAGACTTGTGTGCCGGGAGATTCCAGTTACCTCTCCTAACACTTCGGTGAAGCAGCGAGCCTAGGCCTTTTGGAAGCGAAAGTTAGCTGCAGGCAGGAGGTAGGGCTACAGGCCATAAGCTCAACTCTCAGAACTGTGTATGCATGGGAGGCAGATGTCTGCTACCCACTCGTACATGCGAGTGGGAACCTAGCTACACTCTGATGAAAAGGACTTTGGAAATCGCTGTATTCAACTCAGATACACGGGAGTTCAGGCACAACGATTCCACATGCTTTTCTCACGACCTTTCCCTGCCACTAACATGAGGACGTTAGCAGCTCCTTCTACAGTCAAGCAGGATGCGGGAGGGTTGTGCCCTGTCCTTAGCTCTCACAGGGAAGCATGCCTTGAAGCCAGCTGTCAACTAGCTGCATTCTTATGGCAGGGTGAAGGTAACAGTATTCTGAGACAGGAGGTTCCCAGATTACGACTCTACTGCACCTTGAGATACCCGCCAGGTCTGCATTGTTAACTTGCGTCTCAGAAGCCTCTGGCAAAAGTCTCTGGTAAAGACGTGCGAAACTCACTCTGCAGGCAGTGTGGAACTGTGAGGGACTGAGGGTGAGCTCAACTCTCAGCAGTAAGATGATTTTGGACAAGACGTTCAGCTACCTTCTCACATATGGAACTTAGTATGTAGCACCAGTCTACCCCAGGAATTACTGGGAAATCGCTGGATTGAGCTTGGAGGCACTAGTCTTGTGTGCCGGCAGATTCCAGTTACCTCTCCCAACACTTCGGTGAAGCAGCGAGCCTAGGCCTTTTGGAAGCGAAAGTTAGATTCAGGCAGGAGGTAGGGTTACAGGCCATAAGCTCAACTCTCAGAAGTGTGTATGCATGGGAGGCAGATGTCTGCTACCCACTCGGACATGGGAGTTGGAACCTAGCTACAGTCTGATTTAAGTAGGCCTTTGGAAATCGCTGTATTCAACTCAGATACACAGGAGTTCAGGCCCAATGCTTACACATGCTTTTTCCACAACCTCTCTCAGCCACTAACATTAGGATATTAGCAGCTACGCCTACAGTCAGGCAGGATGCGTGAGAGTTCTGCACTGACCTCAGCTCTCCGAGGGAAGCATTCCTTGAAGCCAGCTCTCAACTAGCTGCATTCTTATGGCAGTGTGAAGGTAACAGTATTCTGAGTCAGGAGGTTCCAAGATTACCACTCTACTGCACCTGGAGATACCCTCCAGGTCTGCATTGTTAACTTGCGTCTCAGAAGCCTCTGGCAAACGTCTCTGGTGAAGATCTGCGAAACTCACTCTGCAGGCAGTGTGGAACTGTGAGGGACTGAGGGTGAGCTCAACTCTCAGAAGTAAGATGCTTTTGGACAAGGCGTTCAGCTACCTTCTCACGTATGGAACTTAGTATGTAGCACCAGCCTACCACAGGAATTACTACGAAATCGCTTGATTGAGCTTGGAGGCACTCGTCTTGGGTGCCGGGAGATTCCAATTACCTCTCCCAACACTTCCGTCAAACAGCGAGCCTAGGCCTTTTAGAAGCAAAGGGTACCAGCAGGCTCGATGGAGATGAACAGGCTATCAGCTCAACTCTCTGAAGTGTGTATGCATGGGAGGCAGATGTCTGCTACCCATTCTGACATGGGAGTTGGAACTTAGCTACACTCTGATTGAAGTAGGCCATTGGAAATCACTGTATTCAACTCAGATACACAGGAGTTCAGGCCCAATGCTTACACATGCTTTTCCCGCAACCTCTCTCAGCCACTAACATTAGGATGTTAGCAGCTACGCCTACAGTCAGGCAGGATGCGGGAGGGTTCTGCCCTTTCCTCAGCACTCCCAGGAAAGCATGCCTAGAAGCCAGCTCTCAACAGGCAGCATTCTTATGGCAGTGTGAAGGTAGCAGTATTCTGAGTCAGGAGGTTCCAAGATTACCACCCTACTGCACCTGGAGATACCCTCCAGGTCTGCATTGTTAACTTGCGTCTCAGAAGCCTGTGGCAAACGTCTGTGGTGAAGACGTGTGAAACTCACTCTGCAGGCAGTGTGGAACTGTGAGGGACTGAGGGTGAGCTCAACTCTCAGAAGTAAGATGTTTTTGGACAAGGCGTTCAACTACCTACTCACGTATGGAACTTAGTATGTAGCACCAGTCTACCCCAGGAATTACTAGGAAATCGCTTGATTGAGCTTGGAGGCACTCGTCTTGTGTGCCGGGAAATTCCAATTACCTCTCCCAACACTTGCGTCAAGCAGCGAGCCTAGGCCTTTTGGAAACGAAAGGTAGCGGCAGGCAGGATGTAGGGTTACAGGCCATAAGCTCAACTCTCAGAAGTGTGTATGCATGGGAGGCAGATGTCTGCTACCCACTCGGACATGGGAGTTGGAACCTAGCTACACTCCTATTGAAGAAGGATGTTGGAAATCGCTGTATTCAACTCAGATACACGGGAGTTCAGGCCCAATGCTTACACATGCTTTTCCCACAACCTATCCCAGCCACTAACAGAAGGAGGTTAGCAGGTACGTCTACAGTCAGGCAGGATGCGGGAGGGTTCTGCCCTGTCCTCAGCTCTCACAGGGAAGCATGCCTTGAAGCCAGCTCTCAACTAGCTGCATTCTTATGACAGTGTGAAGGTAGCAGTATTCTGAGTAAGGAGGTTCCCAGATTACCACTCTACTGCACCTGGAGATACCCTCCAGGTCTGCATTGTTAACTTGCGTCTCAGAGGCCTCTGGCAAAAGTCTCTGGTGAAGACGTGGGAAACTCACTCTGCAGGCAGTGTGGAACTGTGAGGGACTAAGGGTGAGCTCAACTCTCAGCAGTAAGATGATTTTGGACAAGGCGTTCAGCTACCTTCTCACGTATGGAACTTAGTATGTAGCACCAGCCTACCACAGGAATTACTACGAAATCGCTTGATTGAGCTTGGAGGCACTCGTCTTGGGTGCCGGGAGATTCCAATTACCTCTCCCAACACTTCCGTCAAACAGCGAGCCTAGGCCTTTTAGAAGCAAAGGGTACCAGCAGGCTGGATGGAGATGAACAGGCAATCAGCTCAACTCTCTGAAGTGTGTATGCATGGGAGGCAGATGTCTGCTACCCATTCTGACATGGGAGTTGGAACTTAGCTACACTCTGATTGAAGTAGGCCATTGGAAATCACTGTATTCAACTCAGATACACAGGAGTTCAGGCCCAATGCTTACACATGCTTTTCCCGCAACCTCTCTCAGCCACTAACATTAGGATGTTAGCAGCTACGCCTACAGTCAGGCAGGATGCGGGAGGGTTCTGCCCTTTCCTCAGCACTCCCAGGAAAGCATGCCTAGAAGCCAGCTCTCAACAGGCAGCATTCTTATGGCAGTGTGAAGGTAGCAGTATTCTGAGTCAGGAGGTTCCAAGATTACCACCCTACTGCACCTGGAGATACCCTCCAGGTCTGCATTGTTAACTTGCGTCTCAGAAGCCTGTGGCAAACGTCTGTGGTGAAGACCTGTGAAACTCACTCTGCAGGCAGTGTGGAACTGTGAGGGACTGAGGGTGAGCTCAACTCTCAGAAGTAAGATGTTTTTGGACAAGGCGTTCAACTAACTACTCACGTATGGAACTTAGTATGTAGCACCAGTCTACCCCAGTTATTACTAGGAAATCGCTTGATTGAGCTTGGAGGCACTCGTCTTGTGTGCCGGGAAATTCCAATTACCTCTCCCAACACTTGCGTCAAGCAGCGAGCCTAGGCCTTTTGGAAACGAAAGGTAGCGGCAGGCAGGATGTAGGGTTACAGGCCATAAGCTCAACTCTCAGAAGTGTGTATGCATGGGAGGCAGATGTCTGCTACCCACTCGGACATGGGAGTTGGAACCTAGCTACACTCCTATTGAAGAAGGATGTTGGAAATCGCTGTATTCAACTCAGATACACGGGAGTTCAGGCCCAATGCTTACACATGCTTTTCCCACAACTTATCCCAGCCACTAACAGAAGGAGGTTAGCAGGTACGTCTACAGTCAGGCAGGATGCGGGAGGGTTCTGCCCTGTACTCAGCTCTCACAGGGAAGCATGCCTTGAAGCCAGCTCTCAACTAGCTGCATTCTTATGACAGTGTGAAGGTAGCAGTATTCTGAGTAAGGAGGTTCCCAGATTACCACTCTACTGCACCTGGAGATACCCTCCAGGTCTGCATTGTTAACTTGCGTCTCAGAGGCCTCTGGCAAAAGTCTCTGGTGAAGACGTGGGAAACTCACTCTGCAGGCAGTGTGGAACTGTGAGGGACTGAGGGTGAGCTCAACTCTCAGCAGTAAGATGATTTTGGACAAGGCGTTCAGCTACCTTCTCACATATGGAACTTAGTATGTAGCACCAGTCTACCCCAGGAATTACTTGGAAATCGCTGGATTGAGCTTGGAGGCACTAGACTTGTGTGCCGGGAGATTCCAGTTACCTCTCCCAACACTTCGGTGAAGCAGCGAGCCTAGGCCTTTTGGAAGCGAAAGTTAGCTGCAGGCAGGAGGTAGGGCTACAGGCCATAAGCTCAACTCTCAGAACTGTGTATGCATGGGAGGCAGATGTCTGCTACCCACTCGTACATGCGAGTGGGAACCTAGCTACACTCTGATGAAGAAGGACTTTGGAAATCGCTGTATTCAACTCAGATACACGTGGGTTCAGGCACAACGATTCCACATGCTTTTCTCACGACCTTTCCCTGCCACTAACATGAGGACGTTAGCAGCTCCTTCTACAGTCAAGCAGGATGCGGGAGGGTTGTGCCCTGTCCTTAGCTCTCACAGGGAAGCATGCCTTGAAGCCAGCTGTCAACTAGCTGCATTCTTATGGCAGGGTGAAGGTAACAGTATTCTGAGACAGGAGGTTCCCAGATTACGACTCTACTGCACCTTGAGATACCCGCCAGGTCTGCATTGTTAACTTGCGTCTCAGAAGCCTCTGGCAAAAGTCTCTGGTAAAGACGTGCGAAACTCACTCTGCAGGCAGTGTGGAACTGTGAGGGACTGAGGGTGAGCTCAACTCTCAGCAGTAAGATGATTTTGGACAAGACGTTCAGCTACCTTCTCACATATGGAACTTAGTATGTAGCACCAGTCTACCCCAGGAATTACTGGGAAATCGCTGGATTGAGCTTGGAGGCACTAGTCTTGTGTGCCGGCAGATTCCAGTTACCTCTCCCAACACTTCGGTGAAGCAGCGAGCCTAGGCCTTTTGGAAGCGAAAGTTAGATTCAGGCAGGAGGTAGGGTTACAGGCCATAAGCTCAACTCTCAGAAGTGTGTATGCATGGGAGGCAGATGTCTGCTACCCACTCGGACATGGGAGTTGGAACCTAGCTACAGTCTGATTTAAGTAGGCCTTTGGAAATCGCTGTATTCAACTCAGATACACAGGAGTTCAGGCCCAATGCTTACACATGCTTTTTCCACAACCTCTCTCAGCCACTAACATTAGGATATTAGCAGCTACGCCTACAGTCAGGCAGGATGCGTGAGAGTTCTGCACTGACCTCAGCTCTCCGAGGGAAGCATTCCTTGAAGCCAGCTCTCAACTAGCTGCATTCTTATGGCAGTGTGAAGGTAGCAGTATTCTGAGTCAGGAGGTTCCAAGATTACCACTCTACTGCACCTGGAGATACCCTCCAGGTCTGCATTGTTAACTTGCGTCTCAGAAGCCTCTGGCAAACGTCTCTGGTGAAGATCTGCGAAACTCACTCTGCAGGCAGTGTGGAACTGTGAGGGACTGAGGGTGAGCTCAACTCTCAGAAGTAAGATGCTTTTGGACAAGGCGTTCAGCTACCTTCTCACGTATGGAACTTAGTATGTAGCACCAGCCTACCACAGGAATTACTACGAAATCGCTTGATTGAGCTTGGAGGCACTCGTCTTGGGTGCCGGGAGATTCCAATTACCTCTCCCAACACTTCCGTCAAACAGCGAGCCTAGGCCTTTTAGAAGCAAAGGGTACCACCAGGCTGGATGGAGATGAACAGGCTATCAGCTCAACTCTCTGAAGTGTGTATGCATGGGAGGCAGATGTCTGCTACCCATTCTGACATGGGAGTTGGAACTTAGCTACACTCTGATTGAAGTAGGCCATTGGAAATCACTGTATTCAACTCAGATACACAGGAGTTCAGGCCCAATGCTTACACATGCTTTTCCCGCAACCTCTCTCAGCCACTAACATTAGGATGTTAGCAGCTACGCCTACAGTCAGGCAGGATGCGTGAGGGTTCTGCCCTTTCCTCAGCACTCCCAGGAAAGCATGCCTAGAAGCCAGCTCTCAACAGGCAGCATTCTTATGGCAGTGTGAAGGTAGCAGTATTCTGAGTCAGGAGGTTCCAAGATTACCACCCTACTGCACCTGGAGATACCCTCCAGGTCTGCATTGTTAACTTGCGTCTCAGAAGCCTGTGGCAAACGTCTGTGGTGAAGACGTGTGAAACTCACTCTGCAGGCAGTGTGGAACTGTGAGGGACTGAGGGTGAGCTCAACTCTCAGAAGTAAGATGTTTTTGGACAAGGCGTTCAACTACCTACTCACGTATGGAACTTAGTATGTAGCACCAGTCTACCCCAGGAATTACTAGGAAATCGCTTGATTGAGCTTGGAGGCACTCGTCTTGTGTGCCGGGAAATTCCAATTACCTCTCCCAACACTTGCGTCAAGCAGCGAGCCTAGGCCTTTTGGAAACGAAAGGTAGCGGCAGGCAGGATGTAGGGTTACAGGCCATAAGCTCAACTCTCAGAAGTGTGTATGCATGGGAGGCAGATGTCTGCTACCCACTCGGACATGGGAGTTGGAACCTAGCTACACTCCTATTGAAGAAGGATGTTGGAAATCGCTGTATTCAACTCAGATACACGGGAGTTCAGGCCCAATGCTTACACATGCTTTTCCCACAACCTATCCCAGCCACTAACAGAAGGAGGTTAGCAGGTACGTCTACAGTCAGGCAGGATGCGGGAGGGTTCTGCCCTGTCCTCAGCTCTCACAGGGAAGCATGCCTTGAAGCCAGCTCTCAACTAGCTGCATTCTTATGACAGTGTGAAGGTAGCAGTATTCTGAGTAAGGAGGTTCCCAGATTACCACTCTACTGCACCTGGAGATACCCTCCAGGTCTGCATTGTTAACTTGCGTCTCAGAGGCCTCTGGCAAAAGTCTCTGGTGAAGACGTGGGAAACTCACTCTGCAGGCAGTGTGGAACTGTGAGGGACTGAGGGTGAGCTCAACTCTCAGCAGTAAGATGATTTTGGACAAGGCGTTCAGCTACCTTCTCACATATGGAACTTAGTATGTAGCACCAGTCTACCCCAGGAATTACTTGGAAATCGCTGGATTGAGCTTGGAGGCACTAGACTTGTGTGCCGGGAGATTCCAGTTACCTCTCCCAACACTTCGGTGAAGCAGCGAGCCTAGGCCTTTTGGAAGCGAAAGTTAGCTGCAGGCAGGAGGTAGGGCTACAGGCCATAAGCTCAACTCTCAGAACTGTGTATGCATGGGAGGCAGATGTCTGCTACCCACTCGTACATGCGAGTGGGTACCTAGCTACACTCTGATGAAGAAGGACTTTGGAAATCGCTGTATTCAACTCAGATACACGTGGGTTCAGGCACAACGATTCCACATGCTTTTCTCACGACCTTTCCCTGCCACTAACATGAGGACGTTAGCAGCTCCTTCTACAGTCAAGCAGGATGCGGGAGGGTTGTGCCCTGTCCTTAGCTCTCACAGGGAAGCATGCCTTGAAGCCAGCTGTCAACTAGCTGCATTCTTATGGCAGGGTGAAGGTAACAGTATTCTGAGACAGGAGGTTCCCAGATTACGACTCTACTGCACCTTGAGATACCCGCCAGGTCTGCATTGTTAACTTGCGTCTCAGAAGCCTCTGGCAAAAGTCTCTGGTAAAGACGTGCGAAACTCACTCTGCAGGCAGTGTGGAACTGTGAGGGACTGAGGGTGAGCTCAACTCTCAGCAGTAAGATGATTTTGGACAAGACGTTCAGCTACCTTCTCACATATGGAACTTAGTATGTAGCACCAGTCTACCCCAGGAATTACTGGGAAATCGCTGGATTGAGCTTGGAGGCACTAGTCTTGTGTGCCGGCAGATTCCAGTTACCTCTCCCAACACTTCGGTGAAGCAGCGAGCCTAGGCCTTTTGGAAGCGAAAGTTAGATTCAGGCAGGAGGTAGGGTTACAGGCCATAAGCTCAACTCTCAGAAGTGTGTATGCATGGGAGGCAGATGTCTGCTACCCACTCGGACATGGGAGTTGGAACCTAGCTACAGTCTGATTTAAGTAGGCCTTTGGAAATCGCTGTATTCAACTCAGATACACAGGAGTTCAGGCCCAATGCTTACACATGCTTTTTCCACAACCTCTCTCAGCCACTAACATTAGGATATTAGCAGCTACGCCTACAGTCAGGCAGGATGCGTGAGAGTTCTGCACTGACCTCAGCTCTCCGAGGGAAGCATTCCTTGAAGCCAGCTCTCAACTAGCTGCATTCTTATGGCAGTGTGAAGGTAACAGTATTCTGAGTCAGGAGGTTCCAAGATTACCACTCTACTGCACCTGGAGATACCCTCCAGGTCTGCATTGTTAACTTGCGTCTCAGAAGCCTCTGGCAAACGTCTCTGGTGAAGATCTGCGAAACTCACTCTGCAGGCAGTGTGGAACTGTGAGGGACTGAGGGTGAGCTCAACTCTCAGAAGTAAGATGCTTTTGGACAAGGCGTTCAGCTACCTTCTCACGTATGGAACTTAGTATGTAGCACCAGCCTACCACAGGAATTACTACGAAATCGCTTGATTGAGCTTGGAGGCACTCGTCTTGGGTGCCGGGAGATTCCAATTACCTCTCCCAACACTTCCGTCAAACAGCGAGCCTAGGCCTTTTAGAAGCAAAGGGTACCAGCAGGCTGGATGGAGATGAACAGGCTATCAGCTCAACTCTCTGAAGTGTGTATGCATGGGAGGCAGATGTCTGCTACCCATTCTGACATGGGAGTTGGAACTTAGCTACACTCTGATTGAAGTAGGCCATTGGAAATCACTGTATTCAACTCAGATACACAGGAGTTCAGGCCCAATGCTTACACATGCTTTTCCCGCAACCTCTCTCAGCCACTAACATTAGGATGTTAGCAGCTACGCCTACAGTCAGGCAGGATGCGTGAGGGTTCTGCCCTTTCCTCAGCACTCCCAGGAAAGCATGCCTAGAAGCCAGCTCTCAACAGGCAGCATTCTTATGGCAGTGTGAAGGTAGCAGTATTCTGAGTCAGGAGGTTCCAAGATTACCACCCTACTGCACCTGGAGATACCCTCCAGGTCTGCATTGTTAACTTGCGTCTCAGAAGCCTGTGGCAAACGTCTGTGGTGAAGACGTGTGAAACTCACTCTGCAGGCAGTGTGGAACTGTGAGGGACTGAGGGTGAGCTCAACTCTCAGAAGTAAGATGTTTTTGGACAAGGCGTTCAACTACCTACTCACGTATGGAACTTAGTATGTAGCACCAGTCTACCCCAGGAATTACTAGGAAATCGCTTGATTGAGCTTGGAGGCACTCGTCTTGTGTGCCGGGAAATTCCAATTACCTCTCCCAACACTTGCGTCAAGCAGCGAGCCTAGGCCTTTTGGAAACGAAAGGTAGCGGCAGGCAGGATGTAGGGTTACAGGCCATAAGCTCAACTCTCAGAAGTGTGTATGCATGGGAGGCAGATGTCTGCTACCCACTCGGACATGGGAGTTGGAACCTAGCTACACTCCTATTGAAGAAGGATGTTGGAAATCGCTGTATTCAACTCAGATACACGGGAGTTCAGGCCCAATGCTTACACATGCTTTTCCCACAACCTATCCCAGCCACTAACAGAAGGAGGTTAGCAGGTACGTCTACAGTCAGGCAGGATGCGGGAGGGTTCTGCCCTGTCCTCAGCTCTCACAGGGAAGCATGCCTTGAAGCCAGCTCTCAACTAGCTGCATTCTTATGACAGTGTGAAGGTAGCAGTATTCTGAGTAAGGAGGTTCCCAGATTACCACTCTACTGCACCTGGAGATACCCTCCAGGTCTGCATTGTTAACTTGCGTCTCAGAGGCCTCTGGCAAAAGTCTCTGGTGAAGACGTGGGAAACTCACTCTGCAGGCAGTGTGGAACTGTGAGGGACTGAGGGTGAGCTCAACTCTCAGCAGTAAGATGATTTTGGACAAGGCGTTCAGCTACCTTCTCACATATGGAACTTAGTATGTAGCACCAGTCTACCCCAGGAATTACTTGGAAATCGCTGGATTGAGCTTGGAGGCACTAGACTTGTGTGCCGGGAGATTCCAGTTACCTCTCCTAACACTTCGGTGAAGCAGCGAGCCTAGGCCTTTTGGAAGCGAAAGTTAGCTGCAGGCAGGAGGTAGGGCTACAGGCCATAAGCTCAACTCTCAGAACTGTGTATGCATGGGAGGCAGATGTCTGCTACCCACTCGTACATGCGAGTGGGAACCTAGCTACACTCTGATGAAAAGGACTTTGGAAATCGCTGTATTCAACTCAGATACACGGGAGTTCAGGCACAACGATTCCACATGCTTTTCTCACGACCTTTCCCTGCCACTAACATGAGGACGTTAGCAGCTCCTTCTACAGTCAAGCAGGATGCGGGAGGGTTGTGCCCTGTCCTTAGCTCTCACAGGGAAGCATGCCTTGAAGCCAGCTGTCAACTAGCTGCATTCTTATGGCAGGGTGAAGGTAACAGTATTCTGAGACAGGAGGTTCCCAGATTACGACTCTACTGCACCTTGAGATACCCGCCAGGTCTGCATTGTTAACTTGCGTCTCAGAAGCCTCTGGCAAAAGTCTCTGGTAAAGACGTGCGAAACTCACTCTGCAGGCAGTGTGGAACTGTGAGGGACTGAGGGTGAGCTCAACTCTCAGCAGTAAGATGATTTTGGACAAGACGTTCAGCTACCTTCTCACATATGGAACTTAGTATGTAGCACCAGTCTACCCCAGGAATTACTGGGAAATCGCTGGATTGAGCTTGGAGGCACTAGTCTTGTGTGCCGGCAGATTCCAGTTACCTCTCCCAACACTTCGGTGAAGCAGCGAGCCTAGGCCTTTTGGAAGCGAAAGTTAGATTCAGGCAGGAGGTAGGGTTACAGGCCATAAGCTCAACTCTCAGAAGTGTGTATGCATGGGAGGCAGATGTCTGCTACCCACTCGGACATGGGAGTTGGAACCTAGCTACAGTCTGATTTAAGTAGGCCTTTGGAAATCGCTGTATTCAACTCAGATACACAGGAGTTCAGGCCCAATGCTTACACATGCTTTTTCCACAACCTCTCTCAGCCACTAACATTAGGATATTAGCAGCTACGCCTACAGTCAGGCAGGATGCGTGAGAGTTCTGCACTGACCTCAGCTCTCCGAGGGAAGCATTCCTTGAAGCCAGCTCTCAACTAGCTGCATTCTTATGGCAGTGTGAAGGTAACAGTATTCTGAGTCAGGAGGTTCCAAGATTACCACTCTACTGCACCTGGAGATACCCTCCAGGTCTGCATTGTTAACTTGCGTCTCAGAAGCCTCTGGCAAACGTCTCTGGTGAAGATCTGCGAAACTCACTCTGCAGGCAGTGTGGAACTGTGAGGGACTGAGGGTGAGCTCAACTCTCAGAAGTAAGATGCTTTTGGACAAGGCGTTCAGCTACCTTCTCACGTATGGAACTTAGTATGTAGCACCAGCCTACCACAGGAATTACTACGAAATCGCTTGATTGAGCTTGGAGGCACTCGTCTTGGGTGCCGGGAGATTCCAATTACCTCTCCCAACACTTCCGTCAAACAGCGAGCCTAGGCCTTTTAGAAGCAAAGGGTACCAGCAGGCTGGATGGAGATGAACAGGCTATCAGCTCAACTCTCTGAAGTGTGTATGCATGGGAGGCAGATGTCTGCTACCCATTCTGACATGGGAGTTGGAACTTAGCTACACTCTGATTGAAGTAGGCCATTGGAAATCACTGTATTCAACTCAGATACACAGGAGTTCAGGCCCAATGCTTACACATGCTTTTCCCGCAACCTCTCTCAGCCACTAACATTAGGATGTTAGCAGCTACGCCTACAGTCAGGCAGGATGCGGGAGGGTTCTGCCCTTTCCTCAGCACTCCCAGGAAAGCATGCCTAGAAGCCAGCTCTCAACAGGCAGCATTCTTATGGCAGTGTGAAGGTAGCAGTATTCTGAGTCAGGAGGTTCCAAGATTACCACCCTACTGCACCTGGAGATACCCTCCAGGTCTGCATTGTTAACTTGCGTCTCAGAAGCCTGTGGCAAACGTCTGTGGTGAAGACGTTTGAAACTCACTCTGCAGGCAGTGTGGAACTGTGAGGGACTGAGGGTGAGCTCAACTCTCAGAAGTAAGATGTTTTTGGACAAGGCGTTCAACTACCTACTCACGTATGGAACTTAGTATGTAGCACCAGTCTACCCCAGGAATTACTAGGAAATCGCTTGATTGAGCTTGGAGGCACTCGTCTTGTGTGCCGGGAAATTCCAATTACCTCTCCCAACACTTGCGTCAAGCAGCGAGCCTAGGCCTTTTGGAAACGAAAGGTAGCGGCAGGCAGGATGTAGGGTTACAGGCCATAAGCTCAACTCTCAGAAGTGTGTATGCATGGGAGGCAGATGTCTGCTACCCACTCGGACATGGGAGTTGGAACCTAGCTACACTCCTATTGAAGAAGGATGTTGGAAATCGCTGTATTCAACTCAGATACACGGGAGTTCAGGCCCAATGCTTACACATGCTTTTCCCACAACCTATCCCAGCCACTAACAGAAGGAGGTTAGCAGGTACGTCTACAGTCAGGCAGGATGCGGGAGGGTTCTGCCCTGTCCTCAGCTCTCACAGGGAAGCATGCCTTGAAGCCAGCTCTCAACTAGCTGCATTCTTATGACAGTGTGAAGGTAGCAGTATTCTGAGTAAGGAGGTTCCCAGATTACCACTCTACTGCACCTGGAGATACCCTCCAGGTCTGCATTGTTAACTTGCGTCTCAGAGGCCTCTGGCAAAAGTCTCTGGTGAAGACGTGGGAAACTCACTCTGCAGGCAGTGTGGAACTGTGAGGGACTAAGGGTGAGCTCAACTCTCAGCAGTAAGATGATTTTGGACAAGGCGTTCAGCTACCTTCTCACGTATGGAACTTAGTATGTAGCACCAGCCTACCACAGGAATTACTACGAAATCGCTTGATTGAGCTTGGAGGCACTCGTCTTGGGTGCCGGGAGATTCCAATTACCTCTCCCAACACTTCCGTCAAACAGCGAGCCTAGGCCTTTTAGAAGCAAAGGGTACCAGCAGGCTGGATGGAGATGAACAGGCAATCAGCTCAACTCTCTGAAGTGTGTATGCATGGGAGGCAGATGTCTGCTACCCATTCTGACATGGGAGTTGGAACTTAGCTACACTCTGATTGAAGTAGGCCATTGGAAATCACTGTATTCAACTCAGATACACAGGAGTTCAGGCCCAATGCTTACACATGCTTTTCCCGCAACCTCTCTCAGCCACTAACATTAGGATGTTAGCAGCTACGCCTACAGTCAGGCAGGATGCGTGAGGGTTCTGCCCTTTCCTCAGCACTCCCAGGAAAGCATGCCTAGAAGCCAGCTCTCAACAGGCAGCATTCTTATGGCAGTGTGAAGGTAGCAGTATTCTGAGTCAGGAGGTTCCAAGATTACCACCCTACTGCACCTGGAGATACCCTCCAGGTCTGCATTGTTAACTTGCGTCTCAGAAGCCTGTGGCAAACGTCTGTGGTGAAGACCTGTGAAACTCACTCTGCAGGCAGTGTGGAACTGTGAGGGACTGAGGGTGAGCTCAACTCTCAGAAGTAAGATGTTTTTGGACAAGGCGTTCAACTAACTACTCACGTATGGAACTTAGTATGTAGCACCAGTCTACCCCAGTTATTACTAGGAAATCGCTTGATTGAGCTTGGAGGCACTCGTCTTGTGTGCCGGGAAATTCCAATTACCTCTCCCAACACTTGCGTCAAGCAGCGAGCCTAGGCCTTTTGGAAACGAAAGGTAGCGGCAGGCAGGATGTAGGGTTACAGGCCATAAGCTCAACTCTCAGAAGTGTGTATGCATGGGAGGCAGATGTCTGCTACCCACTCGGACATGGGAGTTGGAACCTAGCTACACTCCTATTGAAGAAGGATGTTGGAAATCGCTGTATTCAACTCAGATACACGGGAGTTCAGGCCCAATGCTTACACATGCTTTTCCCACAACTTATCCCAGCCACTAACAGAAGGAGGTTAGCAGGTACGTCTACAGTCAGGCAGGATGCGGGAGGGTTCTGCCCTGTACTCAGCTCTCACAGGGAAGCATGCCTTGAAGCCAGCTCTCAACTAGCTGCATTCTTATGACAGTGTGAAGGTAGCAGTATTCTGAGTAAGGAGGTTCCCAGATTACCACTCTACTGCACCTGGAGATACCCTCCAGGTCTGCATTGTTAACTTGCGTCTCAGAGGCCTCTGGCAAAAGTCTCTGGTGAAGACGTGGGAAACTCACTCTGCAGGCAGTGTGGAACTGTGAGGGACTGAGGGTGAGCTCAACTCTCAGCAGTAAGATGATTTTGGACAAGGCGTTCAGCTACCTTCTCACATATGGAACTTAGTATGTAGCACCAGTCTACCCCAGGAATTACTTGGAAATCGCTGGATTGAGCTTGGAGGCACTAGACTTGTGTGCCGGGAGATTCCAGTTACCTCTCCCAACACTTCGGTGAAGCAGCGAGCCTAGGCCTTTTGGAAGCGAAAGTTAGCTGCAGGCAGGAGGTAGGGCTACAGGCCATAAGCTCAACTCTCAGAACTGTGTATGCATGGGAGGCAGATGTCTGCTACCCACTCGTACATGCGAGTGGGAACCTAGCTACACTCTGATGAAGAAGGACTTTGGAAATCGCTGTATTCAACTCAGATACACGTGGGTTCAGGCACAACGATTCCACATGCTTTTCTCACGACCTTTCCCTGCCACTAACATGAGGACGTTAGCAGCTCCTTCTACAGTCAAGCAGGATGCGGGAGGGTTGTGCCCTGTCCTTAGCTCTCACAGGGAAGCATGCCTTGAAGCCAGCTGTCAACTAGCTGCATTCTTATGGCAGGGTGAAGGTAACAGTATTCTGAGACAGGAGGTTCCCAGATTACGACTCTACTGCACCTTGAGATACCCGCCAGGTCTGCATTGTTAACTTGCGTCTCAGAAGCCTCTGGCAAAAGTCTCTGGTAAAGACGTGCGAAACTCACTCTGCAGGCAGTGTGGAACTGTGAGGGACTGAGGGTGAGCTCAACTCTCAGCAGTAAGATGATTTTGGACAAGACGTTCAGCTACCTTCTCACATATGGAACTTAGTATGTAGCACCAGTCTACCCCAGGAATTACTGGGAAATCGCTGGATTGAGCTTGGAGGCACTAGTCTTGTGTGCCGGCAGATTCCAGTTACCTCTCCCAACACTTCGGTGAAGCAGCGAGCCTAGGCCTTTTGGAAGCGAAAGTTAGATTCAGGCAGGAGGTAGGGTTACAGGCCATAAGCTCAACTCTCAGAAGTGTGTATGCATGGGAGGCAGATGTCTGCTACCCACTCGGACATGGGAGTTGGAACCTAGCTACAGTCTGATTTAAGTAGGCCTTTGGAAATCGCTGTATTCAACTCAGATACACAGGAGTTCAGGCCCAATGCTTACACATGCTTTTTCCACAACCTCTCTCAGCCACTAACATTAGGATATTAGCAGCTACGCCTACAGTCAGGCAGGATGCGTGAGAGTTCTGCACTGACCTCAGCTCTCCGAGGGAAGCATTCCTTGAAGCCAGCTCTCAACTAGCTGCATTCTTATGGCAGTGTGAAGGTAGCAGTATTCTGAGTCAGGAGGTTCCAAGATTACCACTCTACTGCACCTGGAGATACCCTCCAGGTCTGCATTGTTAACTTGCGTCTCAGAAGCCTCTGGCAAACGTCTCTGGTGAAGATCTGCGAAACTCACTCTGCAGGCAGTGTGGAACTGTGAGGGACTGAGGGTGAGCTCAACTCTCAGAAGTAAGATGCTTTTGGACAAGGCGTTCAGCTACCTTCTCACGTATGGAACTTAGTATGTAGCACCAGCCTACCACAGGAATTACTACGAAATCGCTTGATTGAGCTTGGAGGCACTCGTCTTGGGTGCCGGGAGATTCCAATTACCTCTCCCAACACTTCCGTCAAACAGCGAGCCTAGGCCTTTTAGAAGCAAAGGGTACCACCAGGCTGGATGGAGATGAACAGGCTATCAGCTCAACTCTCTGAAGTGTGTATGCATGGGAGGCAGATGTCTGCTACCCATTCTGACATGGGAGTTGGAACTTAGCTACACTCTGATTGAAGTAGGCCATTGGAAATCACTGTATTCAACTCAGATACACAGGAGTTCAGGCCCAATGCTTACACATGCTTTTCCCGCAACCTCTCTCAGCCACTAACATTAGGATGTTAGCAGCTACGCCTACAGTCAGGCAGGATGCGTGAGGGTTCTGCCCTTTCCTCAGCACTCCCAGGAAAGCATGCCTAGAAGCCAGCTCTCAACAGGCAGCATTCTTATGGCAGTGTGAAGGTAGCAGTATTCTGAGTCAGGAGGTTCCAAGATTACCACCCTACTGCACCTGAAGATACCCTCCAGGTCTGCATTGTTAACTTGCGTCTCAGAAGCCTGTGGCAAACGTCTGTGGTGAAGACGTGTGAAACTCACTCTGCAGGCAGTGTGGAACTGTGAGGGACTGAGGGTGAGCTCAACTCTCAGAAGTAAGATGTTTTTGGACAAGGCGTTCAACTACCTACTCACGTATGGAACTTAGTATGTAGCACCAGTCTACCCCAGGAATTACTAGGAAATCGCTTGATTGAGCTTGGAGGCACTCGTCTTGTGTGCCGGGAAATTCCAATTACCTCTCCCAACACTTGCGTCAAGCAGCGAGCCTAGGCCTTTTGGAAACGAAAGGTAGCGGCAGGCAGGATGTAGGGTTACAGGCCATAAGCTCAACTCTCAGAAGTGTGTATGCATGGGAGGCAGATGTCTGCTACCCACTCGGACATGGGAGTTGGAACCTAGCTACACTCCTATTGAAGAAGGATGTTGGAAATCGCTGTATTCAACTCAGATACACGGGAGTTCAGGCCCAATGCTTACACATGCTTTTCCCACAACCTATCCCAGCCACTAACAGAAGGAGGTTAGCAGGTACGTCTACAGTCAGGCAGGATGCGGGAGGGTTCTGCCCTGTACTCAGCTCTCACAGGGAAGCATGCCTTGAAGCCAGCTCTCAACTAGCTGCATTCTTATGACAGTGTGAAGGTAGCAGTATTCTGAGTAAGGAGGTTCCCAGATTACCACTCTACTGCACCTGGAGATACCCTCCAGGTCTGCATTGTTAACTTGCGTCTCAGAGGCCTCTGGCAAAAGTCTCTGGTGAAGACGTGGGAAACTCACTCTGCAGGCAGTGTGGAACTGTGAGGGACTGAGGGTGAGCTCAACTCTCAGCAGTAAGATGATTTTGGACAAGGCGTTCAGCTACCTTCTCACATATGGAACTTAGTATGTAGCACCAGTCTACCCCAGGAATTACTTGGAAATCGCTGGATTGAGCTTGGAGGCACTAGACTTGTGTGCCGGGAGATTCCAGTTACCTCTCCCAACACTTCGGTGAAGCAGCGAGCCTAGGCCTTTTGGAAGCGAAAGTTAGCTGCAGGCAGGAGGTAGGGCTACAGGCCATAAGCTCAACTCTCAGAACTGTGTATGCATGGGAGGCAGATGTCTGCTACCCACTCGTACATGCGAGTGGGAACCTAGCTACACTCTGATGAAGAAGGACTTTGGAAATCGCTGTATTCAACTCAGATACACGTGGGTTCAGGCACAACGATTCCACATGCTTTTCTCACGACCTTTCCCTGCCACTAACATGAGGACGTTAGCAGCTCCTTCTACAGTCAAGCAGGATGCGGGAGGGTTGTGCCCTGTCCTTAGCTCTCACAGGGAAGCATGCCTTGAAGCCAGCTGTCAACTAGCTGCATTCTTATGGCAGGGTGAAGGTAACAGTATTCTGAGACAGGAGGTTCCCAGATTACGACTCTACTGCACCTTGAGATACCCGCCAGGTCTGCATTGTTAACTTGCGTCTCAGAAGCCTCTGGCAAAAGTCTCTGGTAAAGACGTGCGAAACTCACTCTGCAGGCAGTGTGGAACTGTGAGGGACTGAGGGTGAGCTCAACTCTCAGCAGTAAGATGATTTTGGACAAGACGTTCAGCTACCTTCTCACATATGGAACTTAGTATGTAGCACCAGTCTACCCCAGGAATTACTGGGAAATCGCTGGATTGAGCTTGGAGGCACTAGTCTTGTGTGCCGGCAGATTCCAGTTACCTCTCCCAACACTTCGGTGAAGCAGCGAGCCTAGGCCTTTTGGAAGCGAAAGTTAGATTCAGGCAGGAGGTAGGGTTACAGGCCATAAGCTCAACTCTCAGAAGTGTGTATGCATGGGAGGCAGATGTCTGCTACCCACTCGGACATGGGAGTTGGAACCTAGCTACAGTCTGATTTAAGTAGGCCTTTGGAAATCGCTGTATTCAACTCAGATACACAGGAGTTCAGGCCCAATGCTTACACATGCTTTTTCCACAACCTCTCTCAGCCACTAACATTAGGATATTAGCAGCTACGCCTACAGTCAGGCAGGATGCGTGAGAGTTCTGCACTGACCTCAGCTCTCCGAGGGAAGCATTCCTTGAAGCCAGCTCTCAACTAGCTGCATTCTTATGGCAGTGTGAAGGTAACAGTATTCTGAGTCAGGAGGTTCCAAGATTACCACTCTACTGCACCTGGAGATACCCTCCAGGTCTGCATTGTTAACTTGCGTCTCAGAAGCCTCTGGCAAACGTCTCTGGTGAAGATCTGCGAAACTCACTCTGCAGGCAGTGTGGAACTGTGAGGGACTGAGGGTGAGCTCAACTCTCAGAAGTAAGATGCTTTTGGACAAGGCGTTCAGCTACCTTCTCACGTATGGAACTTAGTATGTAGCACCAGCCTACCACAGGAATTACTACGAAATCGCTTGATTGAGCTTGGAGGCACTCGTCTTGGGTGCCGGGAGATTCCAATTACCTCTCCCAACACTTCCGTCAAACAGCGAGCCTAGGCCTTTTAGAAGCAAAGGGTACCACCAGGCTGGATGGAGATGAACAGGCTATCAGCTCAACTCTCTGAAGTGTGTATGCATGGGAGGCAGATGTCTGCTACCCATTCTGACATGGGAGTTGGAACTTAGCTACACTCTGATTGAAGTAGGCCATTGGAAATCACTGTATTCAACTCAGATACACAGGAGTTCAGGCCCAATGCTTACACATGCTTTTCCCGCAACCTCTCTCAGCCACTAACATTAGGATGTTAGCAGCTACGCCTACAGTCAGGCAGGATGCGTGAGGGTTCTGCCCTTTCCTCAGCACTCCCAGGAAAGCATGCCTAGAAGCCAGCTCTCAACAGGCAGCATTCTTATGGCAGTGTGAAGGTAGCAGTATTCTGAGTCAGGAGGTTCCAAGATTACCACCCTACTGCACCTGGAGATACCCTCCAGGTCTGCATTGTTAACTTGCGTCTCAGAAGCCTGTGGCAAACGTCTGTGGTGAAGACGTGTGAAACTCACTCTGCAGGCAGTGTGGAACTGTGAGGGACTGAGGGTGAGCTCAACTCTCAGAAGTAAGATGTTTTTGGACAAGGCGTTCAACTACCTACTCACGTATGGAACTTAGTATGTAGCACCAGTCTACCCCAGGAATTACTAGGAAATCGCTTGATTGAGCTTGGAGGCACTCGTCTTGTGTGCCGGGAAATTCCAATTACCTCTCCCAACACTTGCGTCAAGCAGCGAGCCTAGGCCTTTTGGAAACGAAAGGTAGCGGCAGGCAGGATGTAGGGTTACAGGCCATAAGCTCAACTCTCAGAAGTGTGTATGCATGGGAGGCAGATGTCTGCTACCCACTCGGACATGGGAGTTGGAACCTAGCTACACTCCTATTGAAGAAGGATGTTGGAAATCGCTGTATTCAACTCAGATACACGGGAGTTCAGGCCCAATGCTTACACATGCTTTTCCCACAACCTATCCCAGCCACTAACAGAAGGAGGTTAGCAGGTACGTCTACAGTCAGGCAGGATGCGGGAGGGTTCTGCCCTGTCCTCAGCTCTCACAGGGAAGCATGCCTTGAAGCCAGCTCTCAACTAGCTGCATTCTTATGACAGTGTGAAGGTAGCAGTATTCTGAGTAAGGAGGTTCCCAGATTACCACTCTACTGCACCTGGAGATACCCTCCAGGTCTGCATTGTTAACTTGCGTCTCAGAGGCCTCTGGCAAAAGTCTCTGGTGAAGACGTGGGAAACTCACTCTGCAGGCAGTGTGGAACTGTGAGGGACTGAGGGTGAGCTCAACTCTCAGCAGTAAGATGATTTTGGACAAGGCGTTCAGCTACCTTCTCACATATGGAACTTAGTATGTAGCACCAGTCTACCCCAGGAATTACTTGGAAATCGCTGGATTGAGCTTGGAGGCACTAGACTTGTGTGCCGGGAGATTCCAGTTACCTCTCCTAACACTTCGGTGAAGCAGCGAGCCTAGGCCTTTTGGAAGCGAAAGTTAGCTGCAGGCAGGAGGTAGGGCTACAGGCCATAAGCTCAACTCTCAGAACTGTGTATGCATGGGAGGCAGATGTCTGCTACCCACTCGTACATGCGAGTGGGAACCTAGCTACACTCTGATGAAAAGGACTTTGGAAATCGCTGTATTCAACTCAGATACACGGGAGTTCAGGCACAACGATTCCACATGCTTTTCTCACGACCTTTCCCTGCCACTAACATGAGGACGTTAGCAGCTCCTTCTACAGTCAAGCAGGATGCGGGAGGGTTGTGCCCTGTCCTTAGCTCTCACAGGGAAGCATGCCTTGAAGCCAGCTGTCAACTAGCTGCATTCTTATGGCAGGGTGAAGGTAACAGTATTCTGAGACAGGAGGTTCCCAGATTACGACTCTACTGCACCTTGAGATACCCGCCAGGTCTGCATTGTTAACTTGCGTCTCAGAAGCCTCTGGCAAAAGTCTCTGGTAAAGACGTGCGAAACTCACTCTGCAGGCAGTGTGGAACTGTGAGGGACTGAGGGTGAGCTCAACTCTCAGCAGTAAGATGATTTTGGACAAGACGTTCAGCTACCTTCTCACATATGGAACTTAGTATGTAGCACCAGTCTACCCCAGGAATTACTGGGAAATCGCTGGATTGAGCTTGGAGGCACTAGTCTTGTGTGCCGGCAGATTCCAGTTACCTCTCCCAACACTTCGGTGAAGCAGCGAGCCTAGGCCTTTTGGAAGCGAAAGTTAGATTCAGGCAGGAGGTAGGGTTACAGGCCATAAGCTCAACTCTCAGAAGTGTGTATGCATGGGAGGCAGATGTCTGCTACCCACTCGGACATGGGAGTTGGAACCTAGCTACAGTCTGATTTAAGTAGGCCTTTGGAAATCGCTGTATTCAACTCAGATACACAGGAGTTCAGGCCCAATGCTTACACATGCTTTTTCCACAACCTCTCTCAGCCACTAACATTAGGATATTAGCAGCTACGCCTACAGTCAGGCAGGATGCGTGAGAGTTCTGCACTGACCTCAGCTCTCCGAGGGAAGCATTCCTTGAAGCCAGCTCTCAACTAGCTGCATTCTTATGGCAGTGTGAAGGTAACAGTATTCTGAGTCAGGAGGTTCCAAGATTACCACTCTACTGCACCTGGAGATACCCTCCAGGTCTGCATTGTTAACTTGCGTCTCAGAAGCCTCTGGCAAACGTCTCTGGTGAAGATCTGCGAAACTCACTCTGCAGGCAGTGTGGAACTGTGAGGGACTGAGGGTGAGCTCAACTCTCAGAAGTAAGATGCTTTTGGACAAGGCGTTCAGCTACCTTCTCACGTATGGAACTTAGTATGTAGCACCAGCCTACCACAGGAATTACTACGAAATCGCTTGATTGAGCTTGGAGGCACTCGTCTTGGGTGCCGGGAGATTCCAATTACCTCTCCCAACACTTCCGTCAAACAGCGAGCCTAGGCCTTTTAGAAGCAAAGGGTACCAGCAGGCTGGATGGAGATGAACAGGCTATCAGCTCAACTCTCTGAAGTGTGTATGCATGGGAGGCAGATGTCTGCTACCCATTCTGACATGGGAGTTGGAACTTAGCTACACTCTGATTGAAGTAGGCCATTGGAAATCACTGTATTCAACTCAGATACACAGGAGTTCAGGCCCAATGCTTACACATGCTTTTCCCGCAACCTCTCTCAGCCACTAACATTAGGATGTTAGCAGCTACGCCTACAGTCAGGCAGGATGCGGGAGGGTTCTGCCCTTTCCTCAGCACTCCCAGGAAAGCATGCCTAGAAGCCAGCTCTCAACAGGCAGCATTCTTATGGCAGTGTGAAGGTAGCAGTATTCTGAGTCAGGAGGTTCCAAGATTACCACCCTACTGCACCTGGAGATACCCTCCAGGTCTGCATTGTTAACTTGCGTCTCAGAAGCCTGTGGCAAACGTCTGTGGTGAAGACGTGTGAAACTCACTCTGCAGGCAGTGTGGAACTGTGAGGGACTGAGGGTGAGCTCAACTCTCAGAAGTAAGATGTTTTTGGACAAGGCGTTCAACTACCTACTCACGTATGGAACTTAGTATGTAGCACCAGTCTACCCCAGGAATTACTAGGAAATCGCTTGATTGAGCTTGGAGGCACTCGTCTTGTGTGCCGGGAAATTCCAATTACCTCTCCCAACACTTGCGTCAAGCAGCGAGCCTAGGCCTTTTGGAAACGAAAGGTAGCGGCAGGCAGGATGTAGGGTTACAGGCCATAAGCTCAACTCTCAGAAGTGTGTATGCATGGGAGGCAGATGTCTGCTACCCACTCGGACATGGGAGTTGGAACCTAGCTACACTCCTATTGAAGAAGGATGTTGGAAATCGCTGTATTCAACTCAGATACACGGGAGTTCAGGCCCAATGCTTACACATGCTTTTCCCACAACCTATCCCAGCCACTAACAGAAGGAGGTTAGCAGGTACGTCTACAGTCAGGCAGGATGCGGGAGGGTTCTGCCCTGTCCTCAGCTCTCACAGGGAAGCATGCCTTGAAGCCAGCTCTCAACTAGCTGCATTCTTATGACAGTGTGAAGGTAGCAGTATTCTGAGTAAGGAGGTTCCCAGATTACCACTCTACTGCACCTGGAGATACCCTCCAGGTCTGCATTGTTAACTTGCGTCTCAGAGGCCTCTGGCAAAAGTCTCTGGTGAAGACGTGGGAAACTCACTCTGCAGGCAGTGTGGAACTGTGAGGGACTAAGGGTGAGCTCAACTCTCAGCAGTAAGATGATTTTGGACAAGGCGTTCAGCTACCTTCTCACGTATGGAACTTAGTATGTAGCACCAGCCTACCACAGGAATTACTACGAAATCGCTTGATTGAGCTTGGAGGCACTCGTCTTGGGTGCCGGGAGATTCCAATTACCTCTCCCAACACTTCCGTCAAACAGCGAGCCTAGGCCTTTTAGAAGCAAAGGGTACCAGCAGGCTGGATGGAGATGAACAGGCAATCAGCTCAACTCTCTGAAGTGTGTATGCATGGGAGGCAGATGTCTGCTACCCATTCTGACATGGGAGTTGGAACTTAGCTACACTCTGATTGAAGTAGGCCATTGGAAATCACTGTATTGAACTCAGATACACAGGAGTTCAGGCCCAATGCTTACACATGCTTTTCCCGCAACCTCTCTCAGCCACTAACATTAGGATGTTAGCAGCTACGCCTACAGTCAGGCAGGATGCGGGAGGGTTCTGCCCTTTCCTCAGCACTCCCAGGAAAGCATGCCTAGAAGCCAGCTCTCAACAGGCAGCATTCTTATGGCAGTGTGAAGGTAGCAGTATTCTGAGTCAGGAGGTTCCAAGATTACCACCCTACTGCACCTGGAGATACCCTCCAGGTCTGCATTGTTAACTTGCGTCTCAGAAGCCTGTGGCAAACGTCTGTGGTGAAGACCTGTGAAACTCACTCTGCAGGCAGTGTGGAACTGTGAGGGACTGAGGGTGAGCTCAACTCTCAGAAGTAAGATGTTTTTGGACAAGGCGTTCAACTAACTACTCACGTATGGAACTTAGTATGTAGCACCAGTCTACCCCAGTTATTACTAGGAAATCGCTTGATTGAGCTTGGAGGCACTCGTCTTGTGTGCCGGGAAATTCCAATTACCTCTCCCAACACTTGCGTCAAGCAGCGAGCCTAGGCCTTTTGGAAACGAAAGGTAGCGGCAGGCAGGATGTAGGGTTACAGGCCATAAGCTCAACTCTCAGAAGTGTGTATGCATGGGAGGCAGATGTCTGCTACCCACTCGGACATGGGAGTTGGAACCTAGCTACACTCCTATTGAAGAAGGATGTTGGAAATCGCTGTATTCAACTCAGATACACGGGAGTTCAGGCCCAATGCTTACACATGCTTTTCCCACAACTTATCCCAGCCACTAACAGAAGGAGGTTAGCAGGTACGTCTACAGTCAGGCAGGATGCGGGAGGGTTCTGCCCTGTACTCAGCTCTCACAGGGAAGCATGCCTTGAAGCCAGCTCTCAACTAGCTGCATTCTTATGACAGTGTGAAGGTAGCAGTATTCTGAGTAAGGAGGTTCCCAGATTACCACTCTACTGCACCTGGAGATACCCTCCAGGTCTGCATTGTTAACTTGCGTCTCAGAGGCCTCTGGCAAAAGTCTCTGGTGAAGACGTGGGAAACTCACTCTGCAGGCAGTGTGGAACTGTGAGGGACTGAGGGTGAGCTCAACTCTCAGCAGTAAGATGATTTTGGACAAGGCGTTCAGCTACCTTCTCACATATGGAACTTAGTATGTAGCACCAGTCTACCCCAGGAATTACTTGGAAATCGCTGGATTGAGCTTGGAGGCACTAGACTTGTGTGCCGGGAGATTCCAGTTACCTCTCCCAACACTTCGGTGAAGCAGCGAGCCTAGGCCTTTTGGAAGCGAAAGTTAGCTGCAGGCAGGAGGTAGGGCTACAGGCCATAAGCTCAACTCTCAGAACTGTGTATGCATGGGAGGCAGATGTCTGCTACCCACTCGTACATGCGAGTGGGAACCTAGCTACACTCTGATGAAGAAGGACTTTGGAAATCGCTGTATTCAACTCAGATACACGTGGGTTCAGGCACAACGATTCCACATGCTTTTCTCACGACCTTTCCCTGCCACTAACATGAGGACGTTAGCAGCTCCTTCTACAGTCAAGCAGGATGCGGGAGGGTTGTGCCCTGTCCTTAGCTCTCACAGGGAAGCATGCCTTGAAGCCAGCTGTCAACTAGCTGCATTCTTATGTCAGGGTGAAGGTAGCAGTATTCTGAGACAGGAGGTTCCCAGATTACGACTCTACTGCACCTTGAGATACCCGCCAGGTCTGCATTGTTAACTTGCGTCTCAGAAGCCTCTGGCAAAAGTCTCTGGTAAAGACGTGCGAAACTCACTCTGCAGGCAGTGTGGAACTGTGAGGGACTGAGGGTGAGCTCAACTCTCAGCAGTAAGATGATTTTGGACAAGGCGTTCAGCTACCATCTCACATATGGAACTTAGTATGTAGCACCAGTCTACCCCAGGAATTACTGGGAAATCGCTGGATTGAGCGTGGAGGCACTAGTCTTGTGTGCCGGGAGATTCCAGTTACCTCTCCCAACACTTCGGTGAAGCAGCGAGCCTAGGCCTTTTGGAAGCGAAAGTTAGATTCAGGCAGGAGGTAGGGTTACAGGCCATAAGCTCAACTCTCAGAAGTGTGTATGCATGGGAGGCAGATGTCTGCTACCCACTCGGACATGGGAGTTGGAACCTAGCTACAGTCTGATTTAAGTAGGCCTTTGGAAATCGCTGTATTCAACTCAGATACACAGGAGTTCAGGCCCAATGCTTACACATGCTTTTTCCACAACCTCTCTCAGCCACTAACATTAGGATATTAGCAGCTACGCCTACAGTCAGGCAGGATGCGTGAGGGTTCTGCACTGACCTCAGCTCTCCGAGGGAAGCATTCCTTGAAGCCAGCTCTCAACTAGCTGCATTCTTATGGCAGTGTGAAGGTAGCAGTATTCTGAGTCAGGAGGTTCCAAGATTACCACTCTACTGCACCTGGAGATACTCTCCAGGTCTGCATTGTTAACTTGCGTCTCAGAAGCCTCTGGCAAACGTCTGTGGTGAAGATCTGTGAAACTCACTCTGCAGGCAGTGTGGAACTGTGAGGGACTGAGGGTGAGCTCAAATCTCAGAAGTAAGATGCTTTTGGACAAGGCGTTCAGCTACCTTCTCACGTATGGAACTTAGTATGTAGCACCAGCCTACCACAGGAATTACTACGAAATCGCTGGATTGAGCTTGGAGGCACTCGTCTTGTGTGCCGGGAGATTCCAATTACCTCTCCCAACACTTCCGTCAAACAGCGAGCCTAGGCCTTTTAGAAGCAAAGGGTACCAGCAGGCTGGATGGAGATGAACAGGCCATAAGCTCAACTCTCTGAAGTGTGTATGCATGGGAGGCAGTTGTCTGCTCCCCATTCTGACATGGTAGTTGGAACCTAGCTACACTCTGATTGAAGAAGGCCATTGGAAATCGCTGTATTCAACTCAGTTACACAGGAGTTCAGGCCCAATGCTTACACATGCTTTTCCCGCAACCTCTCTCAGCCACTCACTTTAGGATGTTAGCAACCACGCCTACAGTCAGGCAGGATGCGGGAGGGTTCTGCCCTGTCCTCAGCTCTCCCAGGGAAGCATGCCTGGAAGCCAGCTCTCAACTAGCTGCATTCTTATGGCAGTGTGAAGGTAGCAGTATTCTGAGTCAGGAGGTTCCAAGATTACCACTCTACTGCACCTGGAGATACCATCCAGGTCTGCATTGTTAACTTGCGTCTCAGAAGCCTGTGGCAAACGTCTGTGGTGAAGATCTGTGAAACTCACTCTGCAGGCAGTGTGGAACTGTGAGGGACTGAGGGTGAGCTCAACTCTCAGAAGTAAGATGTTTTTGGACAAGGCGTTCAACTACCTACTCACGTATGGAACTTAGTATGTAGCACCAGTCTACCCCAGGAATTACTTGGAAATCGCTGGATTGAGCTTGGAGGCACTAGTCTTGTGTGCCGGGAGATTCCAGTTACCTCTCCCAACACTTCGGTGAAGCAGCGAACCTAGGCCTTTTGGAAGCGAAAGTTAGCTGCAGGCAGGAGGTAGGGCTACAGGCCATAAGCTCAACTCTCAGAACTGTGTATGCATGGGAGGCAGATGTCTGCTACCCACTCGTACATGCGAGTGGGAACCTAGCTACACTCTGATGAAGAAGGACTTTGGAAATCGCTGTATTCAACTCAGATACACATGGGTTCAGGCACAACGATTCCACATGCTTTTCTCACGACCTTTCCCTGCCACTAACATGAGGACGTTAGCAGCTCCTTCTACAGTCAAGCAGGATGCGGGAGGGTTGTGCCCTGTCCTTAGCTCTCACAGGGAAGCATGCCTTGAAGCCAGCTGTCAACTAGCTGCATTCTTATGGCAGGGTGAAGGTAACAGTATTCTGAGACAGGAGGTTCCCAGATTACGACTCTACTGCACCTTGAGATACCCGCCAGGTCTGCATTGTTAACTTGCGTCTCAGAAGCCTCTGGCAAAAGTCTCTGGTAAAGACGTGCGAAACTCACTCTGCAGGCAGTGTGGAACTGTGAGGGACTGAGGGTGAGCTCAACTCTCAGCAGTAAGATGCTTTTGGACAAGGCGTTCAGCTACCTTCTCACGTATGGAACTTAGTATGTAGCACCAGCCTACCACAGGAATTACTACGAAATCGCTGGAT
This sequence comes from Canis lupus baileyi, assembly GCF_048164855.1. Taxonomy (NCBI): domain Eukaryota; kingdom Metazoa; phylum Chordata; class Mammalia; order Carnivora; family Canidae; genus Canis; species Canis lupus. The sequence continues at coordinate 77,989,914 of NC_132845.1, forward strand.
TGAGCTTGGAGGCACTCGTCTTGTGTGCCGGGAGATTCCAATTACCTCTCCCAACACTTCCGTCAAACAGCGAGCCTAGGCCTTTTAGAAGCAAAGGGTACCAGCAGGCTGGATGGAGATGAACAGGCCATAAGCTCAACTCTCTGAAGTGTGTATGCATGGGAGGCAGTTGTCTGCTCCCCATTCTGACATGGTAGTTGGAACCTAGCTACACTCTGATTGAAGAAGGCCATTGGAAATCGCTGTATTCAACTCAGTTACACAGGAGTTCAGGCCCAATGCTTACACATGCTTCTCCCGCAACCTCTCTCAGCCACTCACTTTAGGATGTTAGCAACCACGCCTACAGTCAGGCAGGATGCGGGAGGGTTCTGCCCTGTCCTCAGCTCTCCCAGGGAAGCATGCCTAGAAGCCAGCTCTCAACTAGCTGCATTCTTATGGCAGTGTGAAGGTAGCAGTATCCTGAGTCAGGAGGTTCCAAGATTACCACTCTACTGCACCTGGAGATACCCTCCAGGTCTGCATTGTTAACTTGCGTCTCAGAAGCCTGTGGCAAACGTCTGTGGTGAAGACCTGTGAAACTCACTCTGCAGGCAGTGTGGAACTGTGAGGGACTGAGGGTGAGCTCAACTCTCAGAAGTAAGATGTTTTTGGACAAGGCGTTCAACTACCTACTCACGTATGGAACTTAGTATGTAGCACCAGTCTACCCCAGGAATTACTAGGAAATCGGCTTGATTGAGCTTGGAGGCACTCGTCTTGTGTGCCGGGAGATTCCAATTACCTCTCCCAACACTTGCGTCAAGCAGCGAGCCTAGGCCTTTTGGAAGCGAAAGGTAGCGGCAGGCAGGATGTAGGGTTACAGGCCATAAGCTCAACTCTCAGAAGTGTGTATGCATGGGAGGCAGATGTCTGCTACCCACTCGGACATGGGAGTTGGAACCTAGCTGCACTCCTATTGAAGAAGGATGTAGGAAATCGCTGTATTCAACTCAGATACACGGGAGTTCAGGCCCAATGCTTACACATGCTTTTCCCACAACCTATCCCAGCCACTAACAGAAGGAGGTTAGCAGGTACGTCTACAGTCAGGCAGGATGCGGGAGGGTTCTGCCCTGTCCTCAGCTCTCACAGGGAAGCATGCCTTGAAGCCAGCTCTCAACTAGCTGCATTCTTATGACAGTGTGAAGGTAGCAGTATTCTGAGTAAGGAGGTTCCCAGATTACCACTCTACTGCACCTGGAGATACCCTCCAGGTCTGCATTGTTAACTTGCGTCTCAGAGGCCTCTGGCAAAAGTCTCTGGTGAAGACGTGGGAAACTCACTCTGCAGGCAGTGTGGAACTGTGAGGGACTGAGGGTGAGCTCAACTCTCAGCAGTAAGATGATTTTGGACAAGGCGTTCAGCTACCTTCTCACATATGGAACTTAGTATGTAGCACCAGTCTACCCCAGGAATTACTTGGAAATCGCTGGATTGAGCTTGGAGGCACTAGACTTGTGTGCCGGGAGATTCCAGTTACCTCTCCCAACACTTCGGTGAAGCAGCGAGCCTAGGCCTTTTGGAAGCGAAAGTTAGCTGCAGGCAGGAGGTAGGGCTACAGGCCATAAGCTCAACTCTCAGAAGTGTGTATGCATGGGAGGCAGATGTCTGCTACCCACTCGTACATGCGAGTGGGAACCTAGCTACACTCTGATGAAGAAGGACTTTGGAAATCGCTGTATTCAACTCAGATACACGTGGGTTCAGGCACAACGATTCCACATGCTTTTCTCACGACCTTTCCCTGCCACTAACATGAGGACGTTAGCAGCTCCTTCTACAGTCAAGCAGGATGCGGGAGGGTTGTGCCCTGTCCTTAGCTCTCACAGCGAAGCATGCCGTGTAGCCAGCTGTCAACTAGCTGCATTCTTATGGCAGGGTGAAGGTAACAGTATTCTGAGACAGGAGGTTCCCAGATTACGACTCTACTGCACCCTGAGATACCCGCCAGGTCTGCATTTTTAACTTGCGTCTCAGAAGCCTCTGGCAAAAGTCTCTGGTAAAGACGTGCGAAACTCACTCTGCAGGCAGTGTGGAACTGTGAGGGACTGAGGGTGAGCTCAACTCTCAGCAGTAAGATGATTTTGGACAAGGCGTTCAGCTACCTTCTCACATATGGAACTTAGTATGTAGCACCAGTCTACCCCAGGAATTACTGGGAAATCGCTGGATTGAGCTTGGAGGCACTAGACTTGTGTGCCGGGAGATTCCAGTTACCTCTCCCAACACTTCGGTGAAGCAGCGAGCCTAGGCCTTTTGGAAGCGAAAGTTAGATTCAGGCAGGAGGTAGGGTTACAGGCCATAAGCTCAACTCTCAGAAGTGTGTATGCATGGGAGGCAGATGTCTGCTACCCACTCGGACATGGGAGTTGGAACCTAGCTACAGTCTGATTTAAGTAGGCCTTTGGAAATCGCTGTATTCAACTCAGATACACAGGAGTTCAGGCCCAATGCTTACACATGCTTTTTCTACAACCTCTCTCAGCCACTAACATTAGGATATTAGCAGCTACGCCTACAGTCAGGCAGGATGCGTGAGGGTTCTGCACTGACCTCATCTCTCCGAGGGAAGCATTCCTTGAAGCCAGCTCTCAACTAGCTGCATTCTTATGGCAGTGTGAAGGTAGCAGTATTCTGAGTCAGGAGGTTCCAAGATTACCACTCTACTGCACCTGGAGATACCCTCCAGGTCTGCATTGTTAACTTGCGTCTCAGAAGCCTCTGGCAAACGTCTCTGGTGAAGATCTGCGAAACTCACTCTGCAGGCAGTGTGGAACTGTGAGGGACTGAGGGTGAGCTCAACTCTCAGAAGTAAGATGCTTTTGGACAAGGCGTTCAGCTACCTTCTCACGTATGGAACTTAGTATGTAGCACCAGTCTACCCCAGGAATTACTTGGAAATCGCTGGATTGAGCTTGGAGGCACTAGTCTTGTGTGCCGGCAGATTCCAGTTACCTCTCCCAACACTTCGGTGAAGCAGCGAGCCTAGGCCTTTTGGAAGCGAAAGTTAGCTGCAGGCAGGAGGTAGGGTTACAGGCCATAAGCTCAACTCTCAGAAGTGTGTATGCATGGGAGGCAGATGTCTGCTACCCACTCGTACATGCGAGTGGGAACCTAGCTACACTCTGATGAAGAAGGACTTTGGAAATCGCTGTATTCAACTCAGATACACGTGGGTTCAGGCACAACGATTCCACATGCTTTTCTCACGACCTTTCCCTGCCACTAACATGAGGACGTTAGCAGCTCCTTCTACAGTCAAGCAGGATGCGGGAGGGTTGTGACCTGTCCTTAGCTCTCACAGGGAAGCATGCCTTGAAGCCAGCTGTCAACTAGCTGCATTCTTATGTCAGGGTGAAGTTAGCAGTATTCTGAGTCAGGAGGTTCCAAGATTACCACTCTACTGCACCTGGAGATACCCGCCAGGTCTGCAGTGTTAACTTGCGTCTCAGAAGCCTCTGGCAAAAGTCTCTGGTAAAGACGTGCGAAACTCACTCTGCAGGCAGTGTGGAACTGTGAGGGACTGAGGGTGAGCTCAACTCTCAGAAGTAAGATGCTTTTGGACAAGGCGTTCAGCTACCTTCTCACGTATGGAACTTAGTATGTAGCACCAGCCTACCACAGGAATTACTACGAAATCGCTGGATTGAGCTTCGAGGCACTCGTCTTGGGTGCCGGGAGATTCCAATTACCTCTCCCAACACTTCCGTCAAACAGCGAGCCTAGGCCTTTTAGAAGCAAAGGGTACCAGCAGGCTGGATGGAGATGAACAGGCCATAAGCTCAACTCTCTGAAGTGTGTATGCATGGGAGGCAGTTGTCTGCTCCCCATTCTGACATGGTAGTTGGAACCTAGCTACACTCTGATTGAAGAAGGCCATTGGAAATCGCTGTATTCAACTCAGTTACACAGAAGTTCAGGCCCAATGCTTACACATGCTTTTCCCGCAACCTCTCTCAGCCACTCACTTTAGGATGTTAGCAACCACGCCTACAGTCAGGCAGGATGCGGGAGGGTTCTGCCCTGTCCTCAGCTCTCCCAGGGAAGCATGCCTAGAAGCCAGCTCTCAACTAGCTGCATTCTTATGGCAGTGTGAAGGTAGCAGTATTCTGAGTCAGGAGGTTCCAAGATTACCACTCTACTGCACCTGGAGATACCCTCCAGGTCTGCATTGTTAACTTGCGTCTCAGAAGCCTGTGGCAAACGTCTGTGGTGAAGACCTGTGAAAGTCACTCTGCAGGCAGTGTGGAACTGTGAGGGACTGAGGGTGAGCTCAACTCTCAGAAGTAAGATGTTTTTGGACAAGGCGTTCAACTACCTACTCACGTATGGAACTTAGTATGTAGCACCAGTCTACCCCAGGAATTACTAGGAAATCGCTTGATTGAGCTTGGAGGCACTCGTCTTGTGTGCCGGGAGATTCCAATTACCTCTCCGAACACTTGCGTCAAGCAGCGAGCCTAGGCCTTTTGGAAACGAAAGGTAGCGGCAGGCAGGATGTAGGGTTACAGGCCATAAGCTCAACTCTCAGAAGTGTGTATGCATGGGAGGCAGATGTCTGCTACCCACTCGGACATGGGAGTTGGAACCTAGCTACACTCCTATTGAAGAAGGATGTTGGAAATCGCTGTATTCAACTCAGATACACGGGAGTTCAGGCCCAATGCTTACACATGCTTTTCCCACAACTTATCCCAGCCACTAACAGAAGGAGGTTAGCAGGTACGTCTACAGTCAGGCAGGATGCGGGAGGGTTCTGCCCTGTCCTCAGCTCTCACAGGGAAGCATGCCTTGAAGCCAGCTCTCAACTAGCTGCATTCTTATGACAGTGTGAAGGTAGCAGTATTCTGAGTAAGGAGGTTCCCAGATTACCACTCTACTGCACCTGGAGATACCCTCCAGGTCTGCATTGTTAACTTGCGTCTCAGAGGCCTCTGGCATAAGTCTCTGGTGAAGACGTGGGAAACTCACTCTGCAGGCAGTGTGGAACTGTGAGGGACTGAGGGTGAGCTCAACTCTCAGCAGTAAGATGATTTTGGACAAGGCGTTCAGCTACCTTCTCACATATGGAACTTAGTATGTAGCACCAGTCTACCCCAGGAATTACTTGGAAATCGCTGGATTGAGCTTGGAGGCACTAGTCTTGTGTGCCGGCAGATTCCAGTTACCTCTCCCAACACTTCGGTGAAGCAGCGAGCCTAGGCCTTTTGGAAGCGAAAGTTAGCTGCAGGCAGGAGGTAGGGTTACAGGCCATAAGCTCAACTCTCAGAAGTGTGTATGCATGGGAGGCAGATGTCTGCTACCCACTCGTACATGCGAGTGGGAACCTAGCTACACTCTGATGAAGAAGGACTTTGGAAATCGCTGTATTCAACTCAGATACACGTGGGTTCAGGCACAACGATTCCACATGCTTTTCTCACCACCTTTCCCTGCCACTAACATGAGGACGTTAGCAGCTCCTTCTACAGTCAAGCAGGATGCGGGAGGGTTGTGCCCTGTCCTTAGCTCTCACAGGGAAGCATGCCTTGAAGCCAGCTGTCAACTAGCTGCATTCTTATGTCAGGGTGAAGGTAGCAGTATTCTGAGACAGGAGGTTCCCAGATTACGACTCTACTGCACCTTGAGATACCCGCCAGGTCTGCATTGTTAACTTGCGTCTCAGAAGCCTCTGGCAAAAGTCTCTGGTAAAGACGTGCGAAACTCCCTCTGCAGGCAGTGTGGAACTGTGAGGGACTGAGGGTGAGCTCAACTCTCAGCAGTAAGATGATTTTGGACAAGGCGTTCAGCTACCTTCTCACATATGGAACTTAGTATGTAGCACCAGTCTACCCCAGGAATTACTGGGAAATCGCAGGATTGAGCTTGGAGGCAATAGTCTTGTGTGCCGGGAGATTCCAGTTACCTCTCCCAACACTTCGGTGAAGCAGCGAGCCTAGGCCTTTTGGAAGCGAAAGTTAGATTCAGGCAGGAGGTAGGGTTACAGGCCATAAGCTCAACTCTCAGAAGTGTGTATGCATGGGAGGCAGATGTCTGCTACCCACTCGGACATGGGAGTTGGAAACTAGCTACAGTGTGATTTAAGTAGGCCTTTGGAAATCGCTGTATTCAACTCAGATACACAGGAGTTCAGGCCCAATGCTTACACATGCTTTTTCTACAACCTCTCTCAGCCACTAACATTAGGATATTAGCAGCTACGCCTACAGTCAGGCAGGATGCGTGAGGGTTCTGCACTGACCTCATCTCTCCGAGGGAAGCATTCCTTGAAGCCAGCTCTCAACTAGCTGCATTCTTATGGCAGTGTAAAGGTAGCAGTATTCTGAGTCAGGAGGTTCCAAGATTACCACTCTACTGCACCTGGAGATACCCTCCAGGTCTGCATTGTTAACTTGCGTCTCAGAAGCCTGTGGCAAAAGTCTCTGGTGAAGACGTGGGAAACTCACTCTGCAGGCAGTGTGGAACTGTGAGGGACTGAGGGTGAGCTCAACTCTCAGCAGTAAGATGATTTTGGACAAGGCGTTCAGCTACCTTCTCACATATGGAACTTAGTATGTAGCACCAGTCTACCCCAGGAATTACTTGGAAATCGCTGGATTGAGCTTGGAGGCACTAGTCTTGTGTGCCGGGAGATTCCAGTTACCTCTCCCAACACTTCGGTGAAGCAGCGAGCCTAGGCCTTTTGGAAGCGAAAGTTAGCTGCAGGCAGGAGGTAGGGCTACAGGCCATAAGCTCAACTCTCAGAAGTGTGTATGCATGGGAGGCAGATGTCTGCTACCCACTCGTACATGCGAGTGGGAACCTAGCTACACTCTGATGAAGAAGGACTTTGGAAATCGCTGTATTCAACTCAGATACACGTGGGTTCAGGCACAACGATTCCACATGCTTTTCTCACGACCTTTCCCTGCCACTAACATGAGGACGTTAGCAGCTCCTTCTACAGTCAAGCAGGATGCGGGAGGGTGGTGACCTGTCCTTAGCTCTCACAGGGAAGCATGCCTTGAAGCCAGCTGTCAACTAGCTGCATTCTTATGTCAGGGTGAAGGTAGCAGTATTCTGAGACAGGAGGTTCCCAGATTACCACTCTACTGCACCTGGAGATACCCGCCAGGTCTGCAGTGTTAACTTGCGTCTCAGAAGCCTCTGGCAAAAGTCTCTGGTAAAGAAGTGCGAAACTCACTCTGCAGGCAGTGTGGAACTGTGAGGGACTGAGGGTGAGCTCAACTCTCAGAAGTAAGATGCTTTTGGACAAGGCGTTCAGCTACCTTCTCACGTATGGAACTTAGTATGTAGCACCAGTCTACCACAGGAATTACTACGAAATCGCTGGATTGAGCTTCGAGGCACTCGTCTTGGGTGCCGGGAGATTCCAATTACCTCTCCCAACACTTCCGTCAAACAGCGAGCCTAGGCCTTTTAGAAGCAAAGGGTACCAGCAGGCTGGATGGAGATGAACAGGCCATAAGCTCAACTCTCTGAAGTGTGTATGCATGGGAGGCAGTTGTCTGCTCCCCATTCTGACATGGTAGTTGGAACCTAGCTACACTCTGATTGAAGAAGGCCATTGGAAATCGCTGTATTCAACTCAGTTACACAGGAGTTCAGGCCCAATGCTTACACATGCTTTTCCCGCAACCTCTCTCAGCCACTCACTTTAGGATGTTAGCAACCACGCCTACAGTCAGGCAGGATGCGGGAGGGTTCTGCCCTGTCCTCAGCTCTCCCAGGGAAGCATGCCTAGAAGCCAGCTCTCAACTAGCTGCATTCTTATGGCAGTGTGAAGGTAGCAGTATTCTGAGTCAGGAGGTTCCAAGATTACCACTCTACTGCACCTGGAGATACCCTCCAGGTCTGCATTGTTAACTTGCGTCTCAGAAGCCTGTGGCAAACGTCTGTGGTGAAGACCTGTGAAACTCACTCTGCAGGCAGTGTGGAACTGTGAGGGACTGAGGGTGAGCTCAACTCTCAGAAGTAAGATGTTTTTGGACAAGGCGTTCAACTACCTACTCACGTATGGAACTTAGTATGTAGCACCAGTCTACCCCAGGAATTACTAGGAAATCGCTTGATTGAGCTTAGAGGCACTCGTCTTGTGTGCCGGGAGATTCCAATTACCTCTCCCAACACTTGCGTCAAGCAGCGAGCCTAGGCCTTTTGGAAGCGAAAGTTAGCTGCAGGCAGGAGGTAGGGTTACAGGCCATAAGCTCAACTCTCAGAAGTGTGTATGCATGGGAGGCAGATGTCTGCTACCCACTCGGACATGGGAGTTGGAACCTAGCTACACTCCTATTGAAGAAGGATGTTGGAAATCGCTGTATTCAACTCAGATACACGGGAGTTCAGGCCCAATGCTTACACATGCTTTTCCCACAACTTATCCCAGCCACTAAAAGAAGGAGGTTAGCAGGTACGTCTACAGTCAGGCAGGATGCGGGAGGGTTCTGCCCTGTACTCAGCTCTCACAGGGAAGCATACCTTGAAGCCAGCTCTCAACTAGCTGCATTCTTATGACAGTGTGAAGGTAGCAGTATTCTGAGTAAGGAGGTTCCCAGATTACCACTCTACTGCACCTGGAGATACCCTCCAGGTCTGCATTGTTAACTTGCGTCTCAGAGACCTCTGGCAAAAGTCTCTGGTGAAGACGTGGGAAACTCACTCTGCAGGCAGTGTGGAACTGTGAGGGACTGAGGGTGAGCTCAACTCTCAGCAGTAAGATGATTTTGGACAAGGCGTTCAGCTACCTTCTCACATATGGAACTTAGTATGTAGCACCAGTCTACCCCAGGAATTACTTGGAAATCGCTGGATTGAGCTTGGAGGCACTAGACTTGTGTGCCGGGAGATTCCAGTTACCTCTCCCAACACTTCGGTGAAGCAGCGAGCCTAGGCCTTTTGGAAGCGAAAGTTATCTGCAGGCAGGAGGTAGGGCTACAGGCCATAAGCTCAACTCTCAGAACTGTGTATGCATGGGAGGCAGATGTCTGCTACCCACTCGTACATGCGAGTGGGAACCTAGCTACACTCTGATGAAGAAGGACTTTGGAAATCGCTGTATTCAACTCAGATACACGTGGGTTCAGGCACAACGATTCCACATGCTTTTCTCACGACCTTTCCCTGCCACTAACATGAGGACGTTAGCAGCTCCTTCTACAGTCAAGCAGGATGCGGGAGGGTGGTGACCTGTCCTTAGCTCTCACAGGGAAGCATGCCTTGAAGCCAGCTGTCAACTAGCTGCATTCTTATGTCAGGGTGAAGGTAGCAGTATTCTGAGTCAGGAGGTTCCAAGATTACCACTCTACTGCACCTGGAGATACCCGCCAGGTCTGCAGTGTTAACTTGCGTCTCAGAAGCCTCTGGCAAAAGTCTCTGGTAAAGAAGTGCGAAACTCACTCTGCAGGCAGTGTGGAACTGTGAGGGACTGAGGGTGAGCTCAACTCTCAGAAGTAAGATGCTTTTGGACAAGGCGTTCAGCTACCTTCTCACGTATGGAACTTAGTATGTAGCACCAGTCTACCACAGGAATTACTACGAAATCGCTGGATTGAGCTTCGAGGCACTCGTCTTGGGTGCCGGGAGATTCCAATTACCTCTCCCAACACTTCCGTCAAACAGCGAGCCTAGGCCTTTTAGAAGCAAAGGGTACCAGCAGGCTGGATGGAGATGAACAGGCCATAAGCTCAACTCTCTGAAGTGTGTATGCATGGGAGGCAGTTGTCTGCTCCCCATTCTGACATGGTAGTTGGAACCTAGCTACACTCTGATTGAAGAAGGCCATTGGAAATCGCTGTATTCAACTCAGTTACACAGGAGTTCAGGCCCAATGCTTACACATGCTTTTCCCGCAACCTCTCTCAGCCACTCACTTTAGGATGTTAGCAACCACGCCTACAGTCAGGCAGGATGCGGGAGGGTTCTGCCCTGTCCTCAGCTCTCCCAGGGAAGCATGCCTAGAAGCCAGCTCTCAACTAGCTGCATTCTTATGGCAGTGTGAAGGTAGCAGTATTCTGAGTCAGGAGGTTCCAAGATTACCACTCTACTGCACCTGGAGATACCCTCCAGGTCTGCATTGTTAACTTGCGTCTCAGAAGCCTGTGGCAAACGTCTGTGGTGAAGACCTGTGAAACTCACTCTGCAGGCAGTGTGGAACTGTGAGGGACTGAGGGTGAGCTCAACTCTCAGAAGTAAGATGTTTTTGGACAAGGCGTTCAACTACCTACTCACGTATGGAACTTAGTATGTAGCACCAGTCTACCCCAGGAATTACTAGGAAATCGCTTGATTGAGCTTAGAGGCACTCGTCTTGTGTGCCGGGAGATTCCAATTACCTCTCCCAACACTTGCGTCAAGCAGCGAGCCTAGGCCTTTTGGAAGCGAAAGTTAGCTGCAGGCAGGAGGTAGGGTTACAGGCCATAAGCTCAACTCTCAGAAGTGTGTATGCATGGGAGGCAGATGTCTGCTCCCCATTCTGACATGGGAGTTGGAACCTAGCTACACTCTTATTGAAGAAGGCCATTGGAAATCGCTGTATTCAACTCAGTTACACAGGAGTTCAGGCCCAATGCTTACACATGCTTTTCCCGCAACCTCTCTCAGCCACTCACTTTAGGATGTTAGCAACCACGCCTACAGTCAGGCAGGAAGCGGGAGGGTTCTGCCCTGTCCTCATCTCTCCCAGGGAAGCATGCCTAGAAGCCAGCTGTCAACTAGCTGCATTCTTATGTCAGGGTGAAGGTAGCAGTATTCTGAGTAAGGAGGTTCCCAGATTACCACTCTACTGCACCTGGAGATACTCTCCAGGTCTGTATTGTTAACTTGCGTCTCAGAAGCCTCTGGCAAAAGTCTCTGGTGAAGACGTGGGAAACTCACTCTGCAAGCAGTGTGGACTCTGAGAGACTGAGGGTGAGCTCAACTCTCAGCAGTAAGATGATTGTGGACAAGGCGTTCAGCTACCTTCTCACATATGGAACTTAGTATGTAGCACCAGTCTACCCCAGGAATTACATGGAAATCGCTGGATTGAGCTTGGAGGCACTCGTCTTGTGTGCCGGGAGATTCCACTTACCTCTCCCAACACCTGCGTCAAGAATTGAGCCTAGGCCTTTTGGAAGCGAAAGGTACCGGCAGGCACGATGTAGGGTTACAGGCCATAAGCTCAACTCTCAGAAGTGTGTATGCATGGGAGGCAGATGTCTGCTACCCACTCGGACATGGGAGTTGGAACCTAGCTACACTCCTATTGAAGAAGGATGTTGGAAATCGCTGTATTCAACTCAGATACATGGGACTTCAGGCCCAATGCTTACACATGCTTTTCCCACAACCTATCCCAGCCACTAACATAAGGAGGTTAGCAGGTACGTCTATAGTCAGGCAGGATGCGGGAGGGTTCTGCCCTGTCCTCAGCTCTCACAGGGAAGCATGACTAGAAGCCAGCTCTCAACTAGCTGCATTCTTATGACAGTGTGAAGGTAGCAGTATTCTGAGTAAGGAGGTTCCCAGATTACCACTCTACTGCACCTGGAGTTACTCTCCAGGTCTGTATTGTTAACTTGCGTCTCAGAGGCCTCTGGCAAAAGTCTCTGGTGAAGACGTGGGAAACTCACTCTGCAAGCAGTGTGGAACTGTGAGAGACTGAGGGTGAGCTCAACTCTCAGCAGTAAGATGATTGTGGACAAGGCGTTCAGCTACCTTCTCACATATGGAACTTAGTATGTAGCACCAGTCTACCCCAGGAATTACTGGGAAATCGCTGGATTCAGCTTGGAGGCACTAGTCCTGTGTGCAAGGAGATTCCAGTTACCTCTCAAAACACTTCGGTGAAGCAGGGAGCCTAGGCCTTTTGGAAGCGAAAGGTAGATGCAGGCAGGAGGTAGGGTTACACGCCATAAGCTCAACTCTCAGAAGTGTGTATGCATGGGAGGCAGATGTCTGCTACCCACTCGGACATGGGAGTTGGGACCTAGCTACACTCCTATTGAAGAAGGATGTTTGAAATCGCTGTATTCAACTCAGATACACGGGAGTTCAGGCCCAATGCTTACACATGCTTTTCCCACAACCTATCCCAGCCACTAACATAAGGAGGTTAGCAGGTACGTCTACAGTCAGGCAGGATGCGAGAGGGTTCTGCCCTGTCCTCAGCTCTCACAGGGAAGCATGCCTAGAAGCCAGCTCTCAACTAGCTGCATTCTTATGACAGTGTGAAGATAGCAGTATTCTGAGTATGTTGGTTCCGAAATTACCACTCTACTGCTCCTGGAGATACCCTCCAGGTCTGCATTGTTAACTTGCGTCTCAGAGGCCTCTGGCAAACGTCTCTGGTGAAGACGTGGGAAACTCACTCTGCAGGCAGTGTGGAACTGTGAGGGACTGAGGGTGAGCTCAACTCTCAGAAGTAAGATGTTTTTGGACAAGGCGTTCAACTACCTACTCACGTATGGAACTTAGTATGTAGCACCAGTCTACCCCAGGAATTACTAGGAAATCGCTTGATTGAGCTTGGAGGCACTCGTCTTGTGTGCCGGGATTCCACTTACCTCTCCCAACACTTGCGTCAAGAAGCGAGCCTAGGCCTTTTGTAAGCGAAAGGTACCGGCAGGCACGATGTAGGGTTACAGGCCATAAGCTCAACTCTCAGAAGTGTGTATGCATGGGAGGCAGATGTCTGCTACCCACTCGGACATGGGAGTTGGAACCTAGCTACACTCCTATTGAAGAAGGATGTTGGAAATCGCTGTATTCAACTCAGATACACGGGAGTTCAGGCCCAATGCTTACACATGCTTTTCCCACAACTTATCCCAGCCACTAACAGAAGGAGGTTAGCAGGTACGTCTACAGTCAGGCAGGATGCGGGAGGGTTCTGCCCTGTCCTCAGCTCTCACAGGGAAGCATGCCTTGAAGCCAGCTCTCAACTAGCTGCATTCTTATGACAGTGTGAAGGTAGCAGTATTCTGAGTAAGGAGGTTCCCAGATTACCACTCTACTGCACCTGGAGATACCCTCCAGGTCTGCATTGTTAACTTGCGTCTCAGAGGCCTCTGGCAAAAGTCTCTGGTGAAGACGTGGGAAACTCACTCTGCAGGCAGTGTGGAACTGTGAGGGACTGAGGGTGAGCTCAACTCTCAGCAGTAAGATGATTTTGGACAAGGCGTTCAGCTACCTTCTCACATATGGAACTTAGTATGTAGCACCAGTCTACCCCAGGAATTACTTGGAAATCGCTGGATTGAGCTTGGAGGCACTAGACTTGTGTGCCGGGAGATTCCAGTTACCTCTCCCAACACTTCGGTGAAGCAGCGAGCCTAGGCCTTTTGGAAGCGAAAGTTAGCTGCAGGCAGGAGGTAGGGCTACAGGCCATAAGCTCAACTCTCAGAACTGTGTATGCATGGGAGGCAGATGTCTGCTACCCACTCGTACATGCGAGTGGGAACCTAGCTACACTCTGATGAAGAAGGACTTTGGAAATCGCTGTATTCAACTCAGATACACGTGGGTTCAGGCACAACGATTCCACATGCTTTTCTCACGACCTTTCCCTGCCACTAACATGAGGACGTTAGCAGCTCCTTCTACAGTCAAGCAGGATGCGGGAGGGTTGTGCCCTGTCCTTAGCTCTCACAGGGAAGCATGCCTTGAAGCCAGCTGTCAACTAGCTGCATTCTTATGGCAGGGTGAAGGTAACAGTATTCTGAGACAGGAGGTTCCCAGATTACGACTCTACTGCACCTTGAGATACCCGCCAGGTCTGCATTGTTAACTTGCGTCTCAGAAGCCTCTGGCAAAAGTCTCTGGTAAAGACGTGCGAAACTCACTCTGCAGGCAGTGTGGAACTGTGAGGGACTGAGGGTGAGCTCAACTCTCAGCAGTAAGATGATTTTGGACAAGACGTTCAGCTACCTTCTCACATATGGAACTTAGTATGTAGCACCAGTCTACCCCAGGAATTACTGGGAAATCGCTGGATTGAGCTTGGAGGCACTAGTCTTGTGTGCCGGCAGATTCCAGTTACCTCTCCCAACACTTCGGTGAAGCAGCGAGCCTAGGCCTTTTGGAAGCGAAAGTTAGATTCAGGCAGGAGGTAGGGTTACAGGCCATAAGCTCAACTCTCAGAAGTGTGTATGCATGGGAGGCAGATGTCTGCTACCCACTCGGACATGGGAGTTGGAACCTAGCTACACTCCTATTGAAGAAGGATGTTGGAAATCGCTGTATTCAACTCAGATACATGGGACTTCAGGCCCAATGCTTACACATGCTTTTCCCACAACCTATCCCAGCCACTAACATAAGGAGGTTAGCAGGTACGTCTATAGTCAGGCAGGATGCGGGAGGGTTCTGCCCTGTCCTCAGCTCTCACAGGGAAGCATGACTAGAAGCCAGCTCTCAACTAGCTGCATTCTTATGACAGTGTGAAGGTAGCAGTATTCTGAGTAAGGAGGTTCCCAGATTACCACTCTACTGCACCTGGAGTTACTCTCCAGGTCTGTATTGTTAACTTGCGTCTCAGAGGCCTCTGGCAAAAGTCTCTGGTGAAGACGTGGGAAACTCACTCTGCAAGCAGTGTGGAACTGTGAGAGACTGAGGGTGAGCTCAACTCTCAGCAGTAAGATGATTGTGGACAAGGCGTTCAGCTACCTTCTCACATATGGAACTTAGTATGTAGCACCAGTCTACCCCAGGAATTACTGGGAAATCGCTGGATTCAGCTTGGAGGCACTAGTCCTGTGTGCAAGGAGATTCCAGTTACCTCTCAAAACACTTCGGTGAAGCAGGGAGCCTAGGCCTTTTGGAAGCGAAAGGTAGATGCAGGCAGGAGGTAGGGTTACACGCCATAAGCTCAACTCTCAGAAGTGTGTATGCATGGGAGGCAGATGTCTGCTACCCACTCGGACATGGGAGTTGGGACCTAGCTACACTCCTATTGAAGAAGGATGTTTGAAATCGCTGTATTCAACTCAGATACACGGGAGTTCAGGCCCAATGCTTACACATGCTTTTCCCACAACCTATCCCAGCCACTAACATAAGGAGGTTAGCAGGTACGTCTACAGTCAGGCAGGATGCGAGAGGGTTCTGCCCTGTCCTCAGCTCTCACAGGGAAGCATGCCTAGAAGCCAGCTCTCAACTAGCTGCATTCTTATGACAGTGTGAAGATAGCAGTATTCTGAGTATGTTGGTTCCGAAATTACCACTCTACTGCTCCTGGAGATACCCTCCAGGTCTGCATTGTTAACTTGCGTCTCAGAGGCCTCTGGCAAACGTCTCTGGTGAAGACGTGGGAAACTCACTCTGCAGGCAGTGTGGAACTGTGAGGGACTGAGGGTGAGCTCAACTCTCAGAAGTAAGATGTTTTTGGACAAGGCGTTCAACTACCTACTCACGTATGGAACTTAGTATGTGGCACCAGTCTACCCCAGGAATTACTAGGAAATCGCTTGATTGAGCTTGGAGGCACTCGTCTTGTGTGCCGGGATTCCACTTACCTCTCCCAACACTTGCGTCAAGAAGCGAGCCTAGGCCTTTTGTAAGCGAAAGGTACCGGCAGGCACGATGTAGGGTTACAGGCCATAAGCTCAACTCTCAGAAGTGTGTATGCATGGGAGGCAGATGTCTGCTACCCACTCGGACATGGGAGTTGGAACCTAGCTACACTCCTATTGAAGAAGGATGTTGGAAATCGCTGTATTCAACTCAGATACACGGGAGTTCAGGCCCAATGCTTACACATGCTTTTCCCACAACTTATCCCAGCCACTAACAGAAGGAGGTTAGCAGGTACGTCTACAGTCAGGCAGGATGCGGGAGGGTTCTGCCCTGTCCTCAGCTCTCACAGGGAAGCATGCCTTGAAGCCAGCTCTCAACTAGCTGCATTCTTATGACAGTGTGAAGGTAGCAGTATTCTGAGTAAGGAGGTTCCCAGATTACCACTCTACTGCACCTGGAGATACCCTCCAGGTCTGCATTGTTAACTTGCGTCTCAGAGGCCTCTGGCAAAAGTCTCTGGTGAAGACGTGGGAAACTCACTCTGCAGGCAGTGTGGAACTGTGAGGGACTGAGGGTGAGCTCAACTCTCAGCAGTAAGATGATTTTGGACAAGGCGTTCAGCTACCTTCTCACATATGGAACTTAGTATGTAGCACCAGTCTACCCCAGGAATTACTTGGAAATCGCTGGATTGAGCTTGGAGGCACTAGACTTGTGTGCCGGGAGATTCCAGTTACCTCTCCCAACACTTCGGTGAAGCAGCGAGCCTAGGCCTTTTGGAAGCGAAAGTTAGCTGCAGGCAGGAGGTAGGGCTACAGGCCATAAGCTCAACTCTCAGAACTGTGTATGCATGGGAGGCAGATGTCTGCTACCCACTCGTACATGCGAGTGGGAACCTAGCTACACTCTGATGAAGAAGGACTTTGGAAATCGCTGTATTCAACTCAGATACACGTGGGTTCAGGCACAACGATTCCACATGCTTTTCTCACGACCTTTCCCTGCCACTAACATGAGGACGTTAGCAGCTCCTTCTACAGTCAAGCAGGATGCGGGAGGGTTGTGCCCTGTCCTTAGCTCTCACAGGGAAGCATGCCTTGAAGCCAGCTGTCAACTAGCTGCATTCTTATGGCAGGGTGAAGGTAACAGTATTCTGAGACAGGAGGTTCCCAGATTACGACTCTACTGCACCTTGAGATACCCGCCAGGTCTGCATTGTTAACTTGCGTCTCAGAAGCCTCTGGCAAAAGTCTCTGGTAAAGACGTGCGAAACTCACTCTGCAGGCAGTGTGGAACTGTGAGGGACTGAGGGTGAGCTCAACTCTCAGCAGTAAGATGATTTTGGACAAGACGTTCAGCTACCTTCTCACATATGGAACTTAGTATGTAGCACCAGTCTACCCCAGGAATTACTGGGAAATCGCTGGATTGAGCTTGGAGGCACTAGTCTTGTGTGCCGGCAGATTCCAGTTACCTCTCCCAACACTTCGGTGAAGCAGCGAGCCTAGGCCTTTTGGAAGCGAAAGTTAGATTCAGGCAGGAGGTAGGGTTACAGGCCATAAGCTCAACTCTCAGAAGTGTGTATGCATGGGAGGCAGATGTCTGCTACCCACTCGGACATGGGAGTTGGAACCTAGCTACAGTCTGATTTAAGTAGGCCTTTGGAAATCGCTGTATTCAACTCAGAAACACAGGAGTTCAGGCCCAATGCTTACACATGCTTTTTCCACAACCTCTCTCAGCCACTAACATTAGGATATTAGCAGCTACGCCTACAGTCAGGCAGGATGCGTGAGGGTTCTGCACTGACCTCAGCTCTCCGAGGGAAGCATTCCTTGAAGCCAGCTCTCAACTAGCTGCATTCTTATGGCAGGGTGAAGGTAGCAGTATTCTGAGTCAGGAGGTTCCAAGATTACCACTCTACTGCACCTGGAGATACCCTCCAGGTCTGCATTGTTAACTTGCGTCTCAGAAGCCTCTGGCAAACGTCTCTGGTGAAGATCTGCGAAACTCACTCTGCAGGCAGTGTGGAACTGTGAGGGACTGAGGGTGAGCTCAACTCTCAGAAGTAAGATGCTTTTGGACAAGGCGTTCAGCTACCTTCTCACGTATGGAACTTAGTATGTAGCACCAGCCTACCACAGGAATTACTACGAAATCGCTTGATTGAGCTTGGAGGCACTCGTCTTGGGTGCCGGGAGATTCCAATTACCTCTCCCAACACTTCCGTCAAACAGCGAGCCTAGGCCTTTTAGAAGCAAAGGGTACCATCAGGCTGGATGGAGATGAACAGGCTATCAGCTCAACTCTCTGAAGTGTGTATGCATGGGAGGCAGATGTCTGCTACCCATTCTGACATGGGAGTTGGAACTTAGCTACACTCTGATTGAAGTAGGCCATTGGAAATCACTGTATTCAACTCAGATACACAGGAGTTCAGGCCCAATGCTTACACATGCTTTTCCCACAACTTATCCCAGCCACTAACAGAAGGAGGTTAGCAGGTACGTCTACAGTCAGGCAGGATGCGGGAGGGTTCTGCCCTGTACTCAGCTCTCACAGGGAAGCATGCCTTGAAGCCAGCTCTCAACTAGCTGCATTCTTATGACAGTGTGAAGGTAGCAGTATTCTGAGTAAGGAGGTTCCCAGATTACCACTCTCCTGCACCTGGAGATACCGTCCAGGTCTGCATTGTTAACTTGCGTCTCAGAGGCCTCTGGCAAAAGTCTCTGGTGAAGACGTGGGAAACTCACTCTGCAGGCAGTGTGGAACTGTGAGGGACTGAGGGTGAGCTCAACTCTCAGCAGTAAGATGCTTTTGGACAAGGCGTTCAGCTACCTTCTCACATATGGAACTTAGTATGTAGCACCAGCCTACCACAGGAATTACTACGAAATCGCTTGATTGAGCTTGGAGGCACTCGTCTTGGGTGCCGGGAGATTCCAATTACCTCTCCCAACACTTCCGTCAAACAGCGAGCCTAGGCCTTTTAGAAGCAAAGGGTACCAGCAGGCTGGATGGAGTTGAACAGGCTATCAGCTCAACTCTCAGAAGTGTGTATGCATGGGAGGCAGATGTCTGCTACCCATTCTGACATGGGAGTTGGAACTTAGCTACAGTGTGATTTAAGTAGGCCTTTGGAAATCGCTGTATTCAACTCAGATACACAGGAGTTCAGGCCCAAAGCTTACACATGCTTTTTCCACATCCTCTCTCAGCCACTAACATTAGGATATTAGCAGCTACACCTACAGTCAGGCCGGATGCGTGAGGGTTCTGCCCTGACCTCAGCTCTCCGAGGGAAGCATTCCTTGAAACCAGCTCTCAACTAGCTGCATTCTTATGGCAGTGTGAAGGTAGAAGTATTCTGAGTAAGGAGGTTCCCAGATTACCACTCTACTGCACCTGGAGATACCCTCCAGGTCTGCATTTTTAACTTGCGTCTCAGAGGCCTCTGGCAAAAGTCTCTGGTGAAGATCTGCGAAACTCACTCTGCAGGCAGTGTGGACTGTGAGGGACTGAGGGTGAGCTCAACTCTCAGCAGTAAGATGATTTTGGACAAGGCGTTCAGCTACCTTCTCACATATGGAACTTAGTATGTAGCACCAGTCTACCCCAGGAATTACTGGGAAATCGCTGGATTGAGCTTGTAGGCACTAGTGTTGTGTGCCGGGAGATTCCAATTACCTCTCCCAACACTTCCGTCAAACAGCGAGCCTAGGCGTTTTAGAAGCGAAGGGTACCAGCAGGCTGGATGTTGAGGAACAGGCTATCAGCTCAACTCTCAGAAGTGTGTATGCATGGGAGGCAGATGTCTGCTACCCATTCTGACATGGGAGTTGGAACTTAGCTACACTCTGATTGAAGTAGGCCATTGGAAATCACTGTATTCAACTCAGATACACAGGAGTTCAGGCCCAATGCTTACACATGCTTTTCCCGCAACCTCTCTCAGCCACTAACATTAGGATGTTAGCAGCTACGCCTACAGTCAGGCAGGATGCGTGAGGGTTCTGCCCTTTCCTCAGCACTCCCAGGAAAGCATGCCAGAAGCCAGCTCTCAACAGGGAGCATTCTTTTGGCAGTGTGAAGGTAGCAGTATTCTGTCAGGAGGTTCCAAGATTACCACTCTACTGCACCTGGAGATACCCTCCAGGTCTGCATTGTTAACTTGCGTCTCAGAAGCCTGTGGCAAACGTCTGTGGTGAAGACCTGTGAAACTCACTCTGCAGGCAGTGTGGAACTGTGAGGGACTGAGGGTGAGCTCAACTCTCAGAAGTAAGATGTTTTTGGACAAGGCGTTCAACTACCTACTCACGTATGGAACTTAGTATGTAGCACCAGTCTACCCCAGGAATTACTAGGAAATCGCTTGATTGAGCTTGGAGGCACTCGTCTTGTGTGCCGGGAGATTCCAATTACCTCTCCCAACACTTGCGTCAAGCAGCGAGCCTAGGCCTTTTGGAAACGAAAGGTAGCGGCAGGCAGGATGTAGGGTTACAGGCCATAAGCTCAACTCTCAGAAGTGTGTATGCATGGGAGGCAGATGTCTGCTACCCACTCGGACATGGGAGTTGGAACCTAGCTACACTCCTATTGAAGAAGGATGTTGGAAATCGCTGTATTCAACTCAGATACACGGGAGTTCAGGCCCAATGCTTACACATGCTTTTCCCACAACCTATCCCAGCCACTAACATAAGGAGGTTAGCAGGTACGTCTACAGTCAGGCAGGATGCGGGAGGGTTCTGCCCTATCCTCAGCTCTCACAGGGAAGCATGCCTGGAAGCCAGCTCTCAACTAGCTGCATTCTTATGACAGTGTGAAGGTAGCAGTATTCTGAGTAAGGAGGTTCCCAGATTACCACTCTACTGCACCTGGAGATACCCTCCAGGTCTGCATTGTTAACTTGCGTCTCAGAGACCTCTGGCAAAAGTCTCTGGTGAAGACGTGGGAAACTCACTCTGCAGGCAGTGTGGAACTGTGAGGGACTGAGGGTGAGCTCAACTCTCAGCAGTAAGATGATTTTGGACAAGGCGTTCAGCTACCTTCTCACATATGGAACTTAGTATGTAGCACCAGTCTACCCCAGGAATTACTTGGAAATCGCTGGATTGAGCTTGGAGGCACTAGACTTGTGTGCCGGGAGATTCCAGTTACCTCTCCCAACACTTCGGTGAAGCAGCGAGCCTAGGCCTTTTGGAAGCGAAAGTTAGCTGCAGGCAGGAGGTAGGGCTACAGGCCATAAGCTCAACTCTCAGAACTGTGTATGCATGGGAGGCAGATGTCTGCTACCCACTCGTACATGCGAGTGGGAACCTAGCTACACTCTGATGAAGAAGGACTTTGGAAATCGCTGTATTCAACTCAGATACACGTGGGTTCAGGCACAACGATTCCACATGCTTTTCTCACGACCTTTCCCTGCCACTAACATGAGGACGTTAGCAGCTCCTTCTACAGTCAAGCAGGATGCGGGAGGGTTGTGCCCTGTCCTTAGCTCTCACAGGGAAGCATGCCTTGAAGCCAGCTGTCAACTAGCTGCATTCTTATGGCAGGGTGAAGGTAACAGTATTCTGAGACAGGAGGTTCCCAGATTACGACTCTACTGCACCTTGAGATACCCGCCAGGTCTGCATTGTTAACTTGCGTCTCAGAAGCCTCTGGCAAAAGTCTCTGGTAAAGACGTGCGAAACTCACTCTGCAGGCAGTGTGGAACTGTGAGGGACTGAGGGTGAGCTCAACTCTCAGCAGTAAGATGATTTTGGACAAGACGTTCAGCTACCATCTCACATATGGAACTTAGTATGTAGCACCAGTCTACCCCAGGAATTACTGGGAAATCGCTGGATTGAGCTTGGAGGCACTAGTCTTGTGTGCCGGCAGATTCCAGTTACCTCTCCCAACACTTCGGTGAAGCAGCGAGCCTAGGCCTTTTGGAAGCGAAAGTTAGATTCAGGCAGGAGGTAGGGTTACAGGCCATAAGCTCAACTCTCAGAAGTGTGTATGCATGGGAGGCAGATGTCTGCTACCCACTCGGACATGGGAGTTGGAACCTAGCTACAGTCTGATTTAAGTAGGCCTTTGGAAATCGCTGTATTCAACTCAGATACACAGGAGTTCAGGCCCAATGCTTACACATGCTTTTTCCACAACCTCTCTCAGCCACTAACATTAGGATATTAGCAGCTACGCCTACAGTCAGGCAGGATGCGTGAGGGTTCTGCACTGACCTCAGCTCTCCGAGGGAAGCATTCCTTGAAGCCAGCTCTCAACTAGCTGCATTCTTATGGCAGTGTGAAGGTAGCAGTATTCTGAGTCAGGAGGTTCCAAGATTACCACTCTACTGCACCTGGAGATACCCTCCAGGTCTGCATTGTTAACTTGCGTCTCAGAAGCCTCTGGCAAACGTCTCTGGTGAAGATCTGCGAAACTCACTCTGCAGGCAGTGTGGAACTGTGAGGGACTGAGGGTGAGCTCAACTCTCAGAAGTAAGATGCTTTTGGACAAGGCGTTCAGCTACCTTCTCACGTATGGAACTTAGTATGTAGCACCAGCCTACCACAGGAATTACTACGAAATCGCTTGATTGAGCTTGGAGGCACTCGTCTTGGGTGCCGGGAGATTCCAATTACCTCTCCCAACACTTCCGTCAAACAGCGAGCCTAGGCCTTTTAGAAGCAAAGGGTACCAGCAGGCTGGATGGAGATGAACAGGCTATCAGCTCAACTCTCTGAAGTGTGTATGCATGGGAGGCAGATGTCTGCTACCCATTCTGACATGGGAGTTGGAACTTAGCTACACTCTGATTGAAGTAGGCCATTGGAAATCACTGTATTCAACTCAGATACACAGGAGTTCAGGCCCAATGCTTACACATGCTTTTCCCGCAACCTCTCTCAGCCACTAACATTAGGATGTTAGCAGCTACGCCTACAGTCAGGCAGGATGCGTGAGGGTTCTGCCCTTTCCTCAGCACTCCCAGGAAAGCATGCCTAGAAGCCAGCTATCAACAGGCAGCATTCTTATGGCAGTGTGAAGGTAGCAGTATTCTGAGTCAGGAGGTTCCAAGATTACCACCCTACTGCACCTGGAGATACCCTCTAGGTCTGCATTGTTAACTTGCGTCTCAGAAGCCTGTGGCAAACGTCTGTGGTGAAGACCTGTGAAACTCACTCTGCAGGCAGTGTGGAACTGTGAGGGACTGAGGGTGAGCTCAACTCTCAGAAGTAAGATGTTTTTGGACAAGGCGTTCAACTACCTACTCACGTATGGAACTTAGTATGTAGCACCAGTCTACCCCAGGAATTACTAGGAAATCGCTTGATTGAGCTTGGAGGCACTCGTCTTGTGTGCCGGGAAATTCCAATTACCTCTCCCAACACTTGCGTCAAGCAGCGAGCCTAGGCCTTTTGGAAACGAAAGGTAGCGGCAGGCAGGATGTAGGGTTACAGGCCATAAGCTCAACTCTCAGAAGTGTGTATGCATGGGAGGCAGATGTCTGCTACCCACTCGGACATGGGAGTTGGAACCTAGCTACACTCCTATTGAAGAAGGATGTTGGAAATCGCTGTATTCAACTCAGATACACGGGAGTTCAGGCCCAATGCTTACACATGCTTTTCCCACAACCTATCCCAGCCACTAACAGAAGGAGGTTAGCAGGTACGTCTACAGTCAGGCAGGATGCGGGAGGGTTCTGCCCTGTCCTCAGCTCTCACAGGGAAGCATGCCTTGAAGCCAGCTCTCAACTAGCTGCATTCTTATGACAGTGTGAAGGTAGCAGTATTCTGAGTAAGGAGGTTCCCAGATTACCAATCTACTGCACCTGGAGATACCCTCCAGGTCTGCATTGTTAACTTGCGTCTCAGAGGCCTCTGGCAAAAGTCTCTGGTGAAGACGTGGGAAACTCACTCTGCAGGCAGTGTGGAACTGTGAGGTACTGAGGGTGAGCTCAACTCTCAGCAGTAAGATGATTTTGGACAAGGCGTTCAGCTACCTTCTCACATATGGAACTTAGTATGTAGCACCAGTCTACCCCAGGAATTACTTGGAAATCGCTGGATTGAGCTTGGAGGCACTAGACTTGTGTGCCGGGAGATTCCAGTTACCTCTCCTAACACTTCGGTGAAGCAGCGAGCCTAGGCCTTTTGGAAGCGAAAGTTAGCTGCAGGCAGGAGGTAGGGCTACAGGCCATAAGCTCAACTCTCAGAACTGTGTATGCATGGGAGGCAGATGTCTGCTACCCACTCGTACATGCGAGTGGGAACCTAGCTACACTCTGATGAAAAGGACTTTGGAAATCGCTGTATTCAACTCAGATACAAGGGAGTTCAGGCACAACGATTCCACATGCTTTTCTCACGACCTTTCCCTGCCACTAACATGAGGACGTTAGCAGCTCCTTCTACAGTCAAGCAGGATGCGGGAGGGTTGTGCCCTGTCCTTAGCTCTCACAGGGAAGCATGCCTTGAAGCCAGCTGTCAACTAGCTGCATTCTTATGGCAGGGTGAAGGTAACAGTATTCTGAGACAGGAGGTTCCCAGATTACGACTCTACTGCACCTTGAGATACCCGCCAGGTCTGCATTGTTAACTTGCGTCTCAGAAGCCTCTGGCAAAAGTCTCTGGTAAAGACGTGCGAAACTCACTCTGCAGGCAGTGTGGAACTGTGAGGGACTGAGGGTGAGCTCAACTCTCAGCAGTAAGATGATTTTGGACAAGACGTTCAGCTACCTTCTCACATATGGAACTTAGTATGTAGCACCAGTCTACCCCAGGAATTACTGGGAAATCGCTGGATTGAGCTTGGAGGCACTAGTCTTGTGTGCCGGCAGATTCCAGTTACCTCTCCCAACACTTCGGTGAAGCAGCGAGCCTAGGCCTTTTGGAAGCGAAAGTTAGATTCAGGCAGGAGGTAGGGTTACAGGCCATAAGCTCAACTCTCAGAAGTGTGTATGCATGGGAGGCAGATGTCTGCTACCCACTCGGACATGGGAGTTGGAACCTAGCTACAGTCTGATTTAAGTAGGCCTTTGGAAATCGCTGTATTCAACTCAGATACACAGGAGTTCAGGCCCAATGCTTACACATGCTTTTTCCACAACCTCTCTCAGCCACTAACATTAGGATATTAGCAGCTACGCCTACAGTCAGGCAGGATGCGTGAGGGTTCTGCACTGACCTCAGCTCTCCGAGGGAAGCATTCCTTGAAGCCAGCTCTCAACTAGCTGCATTCTTATGGCAGTGTGAAGGTAGCAGTATTCTGAGTCAGGAGGTTCCAAGATTACCACTCTACTGCACCTGGAGATACCCTCCAGGTCTGCATTGTTAACTTGCGTCTCAGAAGCCTCTGGCAAACGTCTCTGGTGAAGATCTGCGAAACTCACTCTGCAGGCAGTGTGGAACTGTGAGGGACTGAGGGTGAGCTCAACTCTCAGAAGTAAGATGCTTTTGGACAAGGCGTTCAGCTACCTTCTCACGTATGGAACTTAGTATGTAGCACCAGCCTACCACAGGAATTACTACGAAATCGCTTGATTGAGCTTGGAGGCACTCGTCTTGGGTGCCGGGAGATTCCAATTACCTCTCCCAACACTTCCGTCAAACAGCGAGCCTAGGCCTTTTAGAAGCAAAGGATACCAGCAGGCTGGATGGAGATGAACAGGCTATCAGCTCAACTCTCTGAAGTGTGTATGCATGGGAGGCAGATGTCTGCTACCCATTCTGACATGGGAGTTGGAACTTAGCTACACTCTGATTGAAGTAGGCCATTGGAAATCACTGTATTCAACTCAGATACACAGGAGTTCAGGCCCAATGCTTACACATGCTTTTCCCGCAACCTCTCTCAGCCACTAACATTAGGATGTTAGCAGCTACGCCTACAGTCAGGCAGGATGCGTGCGGGTTCTGCCCTTTCCTCAGCACTCCCAGGAAAGCATGCCTAGAAGCCAGCTATCAACAGGCAGCATTCTTATGGCAGTGTGAAGGTAGCAGTATTCTGAGTCAGGAGGTTCCAAGATTACCACCCTACTGCACCTGGAGATACCCTCTAGGTCTGCATTGTTAACTTGCGTCTCAGAAGCCTGTGGCAAACGTCTGTGGTGAAGACCTGTGAAACTCACTCTGCAGGCAGTGTGGAACTGTGAGGGACTGAGGGTGAGCTCAACTCTCAGAAGTAAGATGTTTTTGGACAAGGCGTTCAACTACCTACTCACGTATGGAACTTAGTATGTAGCACCAGTCTACCCCAGGAATTACTAGGAAATCGCTTGATTGAGCTTGGAGGCACTCGTCTTGTGTGCCGGGAAATTCCAATTACCTCTCCCAACACTTGCGTCAAGCAGCGAGCCTAGGCCTTTTGGAAACGAAAGGTAGCGGCAGGCAGGATGTAGGGTTACAGGCCATAAGCTCAACTCTCAGAAGTGTGTATGCATGGGAGGCAGATGTCTGCTACCCACTCGGACATGGGAGTTGGAACCTAGCTACACTCCTATTGAAGAAGGATGTTGGAAATCGCTGTATTCAACTCAGATACACGGGAGTTCAGGCCCAATGCTTACACATGCTTTTCCCACAACCTATCCCAGCCACTAACAGAAGGAGGTTAGCAGGTACGTCTACAGTCAGGCAGGATGCGGGAGGGTTCTGCCCTGTCCTCAGCTCTCACAGGGAAGCATGCCTTGAAGCCAGCTCTCAACTAGCTGCATTCTTATGACAGTGTGAAGGTAGCAGTATTCTGAGTAAGGAGGTTCCCAGATTACCAATCTACTGCACCTGGAGATACCCTCCAGGTCTGCATTGTTAACTTGCGTCTCAGAGGCCTCTGGCAAAAGTCTCTGGTGAAGACGTGGGAAACTCACTCTGCAGGCAGTGTGGAACTGTGAGGTACTGAGGGTGAGCTCAACTCTCAGCAGTAAGATGATTTTGGACAAGGCGTTCAGCTACCTTCTCACATATGGAACTTAGTATGTAGCACCAGTCTACCCCAGGAATTACTTGGAAATCGCTGGATTGAGCTTGGAGGCACTAGACTTGTGTGCCGGGAGATTCCAGTTACCTCTCCTAACACTTCGGTGAAGCAGCGAGCCTAGGCCTTTTGGAAGCGAAAGTTAGCTGCAGGCAGGAGGTAGGGCTACAGGCCATAAGCTCAACTCTCAGAACTGTGTATGCATGGGAGGCAGATGTCTGCTACCCACTCGTACATGCGAGTGGGAACCTAGCTACACTCTGATGAAAAGGACTTTGGAAATCGCTGTATTCAACTCAGATACAAGGGAGTTCAGGCACAACGATTCCACATGCTTTTCTCACGACCTTTCCCTGCCACTAACATGAGGACGTTAGCAGCTCCTTCTACAGTCAAGCAGGATGCGGGAGGGTTGTGCCCTGTCCTTAGCTCTCACAGGGAAGCATGCCTTGAAGCCAGCTGTCAACTAGCTGCATTCTTATGGCAGGGTGAAGGTAACAGTATTCTGAGACAGGAGGTTCCCAGATTACGACTCTACTGCACCTTGAGATACCCGCCAGGTCTGCATTGTTAACTTGCGTCTCAGAAGCCTCTGGCAAAAGTCTCTGGTAAAGACGTGCGAAACTCACTCTGCAGGCAGTGTGGAACTGTGAGGGACTGAGGGTGAGCTCAACTCTCAGCAGTAAGATGATTTTGGACAAGACGTTCAGCTACCTTCTCACATATGGAACTTAGTATGTAGCACCAGTCTACCCCAGGAATTACTGGGAAATCGCTGGATTGAGCTTGGAGGCACTAGTCTTGTGTGCCGGCAGATTCCAGTTACCTCTCCCAACACTTCGGTGAAGCAGCGAGCCTAGGCCTTTTGGAAGCGAAAGTTAGATTCAGGCAGGAGGTAGGGTTACAGGCCATAAGCTCAACTCTCAGAAGTGTGTATGCATGGGAGGCAGATGTCTGCTACCCACTCGGACATGGGAGTTGGAACCTAGCTACAGTCTGATTTAAGTAGGCCTTTGGAAATCGCTGTATTCAACTCAGATACACAGGAGTTCAGGCCCAATGCTTACACATGCTTTTTCCACAACCTCTCTCAGCCACTAACATTAGGATATTAGCAGCTACGCCTACAGTCAGGCAGGATGCGTGAGAGTTCTGCACTGACCTCAGCTCTCCGAGGGAAGCATTCCTTGAAGCCAGCTCTCAACTAGCTGCATTCTTATGGCAGTGTGAAGGTAACAGTATTCTGAGTCAGGAGGTTCCAAGATTACCACTCTACTGCACCTGGAGATACCCTCCAGGTCTGCATTGTTAACTTGCGTCTCAGAAGCCTCTGGCAAACGTCTCTGGTGAAGATCTGCGAAACTCACTCTGCAGGCAGTGTGGAACTGTGAGGGACTGAGGGTGAGCTCAACTCTCAGAAGTAAGATGCTTTTGGACAAGGCGTTCAGCTACCTTCTCACGTATGGAACTTAGTATGTAGCACCAGCCTACCACAGGAATTACTACGAAATCGCTTGATTGAGCTTGGAGGCACTCGTCTTGGGTGCCGGGAGATTCCAATTACCTCTCCCAACACTTCCGTCAAACAGCGAGCCTAGGCCTTTTAGAAGCAAAGGGTACCACCAGGCTGGATGGAGATGAACAGGCTATCAGCTCAACTCTCTGAAGTGTGTATGCATGGGAGGCAGATGTCTGCTACCCATTCTGACATGGGAGTTGGAACTTAGCTACACTCTGATTGAAGTAGGCCATTGGAAATCACTGTATTCAACTCAGATACACAGGAGTTCAGGCCCAATGCTTACACATGCTTTTCCCGCAACCTCTCTCAGCCACTAACATTAGGATGTTAGCAGCTACGCCTACAGTCAGGCAGGATGCGTGAGGGTTCTGCCCTTTCCTCAGCACTCCCAGGAAAGCATGCCTAGAAGCCAGCTCTCAACAGGCAGCATTCTTATGGCAGTGTGAAGGTAGCAGTATTCTGAGTCAGGAGGTTCCAAGATTACCACCCTACTGCACCTGGAGATACCCTCCAGGTCTGCATTGTTAACTTGCGTCTCAGAAGCCTGTGGCAAACGTCTGTGGTGAAGACGTGTGAAACTCACTCTGCAGGCAGTGTGGAACTGTGAGGGACTGAGGGTGAGCTCAACTCTCAGAAGTAAGATGTTTTTGGACAAGGCGTTCAACTACCTACTCACGTATGGAACTTAGTATGTAGCACCAGTCTACCCCAGGAATTACTAGGAAATCGCTTGAT
The DNA here is from genome assembly GCF_048164855.1 of Canis lupus baileyi. NCBI lineage: Eukaryota > Metazoa > Chordata > Mammalia > Carnivora > Canidae > Canis > Canis lupus. The sequence goes on from NC_132845.1 coordinate 78,018,676, forward strand.
TGAGCTTGGAGGCACTCGTCTTGTGTGCCGGGAAATTCCAATTACCTCTCCCAACACTTGCGTCAAGCAGCGAGCCTAGGCCTTTTGGAAACGAAAGGTAGCGGCAGGCAGGATGTAGGGTTACAGGCCATAAGCTCAACTCTCAGAAGTGTGTATGCATGGGAGGCAGATGTCTGCTACCCACTCGGACATGGGAGTTGGAACCTAGCTACACTCCTATTGAAGAAGGATGTTGGAAATCGCTGTATTCAACTCAGATACACGGGAGTTCAGGCCCAATGCTTACACATGCTTTTCCCACAACCTATCCCAGCCACTAACAGAAGGAGGTTAGCAGGTACGTCTACAGTCAGGCAGGATGCGGGAGGGTTCTGCCCTGTCCTCAGCTCTCACAGGGAAGCATGCCTTGAAGCCAGCTCTCAACTAGCTGCATTCTTATGACAGTGTGAAGGTAGCAGTATTCTGAGTAAGGAGGTTCCCAGATTACCACTCTACTGCACCTGGAGATACCCTCCAGGTCTGCATTGTTAACTTGCGTCTCAGAGGCCTCTGGCAAAAGTCTCTGGTGAAGACGTGGGAAACTCACTCTGCAGGCAGTGTGGAACTGTGAGGGACTGAGGGTGAGCTCAACTCTCAGCAGTAAGATGATTTTGGACAAGGCGTTCAGCTACCTTCTCACATATGGAACTTAGTATGTAGCACCAGTCTACCCCAGGAATTACTTGGAAATCGCTGGATTGAGCTTGGAGGCACTAGACTTGTGTGCCGGGAGATTCCAGTTACCTCTCCTAACACTTCGGTGAAGCAGCGAGCCTAGGCCTTTTGGAAGCGAAAGTTAGCTGCAGGCAGGAGGTAGGGCTACAGGCCATAAGCTCAACTCTCAGAACTGTGTATGCATGGGAGGCAGATGTCTGCTACCCACTCGTACATGCGAGTGGGAACCTAGCTACACTCTGATGAAAAGGACTTTGGAAATCGCTGTATTCAACTCAGATACACGGGAGTTCAGGCACAACGATTCCACATGCTTTTCTCACGACCTTTCCCTGCCACTAACATGAGGACGTTAGCAGCTCCTTCTACAGTCAAGCAGGATGCGGGAGGGTTGTGCCCTGTCCTTAGCTCTCACAGGGAAGCATGCCTTGAAGCCAGCTGTCAACTAGCTGCATTCTTATGGCAGGGTGAAGGTAACAGTATTCTGAGACAGGAGGTTCCCAGATTACGACTCTACTGCACCTTGAGATACCCGCCAGGTCTGCATTGTTAACTTGCGTCTCAGAAGCCTCTGGCAAAAGTCTCTGGTAAAGACGTGCGAAACTCACTCTGCAGGCAGTGTGGAACTGTGAGGGACTGAGGGTGAGCTCAACTCTCAGCAGTAAGATGATTTTGGACAAGACGTTCAGCTACCTTCTCACATATGGAACTTAGTATGTAGCACCAGTCTACCCCAGGAATTACTGGGAAATCGCTGGATTGAGCTTGGAGGCACTAGTCTTGTGTGCCGGCAGATTCCAGTTACCTCTCCCAACACTTCGGTGAAGCAGCGAGCCTAGGCCTTTTGGAAGCGAAAGTTAGATTCAGGCAGGAGGTAGGGTTACAGGCCATAAGCTCAACTCTCAGAAGTGTGTATGCATGGGAGGCAGATGTCTGCTACCCACTCGGACATGGGAGTTGGAACCTAGCTACAGTCTGATTTAAGTAGGCCTTTGGAAATCGCTGTATTCAACTCAGATACACAGGAGTTCAGGCCCAATGCTTACACATGCTTTTTCCACAACCTCTCTCAGCCACTAACATTAGGATATTAGCAGCTACGCCTATAGTCAGGCAGGATGCGTGAGAGTTCTGCACTGACCTCAGCTCTCCGAGGGAAGCATTCCTTGAAGCCAGCTCTCAACTAGCTGCATTCTTATGGCAGTGTGAAGGTAGCAGTATTCTGAGTCAGGAGGTTCCAAGATTACCACTCTACTGCACCTGGAGATACCCTCCAGGTCTGCATTGTTAACTTGCGTCTCAGAAGCCTCTGGCAAACGTCTCTGGTGAAGATCTGCGAAACTCACTCTGCAGGCAGTGTGGAACTGTGAGGGACTGAGGGTGAGCTCAACTCTCAGAAGTAAGATGCTTTTGGACAAGGCGTTCAGCTACCTTCTCACATATGGAACTTAGTATGTAGCACCAGCCTACCACAGGAATTACTACGAAATCGCTTGATTGAGCTTGGAGGCACTCGTCTTGGGTGCCGGGAGATTCCAATTACCTCTCCCAACACTTCCGTCAAACAGCGAGCCTAGGCCTTTTAGAAGCAAAGGGTACCAGCAGGCTGGATGGAGATGAACAGGCTATCAGCTCAACTCTCTGAAGTGTGTATGCATGGGAGGCAGATGTCTGCTACCCATTCTGACATGGGAGTTGGAACTTAGCTACACTCTGATTGAAGTAGGCCATTGGAAATCACTGTATTCAACTCAGATACACAGGAGTTCAGGCCCAATGCTTACACATGCTTTTCCGCAACCTCTCTCAGCCACTAACATTAGGATGTTAGCAGCTACGCCTACAGTCAGGCAGGATGCGGGAGGGTTCTGCCCTTTCCTCAGCACTCCCAGGAAAGCATGCCTAGAAGCCAGCTCTCAACAGGCAGCATTCTTATGGCAGTGTGAAGGTAGCAGTATTCTGAGTCAGGAGGTTCCAAGATTACCACCCTACTGCACCTGGAGATACCCTCCAGGTCTGCATTGTTAACTTGCGTCTCAGAAGCCTGTGGCAAACGTCTGTGGTGAAGACCTGTGAAACTCACTCTGCAGGCAGTGTGGAACTGTGAGGGACTGAGGGTGAGCTCAACTCTCAGAAGTAAGATGTTTTTGGACAAGGCGTTCAACTACCTACTCACGTATGGAACTTAGTATGTAGCACCAGTCTACCCCAGGAATTACTAGGAAATCGCTTGATTGAGCTTGGAGGCACTCGTCTTGTGTGCCGGGAAATTCCAATTACCTCTCCCAACACTTGCGTCAAGCAGCGAGCCTAGGCCTTTTGGAAACGAAAGGTAGCGGCAGGCAGGATGTAGGGTTACAGGCCATAAGCTCAACTCTCAGAAGTGTGTATGCATGGGAGGCAGATGTCTGCTACCCACTCGGACATGGGAGTTGGAACCTAGCTACACTCCTATTGAAGAAGGATGTTGGAAATCGCTGTATTCAACTCAGATACACGGGAGTTCAGGCCCAATGCTTACACATGCTTTTCCCACAACTTATCCCAGCCACTAACAGAAGGAGGTTAGCAGGTACGTCTACAGTCAGGCAGGATGCGGGAGGGTTCTGCCCTGTACTCAGCTCTCACAGGGAAGCATGCCTTGAAGCCAGCTCTCAACTAGCTGCATTCTTATGACAGTGTGAAGGTAGCAGTATTCTGAGTAAGGAGGTTCCCAGATTACCACTCTCCTGCACCTGGAGATACCGTCCAGGTCTGCATTGTTAACTTGCGTCTCAGAGGCCTCTGGCAAAAGTCTCTGGTGAAGACGTGGGAAACTCACTCTGCAGGCAGTGTGGAACTGTGAGGGACTGAGGGTGAGCTCAACTCTCAGCAGTAAGATGATTTTGGACAAGGCGTTCAGCTACCTTCTCACATATGGAACTTAGTATGTAGCACCAGTCTACCCCAGGAATTACTTGGAAATCGCTGGATTGAGCTTGGAGGCACTAGACTTGTGTGCCGGGAGATTCCAGTTACCTCTCCCAACACTTCGGTGAAGCAGCGAGCCTAGGCCTTTTGGAAGCGAAAGTTAGCTGCAGGCAGGAGGTAGGGCTACAGGCCATAAGCTCAACTCTCAGAACTGTGTATGCATGGGAGGCAGATGTCTGCTACCCACTCGTACATGCGAGTGGGAACCTAGCTACACTCTGATGAAGAAGGACTTTGGAAATCGCTGTATTCAACTCAGATACACGTGGGTTCAGGCACAACGATTCCACATGCTTTTCTCACGACCTTTCCCTGCCACTAACATGAGGACGTTAGCAGCTCCTTCTACAGTCAAGCAGGATGCGGGAGGGTTGTGCCCTGTCCTTAGCTCTCACAGGGAAGCATGCCTTGAAGCCAGCTGTCAACTAGCTGCATTCTTATGGCAGGGTGAAGGTAACAGTATTCTGAGACAGGAGGTTCCCAGATTACGACTCTACTGCACCTTGAGATACCCGCCAGGTCTGCATTGTTAACTTGCGTCTCAGAAGCCTCTGGCAAAAGTCTCTGGTAAAGACGTGCGAAACTCACTCTGCAGGCAGTGTGGAACTGTGAGGGACTGAGGGTGAGCTCAACTCTCAGCAGTAAGATGATTTTGGACAAGACGTTCAGCTACCTTCTCACATATGGAACTTAGTATGTAGCACCAGTCTACCCCAGGAATTACTGGGAAATCGCTGGATTGAGCTTGGAGGCACTAGTCTTGTGTGCCGGCAGATTCCAGTTACCTCTCCCAACACTTCGGTGAAGCAGCGAGCCTAGGCCTTTTGGAAGCGAAAGTTAGATTCAGGCAGGAGGTAGGGTTACAGGCCATAAGCTCAACTCTCAGAAGTGTGTATGCATGGGAGGCAGATGTCTGCTACCCACTCGGACATGGGAGTTGGAACCTAGCTACAGTCTGATTTAAGTAGGCCTTTGGAAATCGCTGTATTCAACTCAGATACACAGGAGTTCAGGCCCAATGCTTACACATGCTTTTTCCACAACCTCTCTCAGCCACTAACATTAGGATATTAGCAGCTACGCCTACAGTCAGGCAGGATGCGTGAGGGTTCTGCACTGACCTCAGCTCTCCGAGGGAAGCATTCCTTGAAGCCAGCTCTCAACTAGCTGCATTCTTATGGCAGTGTGAAGGTAGCAGTATTCTGAGTCAGGAGGTTCCAAGATTACCACTCTACTGCACCTGGAGATACCCTCCAGGTCTGCATTGTTAACTTGCGTCTCAGAAGCCTCTGGCAAACGTCTCTGGTGAAGATCTGCGAAACTCACTCTGCAGGCAGTGTGGAACTGTGAGGGACTGAGGGTGAGCTCAACTCTCAGAAGTAAGATGCTTTTGGACAAGGCGTTCAGCTACCTTCTCACGTATGGAAATTAGTATGTAGCACCAGCCTACCACAGGAATTACTACGAAATCGCTGGATTGAGCTTGGAGGCACTCGTCTTGGGTGCCGGGAGATTCCAATTACCTCTCCCAACACTTCCGTCAAACAGCGAGCCTAGGCCTTTTAGAAGCAAAGGGTACCAGCAGGCTGGATGGAGATGAACAGGCCATAAGCTCAACTCTCTGAAGTGTGTATGCATGGGAGGCAGTTGTCTGCTCCCCATTCTGACATGGTAGTTGGAACCTAGCTACACTCTGATTGAAGAAGGCCATTGGAAATCGCTGTATTCAACTGAGTTACACAGGAGTTCAGGCCCAATGCTTACACATGCTTTTCCCGCAACCTCTCTGAGCCACTCACTTTAGGATGTTAGCAACCACGCCTACAGTCAGGCAGGATGCGGGAGGGTTCTGCCCTGTCCTCAGCTCTACCAGGGAAGCATGCCTAGAAGCCAGCTCTCAACAAGCTGCATTCTTATGGCAGTGTGAAGGTAGCAGTATTCTGAGTCAGGAGGTTCCAAGATTACCACTCTACTGCACCTGGAGATACCCTCCAGGTCTGCATTGTTAACTTGCGTCTCAGAAGCCTCTGGCAAACGTCTCTGGTGAAGACCTGTGAAACTCACTCTGCAGGCAGTGTGGAACTGTGAGGGACTGAGGGTGAGCTCAACTCTCAGAAGTAAGATGTTTTTGGACAAGGCGTTCAACTACCTACTCACGTATGGAACTTAGTATGTAGCACCAGTCTACCCCAGGAATTACTAGGAAATCGCTTGATTGAGCTTGGAGGCACTCGTCTTGTGTGCCGGGAGATTCCAATTACCTCTCCCAACACTTGCGTCAAGCAGCGAGCCTAGGCCTTTTGGAAACGAAAGGTAGCGGCAGGCAGGATGTAGGGTTACAGGCCATAAGCTCAACTCTCAGAAGTGTGTATGCATGGGAGGCAGATGTCTGCTACCCACTCGGACATGGGAGTTGGAACCTAGCTACACTCCTATTGAAGAAGGATGTTGGAAATCGCTGTATTCAACTCAGATACACGGGAGTTCAGGCCCAATGCTTACACATGCTTTTCCCACAACCTATCCCAGCCACTAACAGAAGGAGGTTAGCAGGTACGTCTACAGTCAGGCAGGATGCGGGAGGGTTCTGCCCTGTACTCAGCTCTCACAGGGAAGCATGCCTTGAAGCCAGCTCTCAACTAGCTGCATTCTTATGACAGTGTGAAGGTAGCAGTATTCTGAGTAAGGAGGTTCCCAGATTACCACTCTACTGCACCTGGAGATACCCTCCAGGTCTGCATTGTTAACTTGCGTCTCAGAGGCCTCTGGCAAAAGTCTCTGGTGAAGACGTGGGAAACTCACTCTGCAGGCAGTGTGGAACTGTGAGGGACTGAGGGTGAGCTCAACTCTCAGCAGTAAGATGATTTTGGACAAGGCGTTCAGCTACCTTCTCACATATGGAACTTAGTATGTAGCACCAGTCTACCCCAGGAATTACTTGGAAATCGCTGGATTGAGCTTGGAGGCACTAGACTTGTGTGCCGGGAGATTCCAGTTACCTCTCCCAACACTTCGGTGAAGCAGCGAGCCTAGGCCTTTTGGAAGCGAAAGTTAGCTGCAGGCAGGAGGTAGGGCTACAGGCCATAAGCTCAACTCTCAGAACTGTGTATGCATGGGAGGCAGATGTCTGCTACCCACTCGTACATGCGAGTGGGAACCTAGCTACACTCTGATGAATAAGGACTTTGGAAATCGCTGTATTCAACTCAGATACACGTGGGTTCAGGCACAACGATTCCACATGCTTTTCTCACGACCTTTCCCTGCCACTAACATGAGGACGTTAGCAGCTCCTTCTACAGTCAAGCAGGATGCGGGACGGTTGTGCCCTGTCCTTAGCTCTCACAGGGAAGCATGCCTTGAAGCCAGCTGTCAACTAGCTGCATTCTTATGGCAGGGTGAAGGTAACAGTATTCTGAGACAGGAGGTTCCCAGATTACGACTCTACTGCACCTTGAGATACCCGCCAGGTCTGCATTGTTAACTTGCGTCTCAGAAGCCTCTGGCAAAAGTCTCTGGTAAAGACGTGCGAAACTCACTCTGCAGGCAGTGTGGAACTGTGAGGGACTGAGGGTGAGCTCAACTCTCAGCAGTAAGATGATTTTGGACAAGACGTTCAGCTACCTTCTCACATATGGAACTTAGTATGTAGCACCAGTCTACCCCAGGAATTACTGGGAAATCGCTGGATTGAGCTTGGAGGCACTAGTCTTGTGTGCCGGCAGATTCCAGTTACCTCTCCCAACACTTCGGTGAAGCAGCGAGCCTAGGCCTTTTGGAAGCGAAAGTTAGATTCAGGCAGGAGGTAGGGTTACAGGCCATAAGCTCAACTCTCAGAAGTGTGTATGCATGGGAGGCAGATGTCTGCTACCCACTCGGACATGGGAGTTGGAACCTAGCTACAGTCTGATTTAAGTAGGCCTTTGGAAATCGCTGTATTCAACTCAGATACACAGGAGTTCAGGCCCAATGCTTACACATGCTTTTTCCACAACCTCTCTCAGCCACTAACATTAGGATATTAGCAGCTACGCCTACAGTCAGGCAGGATGCGTGAGGGTTCTGCACTGACCTCAGCTCTCCGAGGGAAGCATTCCTTGAGGCCAGCTCTCAACTAGCTGCATTCTTATGGCAGTGTGAAGGTAGCAGTATTCTGAGTCAGGAGGTTCCAAGATTACCACTCTACTGCACCTGGAGATACCCTCCAGGTCTGCATTGTTAACTTGCGTCTCAGAAGCCTCTGGCAAACGTCTCTGGTGAAGATCTGCGAAACTCACTCTGCAGGCAGTGTGGAACTGTGAGGGACTGAGGGTGAGCTCAACTCTCAGAAGTAAGATGCTTTTGGACAAGGCGTTCAGCTACCTTCTCACGTATGGAACTTAGTATGTAGCACCAGCCTACCACAGGAATTACTACGAAATCGCTTGATTGAGCTTGGAGGCACTCGTCTTGGGTGCCGGGAGATTCCAATTACCTCTCCCAACACTTCCGTCAAACAGCGAGCCTAGGCCTTTTAGAAGCAAAGGGTACCAGCAGGCTGGATGGAGATGAACAGGCTATCAGCTCAACTCTCTGAAGTGTGTATGCATGGGAGGCAGATGTCTGCTACCCATTCTGACATGGGAGTTGGAACTTAGCTACACTCTGATTGAAGTAGGCCATTGGAAATCACTGTATTCAACTCAGATACACAGGAGTTCAGGCCCAATGCTTACACATGCTTTTCCCGTAACCTCTCTCAGCCACTAACATTAGGATGTTAGCAGCTACGCCTACAGTCAGGCAGGATGCGTGAGGGTTCTGCCCTTTCCTCAGCACTCCCAGGAAAGCATGCCTAGAAGCCAGCTCTCAACAGGCAGCATTCTTATGGCAGTGTGAAGGTAGCAGTATTCTGAGTCAGGAGGTTCCAAGATTACCACCCTACTGCACCTGGAGATACCCTCCAGGTCTGCATTGTTAACTTGCGTCTCAGAAGCCTGTGGCAAACGTCTGTGGTGAAGACCTGTGAAACTCACTCTGCAGGCAGTGTGGAACTGTGAGGGACTGAGGGTGAGCTCAACTCTCAGAAGTAAGATGTTTTTGGACAAGGCGTTCAACTACCTACTCACGTATGGAACTTAGTATGTAGCACCAGTCTACCCCAGGAATTACTAGGAAATCGCTTGATTGAGCTTGGAGGCACTCGTCTTGTGTGCCGGGAAATTCCAATTACCTCTCCCAACACTTGCGTCAAGCAGCGAGCCTAGGCCTTTTGGAAACGAAAGGTAGCGGCAGGCAGGATGTAGGGTTACAGGCCATAAGCTCAACTCTCAGAAGTGTGTATGCATGGGAGGCAGATGTCTGCTACCCACTCGGACATGGGAGTTGGAACCTAGCTACACTCCTATTGAAGAAGGATGTTGGAAATCGCTGTATTCAACTCAGATACACGGGAGTTCAGGCCCAATGCTTACACATGCTTTTCCCACAACTTATCCCAGCCACTAACAGAAGGAGGTTAGCAGGTACTTCTACAGTCAGGCAGGATGCGGGAGGGTTCTGCCCTGTCCTCAGCTCTCACAGGGAAGCATGCCTTGAAGCCAGCTCTCAACTAGCTGCATTCTTATGACAGTGTGAAGGTAGCAGTATTCTGAGTAAGGAGGTTCCCAGATTACCACTCTACTGCACCTGGAGATACCCTCCAGGTCTGCATTGTTAACTTGCGTCTCAGAGGCCTCTGGCAAAAGTCTCTGGTGAAGACGTGGGAAACTCACTCTGCAGGCAGTGTGGAACTGTGAGGGACTGAGGGTGAGCTCAACTCTCAGCAGTAAGATGATTTTGGACAAGGCGTTCAGCTACCTTCTCACATATGGAACTTAGTATGTAGCACCAGTCTACCCCAGGAATTACTTGGAAATCGCTGGATTGAGCTTGGAGGCACTAGACTTGTGTGCCGGGAGATTCCAGTTACCTCTCCCAACACTTCGGTGAAGCAGCGAGCCTAGGCCTTTTGGAAGCGAAAGTTAGCTGCAGGCAGGAGGTAGGGCTACAGGCCATAAGCTCAACTCTCAGAACTGTGTATGCATGGGAGGCAGATGTCTGCTACCCACTCGTACATGCGAGTGGGAACCTAGCTACACTCTGATGAAGAAGGACTTTGGAAATCGCTGTATTCAACTCAGATACACGTGGGTTCAGGCACAACGATTCCACATGCTTTTCTCACGACCTTTCCCTGCCACTAACATGAGGACGTTAGCAGCTCCTTCTACAGTCAAGCAGGATGCGGGAGGGTTGTGCCCTGTCCTTAGCTCTCACAGGGAAGCATGCCTTGAAGCCAGCTGTCAACTAGCTGCATTCTTATGTCAGGGTGAAGGTAGCAGTATTCTGAGACAGGAGGTTCCCAGATTACGACTCTACTGCACCTTGAGATACCCGCCAGGTCTGCATTGTTAACTTGCGTCTCAGAAGCCTCTGGCAAAAGTCTCTGGTAAAGACGTGCGAAACTCACTCTGCAGGCAGTGTGGAACTGTGAGGGACTGAGGGTGAGCTCAACTCTCAGCAGTAAGATGATTTTGGACAAGGCGTTCAGCTACCATCTCACATATGGAACTTAGTATGTAGCACCAGTCTACCCCAGGAATTACTGGGAAATCGCTGGATTGAGCGTGGAGGCACTAGTCTTGTGTGCCGGGAGATTCCAGTTACCTCTCCCAACACTTCGGTGAAGCAGCGAGCCTAGGCCTTTTGGAAGCGAAAGTTAGATTCAGGCAGGAGGTAGGGTTACAGGCCATAAGCTCAACTCTCAGAAGTGTGTATGCATGGGAGGCAGATGTCTGCTACCCACTCGGACATGGGAGTTGGAACCTAGCTACAGTCTGATTTAAGTAGGCCTTTGGAAATCGCTGTATTCAACTCAGATACACAGGAGTTCAGGCCCAATGCTTACACATGCTTTTTCCACAACCTCTCTCAGCCACTAACATTAGGATATTAGCAGCTACGCCTACAGTCAGGCAGGATGCGTGAGGGTTCTGCACTGACCTCAGCTCTCCGAGGGAAGCATTCCTTGAAGCCAGCTCTCAACTAGCTGCATTCTTATGGCAGTGTGAAGGTAGCAGTATTCTGAGTCAGGAGGTTCCAAGATTACCACTCTACTGCACCTGGAGATACTCTCCAGGTCTGCATTGTTAACTTGCGTCTCAGAAGCCTCTGGCAAACGTCTGTGGTGAAGATCTGTGAAACTCACTCTGCAGGCAGTGTGGAACTGTGAGGGACTGAGGGTGAGCTCAACTCTCAGAAGTAAGATGCTTTTGGACAAGGCGTTCAGCTACCTTCTCACGTATGGAACTTAGTATGTAGCACCAGCCTACCACAGGAATTACTACGAAATCGCTGGATTGAGCTTGGAGGCACTCGTCTTGTGTGCCGGGAGATTCCAATTACCTCTCCCAACACTTCCGTCAAACAGCGAGCCTAGGCCTTTTAGAAGCAAAGGGTACCAGCAGGCTGGATGGAGATGAACAGGCCATAAGCTCAACTCTCTGAAGTGTGTATGCATGGGAGGCAGTTGTCTGCTCCCCATTCTGACATGGTAGTTGGAACCTAGCTACACTCTGATTGAAGAAGGCCATTGGAAATCGCTGTATTCAACTCAGTTACACAGGAGTTCAGGCCCAATGCTTACACATGCTTTTCCCGCAACCTCTCTCAGCCACTCACTTTAGGATGTTAGCAACCACGCCTACAGTCAGGCAGGATGCGGGAGGGTTCTGCCCTGTCCTCAGCTCTCCCAGGGAAGCATGCCTGGAAGCCAGCTCTCAACTAGCTGCATTCTTATGGCAGTGTGAAGGTAGCAGTATTCTGAGTCAGGAGGTTCCAAGATTACCACTCTACTGCACCTGGAGATACCATCCAGGTCTGCATTGTTAACTTGCGTCTCAGAAGCCTGTGGCAAACGTCTGTGGTGAAGATCTGTGAAACTCACTCTGCAGGCAGTGTGGAACTGTGAGGGACTGAGGGTGAGCTCAACTCTCAGAAGTAAGATGTTTTTGGACAAGGCGTTCAACTACCTACTCACGTATGGAACTTAGTATGTAGCACCAGTCTACCCCAGGAATTACTTGGAAATCGCTGGATTGAGCTTGGAGGCACTAGTCTTGTGTGCCGGGAGATTCCAGTTACCTCTCCCAACACTTCGGTGAAGCAGCGAACCTAGGCCTTTTGGAAGCGAAAGTTAGCTGCAGGCAGGGGGTAGGGCTACAGGCCATAAGCTCAACTCTCAGAACTGTGTATGCATGGGAGGCAGATGTCTGCTACCCACTCGTACATGCGAGTGGGAACCTAGCTACACTCTGATGAAGAAGGACTTTGGAAATCGCTGTATTCAACTCAGATACACGTGGGTTCAGGCACAACGATTCCACATGCTTTTCTCACGACCTTTCCCTGCCACTAACATGAGGACGTTAGCAGCTCCTTCTACAGTCAAGCAGGATGCGGGAGGGTTGTGCCCTGTCCTTAGCTCTCACAGGGAAGCATGCCTTGAAGCCAGCTGTCAACTAGCTGCATTCTTATGGCAGGGTGAAGGTAACAGTATTCTGAGACAGGAGGTTCCCAGATTACGACTCTACTGCACCTTGAGATACCCGCCAGGTCTGCATTGTTAACTTGCGTCTCAGAAGCCTCTGGCAAAAGTCTCTGGTAAAGACGTACGAAACTCACTCTGCAGGCAGTGTGGAACTGTGAGGGACTGAGGGTGAGCTCAACTCTCAGCAGTAAGATGCTTTTGGACAAGGCGTTCAGCTACCTTCTCACGTATGGAACTTAGTATGTAGCACCAGCCTACCACAGGAATTACTACGAAATCGCTGGATTGAGCTTGGAGGCACTCGTCTTGTGTGCCGGGAGATTCCAATTACCTCTCCCAACACTTCCGTCAAACAGCGAGCCTAGGCCTTTTAGAAGCAAAGGGTACCAGCAGGCTGGATGGAGATGAACAGGCCATAAGCTCAACTCTCTGAAGTGTGTATGCATGGGAGGCAGTTGTCTGCTCCCCATTCTGACATGGTAGTTGGAACCTAGCTACACTCTGATTGAAGAAGGCCATTGGAAATCGCTGTATTCAACTCAGTTACACAGGAGTTCAGGCCCAATGCTTACACATGCTTCTCCCGCAACCTCTCTCAGCCACTCACTTTAGGATGTTAGCAACCACGCCTACAGTCAGGCAGGATGCGGGAGGGTTCTGCCCTGTCCTCAGCTCTCCCAGGGAAGCATGCCTAGAAGCCAGCTCTCAACTAGCTGCATTCTTATGGCAGTGTGAAGGTAGCAGTATCCTGAGTCAGGAGGTTCCAAGATTACCACTCTACTGCACCTGGAGATACCCTCCAGGTCTGCATTGTTAACTTGCGTCTCAGAAGCCTGTGGCAAACGTCTGTGGTGAAGACCTGTGAAACTCACTCTGCAGGCAGTGTGGAACTGTGAGGGACTGAGGGTGAGCTCAACTCTCAGAAGTAAGATGTTTTTGGACAAGGCGTTCAACTACCTACTCACGTATGGAACTTAGTATGTAGCACCAGTCTACCCCAGGAATTACTAGGAAATCGGCTTGATTGAGCTTGGAGGCACTCGTCTTGTGTGCCGGGAGATTCCAATTACCTCTCCCAACACTTGCGTCAAGCAGCGAGCCTAGGCCTTTTGGAAGCGAAAGGTAGCGGCAGGCAGGATGTAGGGTTACAGGCCATAAGCTCAACTCTCAGAAGTGTGTATGCATGGGAGGCAGATGTCTGCTACCCACTCGGACATGGGAGTTGGAACCTAGCTGCACTCCTATTGAAGAAGGATGTAGGAAATCGCTGTATTCAACTCAGATACACGGGAGTTCAGGCCCAATGCTTACACATGCTTTTCCCACAACCTATCCCAGCCACTAACAGAAGGAGGTTAGCAGGTACGTCTACAGTCAGGCAGGATGCGGGAGGGTTCTGCCCTGTCCTCAGCTCTCACAGGGAAGCATGCCTTGAAGCCAGCTCTCAACTAGCTGCATTCTTATGACAGTGTGAAGGTAGCAGTATTCTGAGTAAGGAGGTTCCCAGATTACCACTCTACTGCACCTGGAGATACCCTCCAGGTCTGCATTGTTAACTTGCGTCTCAGAGGCCTCTGGCAAAAGTCTCTGGTGAAGACGTGGGAAACTCACTCTGCAGGCAGTGTGGAACTGTGAGGGACTGAGGGTGAGCTCAACTCTCAGCAGTAAGATGATTTTGGACAAGGCGTTCAGCTACCTTCTCACATATGGAACTTAGTATGTAGCACCAGTCTACCCCAGGAATTACTTGGAAATCGCTGGATTGAGCTTGGAGGCACTAGACTTGTGTGCCGGGAGATTCCAGTTACCTCTCCCAACACTTCGGTGAAGCAGCGAGCCTAGGCCTTTTGGAAGCGAAAGTTAGCTGCAGGCAGGAGGTAGGGCTACAGGCCATAAGCTCAACTCTCAGAACTGTGTATGCATGGGAGGCAGATGTCTGCTACCCACTCGTACATGCGAGTGGGAACCTAGCTACACTCTGATGAAGAAGGACTTTGGAAATCGCTGTATTCAACTCAGATACACGTGGGTTCAGGCACAACGATTCCACATGCTTTTCTCACGACCTTTCCCTGCCACTAACATGAGGACGTTAGCAGCTCCTTCTACAGTCAAGCAGGATGCGGGAGGGTTGTGCCCTGTCCTTAGCTCTCACAGGGAAGCATGCCTTGAAGCCAGCTGTCAACTAGCTGCATTCTTATGGCAGGGTGAAGGTAACAGTATTCTGAGACAGGAGGTTCCCAGATTACGACTCTACTGCACCCTGAGATACCCGCCAGGTCTGCATTGTTAACTTGCGTCTCAGAAGCCTCTGGCAAAAGTCTCTGGTAAAGACGTGCGAAACTCACTCTGCAGGCAGTGTGGAACTGTGAGGGACTGAGGGTGAGCTCAACTCTCAGCAGTAAGATGATTTTGGACAAGGCGTTCAGCTACCTTCTCACATATGGAACTTAGTATGTAGCACCAGTCTACCCCAGGAATTACTGGGAAATCGCTGGATTGAGCTTGGAGGCACTAGACTTGTGTGCCGGGAGATTCCAGTTACCTCTCCCAACACTTCGGTGAAGCAGCGAGTCTAGGCCTTTTGGAAGCGAAAGTTAGATTCAGGCAGGAGGTAGGGTTACAGGCCATAAGCTCAACTCTCAGAAGTGTGTATGCATGGGAGGCAGATGTCTGCTACCCACTCGGACATGGGAGTTGGAACCTAGCTACAGTCTGATTTAAGTAGGCCTTTGGAAATCGCTGTATTCAACTCAGATACACAGGAGTTCAGGCCCAATGCTTACACATGCTTTTTCTACAACCTCTCTCAGCCACTAACATTAGGATATTAGCAGCTACGCCTACAGTCAGGCAGGATGCGTGAGGGTTCTGCACTGACCTCATCTCTCCGAGGGAAGCATTCCTTGAAGCCAGCTCTCAACTAGCTGCATTCTTATGGCAGTGTGAAGGTAGCAGTATTCTGAGTCAGGAGGTTCCAAGATTACCACTCTACTGCACCTGGAGATACCCTCCAGGTCTGCATTGTTAACTTGCGTCTCAGAAGCCTCTGGCAAACGTCTCTGGTGAAGATCTGCGAAACTCACTCTGCAGGCAGTGTGGAACTGTGAGGGACTGAGGGTGAGCTCAACTCTCAGAAGTAAGATGCTTTTGGACAAGGCGTTCAGCTACCTTCTCACGTATGGAACTTAGTATGTAGCACCAGTCTACCCCAGGAATTACTTGGAAATCGCTGGATTGAGCTTGGAGGCACTAGTCTTGTGTGCCGGCAGATTCCAGTTACCTCTCCCAACACTTCGGTGAAGCAGCGAGCCTAGGCCTTTTGGAAGCGAAAGTTAGCTGCAGGCAGGAGGTAGGGTTACAGGCCATAAGCTCAACTCTCAGAAGTGTGTATGCATGGGAGGCAGATGTCTGCTACCCACTCGTACATGCGAGTGGGAACCTAGCTACACTCTGATGAAGAAGGACTTTGGAAATCGCTGTATTCAACTCAGATACACGTGGGTTCAGGCACAACGATTCCACATGCTTTTCTCACGACCTTTCCCTGCCACTAACATGAGGACGTTAGCAGCTCCTTCTACAGTCAAGCAGGATGCGGGAGGGTTGTGACCTGTCCTTAGCTCTCACAGGGAAGCATGCCTTGAAGCCAGCTGTCAACTAGCTGCATTCTTATGTCAGGGTGAAGTTAGCAGTATTCTGAGTCAGGAGGTTCCAAGATTACCACTCTACTGCACCTGGAGATACCCGCCAGGTCTGCAGTGTTAACTTGCGTCTCAGAAGCCTCTGGCAAAAGTCTCTGGTAAAGACGTGCGAAACTCACTCTGCAGGCAGTGTGGAACTGTGAGGGACTGAGGGTGAGCTCAACTCTCAGAAGTAAGATGCTTTTGGACAAGGCGTTCAGCTACCTTCTCACGTATGGAACTTAGTATGTAGCACCAGCCTACCACAGGAATTACTACGAAATCGCTGGATTGAGCTTCGAGGCACTCGTCTTGGGTGCCGGGAGATTCCAATTACCTCTCCCAACACTTCCGTCAAACAGCGAGCCTAGGCCTTTTAGAAGCAAAGGGTACCAGCAGGCTGGATGGAGATGAACAGGCCATAAGCTCAACTCTCTGAAGTGTGTATGCATGGGAGGCAGTTGTCTGCTCCCCATTCTGACATGGTAGTTGGAACCTAGCTACACTCTGATTGAAGAAGGCCATTGGAAATCGCTGTATTCAACTCAGTTACACAGGAGTTCAGGCCCAATGCTTACACATGCTTTTCCCGCAACCTCTCTCAGCCACTCACTTTAGGATGTTAGCAACCACGCCTACAGTCAGGCAGGATGCGGGAGGGTTCTGCCCTGTCCTCAGCTCTCCCAGGGAAGCATGCCTAGAAGCCAGCTCTCAACTAGCTGCATTCTTATGGCAGTGTGAAGGTAGCAGTATTCTGAGTCAGGAGGTTCCAAGATTACCACTCTACTGCACCTGGAGATACCCTCCAGGTCTGCATTGTTAACTTGCGTCTCAGAAGCCTGTGGCAAACGTCTGTGGTGAAGACCTGTGAAAGTCACTCTGCAGGCAGTGTGGAACTGTGAGGGACTGAGGGTGAGCTCAACTCTCAGAAGTAAGATGTTTTTGGACAAGGCGTTCAACTACCTACTCACGTATGGAACTTAGTATGTAGCACCAGTCTACCCCAGGAATTACTAGGAAATCGCTTGATTGAGCTTGGAGGCACTCGTCTTGTGTGCCGGGAGATTCCAATTACCTCTCCGAACACTTGCGTCAAGCAGCGAGCCTAGGCCTTTTGGAAACGAAAGGTAGCGGCAGGCAGGATGTAGGGTTACAGGCCATAAGCTCAACTCTCAGAAGTGTGTATGCATGGGAGGCAGATGTCTGCTACCCACTCGGACATGGGAGTTGGAACCTAGCTACACTCCTATTGAAGAAGGATGTTGGAAATCGCTGTATTCAACTCAGATACACGGGAGTTCAGGCCCAATGCTTACACATGCTTTTCCCACAACTTATCCCAGCCACTAACAGAAGGAGGTTAGCAGGTACGTCTACAGTCAGGCAGGATGCGGGAGGGTTCTGCCCTGTCCTCAGCTCTCACAGGGAAGCATGCCTTGAAGCCAGCTCTCAACTAGCTGCATTCTTATGACAGTGTGAAGGTAGCAGTATTCTGAGTAAGGAGGTTCCCAGATTACCACTCTACTGCACCTGGAGATACCCTCCAGGTCTGCATTGTTAACTTGCGTCTCAGAGGCCTCTGGCATAAGTCTCTGGTGAAGACGTGGGAAACTCACTCTGCAGGCAGTGTGGAACTGTGAGGGACTGAGGGTGAGCTCAACTCTCAGCAGTAAGATGATTTTGGACAAGGCGTTCAGCTACCTTCTCACATATGGAACTTAGTATGTAGCACCAGTCTACCCCAGGAATTACTTGGAAATCGCTGGATTGAGCTTGGAGGCACTAGTCTTGTGTGCCGGCAGATTCCAGTTACCTCTCCCAACACTTCGGTGAAGCAGCGAGCCTAGGCCTTTTGGAAGCGAAAGTTAGCTGCAGGCAGGAGGTAGGGTTACAGGCCATAAGCTCAACTCTCAGAAGTGTGTATGCATGGGAGGCAGATGTCTGCTACCCACTCGTACATGCGAGTGGGAACCTAGCTACACTCTGATGAAGAAGGACTTTGGAAATCGCTGTATTCAACTCAGATACACGTGGGTTCAGGCACAACGATTCCACATGCTTTTCTCACCACCTTTCCCTGCCACTAACATGAGGACGTTAGCAGCTCCTTCTACAGTCAAGCAGGATGCGGGAGGGTTGTGCCCTGTCCTTAGCTCTCACAGGGAAGCATGCCTTGAAGCCAGCTGTCAACTAGCTGCATTCTTATGTCAGGGTGAAGGTAGCAGTATTCTGAGACAGGAGGTTCCCAGATTACGACTCTACTGCACCTTGAGATACCCGCCAGGTCTGCATTGTTAACTTGCGTCTCAGAAGCCTCTGGCAAAAGTCTCTGGTAAAGACGTGCGAAACTCCCTCTGCAGGCAGTGTGGAACTGTGAGGGACTGAGGGTGAGCTCAACTCTCAGCAGTAAGATGATTTTGGACAAGGCGTTCAGCTACCTTCTCACATATGGAACTTAGTATGTAGCACCAGTCTACCCCAGGAATTACTGGGAAATCGCAGGATTGAGCTTGGAGGCAATAGTCTTGTGTGCCGGGAGATTCCAGTTACCTCTCCCAACACTTCGGTGAAGCAGCGAGCCTAGGCCTTTTGGAAGCGAAAGTTAGATTCAGGCAGGAGGTAGGGTTACAGGCCATAAGCTCAACTCTCAGAAGTGTGTATGCATGGGAGGCAGATGTCTGCTACCCACTCGGACATGGGAGTTGGAAACTAGCTACAGTGTGATTTAAGTAGGCCTTTGGAAATCGCTGTATTCAACTCAGATACACAGGAGTTCAGGCCCAATGCTTACACATGCTTTTTCTACAACCTCTCTCAGCCACTAACATTAGGATATTAGCAGCTACGCCTACAGTCAGGCAGGATGCGTGAGGGTTCTGCACTGACCTCATCTCTCCGAGGGAAGCATTCCTTGAAGCCAGCTCTCAACTAGCTGCATTCTTATGGCAGTGTAAAGGTAGCAGTATTCTGAGTCAGGAGGTTCCAAGATTACCACTCTACTGCACCTGGAGATACCCTCCAGGTCTGCATTGTTAACTTGCGTCTCAGAAGCCTGTGGCAAAAGTCTCTGGTGAAGACGTGGGAAACTCACTCTGCAGGCAGTGTGGAACTGTGAGGGACTGAGGGTGAGCTCAACTCTCAGCAGTAAGATGATTTTGGACAAGGCGTTCAGCTACCTTCTCACATATGGAACTTAGTATGTAGCACCAGTCTACCCCAGGAATTACTTGGAAATCGCTGGATTGAGCTTGGAGGCACTAGTCTTGTGTGCCGGGAGATTCCAGTTACCTCTCCCAACACTTCGGTGAAGCAGCGAGCCTAGGCCTTTTGGAAGCGAAAGTTAGCTGCAGGCAGGAGGTAGGGCTACAGGCCATAAGCTCAACTCTCAGAAGTGTGTATGCATGGGAGGCAGATGTCTGCTACCCACTCGTACATGCGAGTGGGAACCTAGCTACACTCTGATGAAGAAGGACTTTGGAAATCGCTGTATTCAACTCAGATACACGTGGGTTCAGGCACAACGATTCCACATGCTTTTCTCACGACCTTTCCCTGCCACTAACATGAGGACGTTAGCAGCTCCTTCTACAGTCAAGCAGGATGCGGGAGGGTGGTGACCTGTCCTTAGCTCTCACAGGGAAGCATGCCTTGAAGCCAGCTGTCAACTAGCTGCATTCTTATGTCAGGGTGAAGGTAGCAGTATTCTGAGTCAGGAGGTTCCAAGATTACCACTCTACTGCACCTGGAGATACCCGCCAGGTCTGCAGTGTTAACTTGCGTCTCAGAAGCCTCTGGCAAAAGTCTCTGGTAAAGAAGTGCGAAACTCACTCTGCAGGCAGTGTGGAACTGTGAGGGACTGAGGGTGAGCTCAACTCTCAGAAGTAAGATGCTTTTGGACAAGGCGTTCAGCTACCTTCTCACGTATGGAACTTAGTATGTAGCACCAGTCTACCACAGGAATTACTACGAAATCGCTGGATTGAGCTTCGAGGCACTCGTCTTGGGTGCCGGGAGATTCCAATTACCTCTCCCAACACTTCCGTCAAACAGCGAGCCTAGGCCTTTTAGAAGCAAAGGGTACCAGCAGGCTGGATGGAGATGAACAGGCCATAAGCTCAACTCTCTGAAGTGTGTATGCATGGGAGGCAGTTGTCTGCTCCCCATTCTGACATGGTAGTTGGAACCTAGCTACACTCTGATTGAAGAAGGCCATTGGAAATCGCTGTATTCAACTCAGTTACAACGGAGTTCAGGCCCAATGCTTACACATGCTTTTCCCGCAACCTCTCTCAGCCACTCACTTTAGGATGTTAGCAACCACGCCTACAGTCAGGCAGGATGCGGGAGGGTTCTGCCCTGTCCTCAGCTCTCCCAGGGAAGCATGCCTAGAAGCCAGCTCTCAACTAGCTGCATTCTTATGGCAGTGTGAAGGTAGCAGTATTCTGAGTCAGGAGGTTCCAAGATTACCACTCTACTGCACCTGGAGATACCCTCCAGGTCTGCATTGTTAACTTGCGTCTCAGAAGCCTGTGGCAAACGTCTGTGGTGAAGACCTGTGAAAGTCACTCTGCAGGCAGTGTGGAACTGTGAGGGACTGAGGGTGAGCTCAACTCTCAGAAGTAAGATGTTTTTGGACAAGGCGTTCAACTACCTACTCACGTATGGAACTTAGTATGTAGCACCAGTCTACCCCAGGAATTACTAGGAAATCGCTTGATTGAGCTTAGAGGCACTCGTCTTGTGTGCCGGGAGATTCCAATTACCTCTCCCAACACTTGCGTCAAGCAGCGAGCCTAGGCCTTTTGGAAGCGAAAGTTAGCTGCAGGCAGGAGGTAGGGTTACAGGCCATAAGCTCAACTCTCAGAAGTGTGTATGCATGGGAGGCAGATGTCTGCTACCCACTCGGACATGGGAGTTGGAACCTAGCTACACTCCTATTGAAGAAGGATGTTGGAAATCGCTGTATTCAACTCAGATACACGGGAGTTCAGGCCCAATGCTTACACATGCTTTTCCCACAACTTATCCCAGCCACTAAAAGAAGGAGGTTAGCAGGTACGTCTACAGTCAGGCAGGATGCGGGAGGGTTCTGCCCTGTACTCAGCTCTCACAGGGAAGCATACCTTGAAGCCAGCTCTCAACTAGCTGCATTCTTATGACAGTGTGAAGGTAGCAGTATTCTGAGTAAGGAGGTTCCCAGATTACCACTCTACTGCACCTGGAGATACCCTCCAGGTCTGCATTGTTAACTTGCGTCTCAGAGACCTCTGGCAAAAGTCTCTGGTGAAGACGTGGGAAACTCACTCTGCAGGCAGTGTGGAACTGTGAGGGACTGAGGGTGAGCTCAACTCTCAGCAGTAAGATGATTTTGGACAAGGCGTTCAGCTACCTTCTCACATATGGAACTTAGTATGTAGCACCAGTCTACCCCAGGAATTACTTGGAAATCGCTGGATTGAGCTTGGAGGCACTAGACTTGTGTGCCGGGAGATTCCAGTTACCTCTCCCAACACTTCGGTGAAGCAGCGAGCCTAGGCCTTTTGGAAGCGAAAGTTATCTGCAGGCAGGAGGTAGGGCTACAGGCCATAAGCTCAACTCTCAGAACTGTGTATGCATGGGAGGCAGATGTCTGCTACCCACTCGTACATGCGAGTGGGAACCTAGGTACACTCTGATGAAGAAGGACTTTGGAAATCGCTGTATTCAACTCAGATACACGTGGGTTCAGGCACAACGATTCCACATGCTTTTCTCACCACCTTTCCCTGCCACTAACATGAGGACGTTAGCAGCTCCTTCTACAGTCAAGCAGGATGCGGGAGGGTTGTGCCCTGTCCTTAGCTCTCACAGGGAAGCATGCCTTGAAGCCAGCTGTCAACTAGCTGCATTCTTATGGCAGGGTGAAGGTAACAGTATTCTGAGACAGGAGGTTCCCAGATTACGACTCTACTGCACCTTGAGATACCCGCCAGGTCTGCATTGTTAACTTGCGTCTCAGAAGCCTCTGGCAAAAGTCTCTGGTAAAGACGTGCGAAACTCACTCTGCAGGCAGTGTGGAACTGTGAGGGACTGAGGGTGAGCTCAACTCTCAGCAGTAAGATGATTTTGGACAAGACGTTCAGCTACCTTCTCACATATGGAACTTAGTATGTAGCACCAGTGTACCCCAGGAATTACTGGGAAATCGCTGGATTGAGCTTGGAGGCACTAGTCTTGTGTGCCGGGAGATTCCAGTTACCTCTCCCAACACTTCGGTGAAGCAGCGAGCCTAGGCCTTTTGGAAGCGAAAGTTAGATTCAGGCAGGAGGTAGGGTTACAGGCCATAAGCTCAACTCTCAGAAGTGTGTATGCATGGGAGGCAGATGTCTGCTACCCACTCGGACATGGGAGTTGGAACCTAGCTACAGTCTGATTTAAGTAGGCCTTTGGAAATCGCTGTATTCAACTCAGATACACAGGAGTTCAGGCCCAATGCTTACACATGCTTTTTCCACAACCTCTCTCAGCCACTAACATTAGGATATTAGCAGCTACGCCTACAGTCAGGCAGGATGCGTGAGGGTTCTGCACTGACCTCAGCTCTCCGAGGGAAGCATTCCTTGAAGCCAGCTCTCAACTAGCTGCATTCTTATGGCAGTGTGAAGGTAGCAGTATTCTGAGTCAGGAGGTTCCAAGATTACCACTCTACTGCACCTGGAGATTCCCTCCAGGTCTGCATTGTTAACTTGCGTCTCAGAAGCCTCTGGCAAACGTCTCTGGTGAAGATCTGCGAAACTCACTCTGCAGGCAGTGTGGAACTGTGAGGGACTGAGGGTGAGCTCAACTCTCAGAAGTAAGATGCTTTTGGACAAGGCGTTCAGCTACCTTCTCACGTATGGAACTTAGTATGTAGCACCAGCCTACCACAGGAATTACTACGAAATCGCTGGATTGAGCTTCGAGGCACTCGTCTTGGGTGCCGGGAGATTCCAATTACCTCTCCCAACACTTCCGTCAAACAGCGAGCCTAGGCCTTTTAGAAGCAAAGGGTACCAGCAGGCTGGATGGAGATGAACAGGCCATAAGCTCAACTCTCTGAAGTGTGTATGCATGGGAGGCAGTTGTCTGCTCCCCATTCTGACATGGTAGTTGGAACCTAGCTACACTCTGATTGAAGAAGGCCATTGGAAATCGCTGTATTCAACTCAGTTACACAGGAGTTCAGGCCCAATGCTTACACATGCTTTTCACGCAACCTCTCTCAGCCACTCACTTTAGGATGTTAGCAACCACGCCTACAGTCAGGCAGGATGCGGGAGGGTTCTGCCCTGTCCTCAGCTCTCCCAGGGAAGCATGCCTAGAAGCCAGCTCTCAACAAGCTGCATTCTTATGGCAGTGTGAAGGTAGCAGTATTCTGAGTCAGGAGGTTCCAAGATTACCACTCTACTGCACCTGGAGATACCCTCCAGGTCTGCATTGTTAACTTGCGTCTCAGAAGCCTGTGGCAAACGTCTGTGGTGAAGACCTGTGAAACTCACTCTGCAGGCAGTGTGGAACTGTGAGGGACTGAGGGTGAGCTCAACTCTCAGAAGTAAGATGTTTTTGGACAAGGCGTTCAACTACCTACTCACGTATGGAACTTAGTATGTAGCACCAGTCTACCCCAGGAATTACTAGGAAATCGCTTGATTGAGCTTGGAGGCACTCGTCTTGTGTGCCGGGAGATTCCAATTACCTCTCCCAACACTTGCATCAAGCAGCGAGCCTAGGCCTTTTGGAAACGAAAGGTAGCGGCAGGCAGGATATAGGGTTACAGGCCATAAGCTCAACTCTCAGAAGTGTGTATGCATGGGAGGCAGATGTCTGCTACCCACTCGGACATGGGAGTTGGAACCTAGCTACACTCCTATTGAAGAAGGATGTTGGAAATCGCTGTATTCAACTCAGATACACGGGAGTTCAGGCCCAATGCTTACACATGCTTTTCCCACAACTTATCCCAGCCACTAACAGAAGGAGGTTAGCAGGTACGTCTACAGTCAGGCAGGATGCGGGAGGGTTCTGCCCTGTACTCAGCTCTCACAGGGAAGCATGCCTTGAAGCCAGCTCTCAACTAGCTGCATTCTTATGACAGTGTGAAGGTAGCAGTATTCTGAGTAAGGAGGTTCCCAGATTACCACTCTACTGCACCTGGAGATACCCTCCAGGTCTGCATTGTTAACTTGCGTCTCAGAGGCCTCTGGCAAAAGTCTCTGGTGAAGACGTGGGAAACTCACTCTGCAGGCAGTGTGGAACTGTGAGGGACTGAGGGTGAGCTCAACTCTCAGCAGTAAGATGATTTTGGACAAGGCGTTCAGCTACCTTCTCACATATGGAACTTAGTATGTAGCACCAGTCTACCCCAGGAATTACTGGGAAATCGCTGGATTGAGCTTGGAGGCAGTAGACTTGTGTGCAGGGAGATTCCAGTTACCTCTCCCAACACTTCGGTGAAGCAGCGAGCCTAGGCCTTTTGGAAGCGAAAGTTAGCTGCAGGCAGGAGGTAGGGCTACAGGCCGTAAGCTCAACTCTCAGAACTGTGTATGCATGGGAGGCAGATGTCTTCTACCCACTCGTACATGCGAGTGGGAACCTAGCTACACTCTGATGAAGAAGGACTTTGGAAATCGCTGTATTCAACTCAGATACACGTGGGTTCAGGCACAACGATTCCACATGCTTTTCTCACGACCTTTCCCTGCCACTAACATGAGGACGTTAGCAGCTCCTTCTACAGTCAAGCAGGATGCGGGAGGGTTGTGCCCTGTCCTTAGCTCTCAGAGGGAAGCATGCCTTGAAGCCAGCTGTCAACTAGCTGCATTCTTATGTCAGGGTGAAGGTAGCAGTATTCTGAGACAGGAGGTTCCCAGATTACGACTCTACTGCACCTTGAGATACCCGCCAGGTCTGCATTGTTAACTTGTGTCTCAGAAGCCTCTGGCAAAAGTCTCTGGTAAAGACGTGCGAAACTCACTCTGCAGGCAGTGTGGAACTGTGAGGGACTGAGGGTGAGCTCAACTCTCAGCAGTAAGATGATTTTGGACAAGGCGTTCAGCTACCTTCTCACATATGGAACTTAGTATGTAGCACCAGTCTACCCCAGGAATTACTGGGAAATCGCTGGATTGAGCTTGGAGGCACTAGTCTTGTGTGCCGGGAGATTCCAGTTACCTCTCCCAACACTTCGGTGAAGCAGCGAGCCTAGGCCTTTTGGAAGCGAAAGTTAGATTCAGGCAGGAGGTAGGGTTACAGGCCATAAGCTCAACTCTCAGAAGTGTGTATGCATGGGAGGCAGATGTCTGCTACCCACTCGGACATGGGAGTTGGAACCTAGCTACAGTCTGATTTAAGTAGGCCTTTGGAAATCGCTGTATTCAACTCAGATAAACAGGAGTTCAGGCCCAATGCTTACACATGCTTTTTCTACAACCTCTCTCAGCCACTAACATTAGGATATTAGCAGCTACGCCTACAGTCAGGCAGGATGCGTGAGGGTTCTGCACTGACCTCACCTCTCCGAGGGAAGCATTCCTTGAAGCCAGCTCTCAACTAGCTGCATTCTTATGGCAGTGTGAAGGTAGCAGTATTCTGAGTCAGGAGGTTCCAAGATTACCACTCTACTGCACCTGGAGATACCCTCCAGGTCTGCATTGTTAACTTGCGTCTCAGAAGCCTCTGGCAAACGTCTCTGGTGAAGATCTGCGAAACTCACTCTGCAGGCAGTGTGGAACTGTGAGGGACTGAGGGTGAGCTCAACTCTCAGAAGTAAGATGCTTTTGGACAAGGCGTTCAGCTACCTTCTCACGTATGGAACTTAGTATGTAGCAACAACCTACCACAGGAATTACTACGAAATCGCTGGATTGAGCTTGGAGGCACTCGTCTTGGGTGCCGGGAGATTCCAATTACCTCTCCCAACACTTCCGTCAAACAGCGAGCCTAGGCCTTTTAGAAGCAAAGGGTACCAGCAGGCTGGATGGAGATGATCAGGCCATAAGCTCAACTCTCTGAAGTGTGTATGCATGGGAGGCAGTTGTCTGCTCCCCATTCTGACATGGTAGTTGGAACCTAGCTACACTCTGATTGAAGAAGGCCATTGGAAATCGCTGTATTCAACTCAGTTACACAGGAGTTCAGGCCCAATGCTTACACATGCTTTTCCCGCAACCTCTCTCAGCCACTCACTTTAGGATGTTAGCAACCACGCCTACAGTCAGGCAGGAAGCGGGAGGGTTCTGCCCTGTCCTCATCTCTCCCAGGGAAGCATGCCTAGAAGCCAGCTCTCAACTAGCTGCATTCTTATGACAGTGTGAAGGTAGCAGTATTCTGAGTAAGGAGGTTCCCAGATTACCACTCTACTGCACCTGGAGATACTCTCCAGTTCTGTATTGTTAACTTGCGTCTCAGAAGCCTCTGGCAAAAGTCTCTGGTGAAGACGTGGGAAACTCACTCTGCAAGCAGTGTGGACTCTGAGAGACTGAGGGTGAGCTCAACTCTCAGCAGTAAGATGATTGTGGACAAGGCGTTCAGCTACCTTCTCACATATGGAACTTAGTATGTAGCACCAGTCTACCCCAGGAATTACATGGAAATCGCTGGATTGAGCTTGGAGGCACTCGTCTTGTGTGCCGGGAGATTCCACTTACCTCTCCCAACACTTGCGTCAAGAATTGAGCCTAGGCCTTTTGGAAGCGAAAGGTACCGGCAGGCACGATGTAGGGTTACAGGCCATAAGCTCAACTCTCAGAAGTGTGTATGCATGGGAGGCAGATGTCTGCTACCCACTCGGACATGGGAGTTGGAACCTAGCTACACTCCTATTGAAGAAGGATGTTGGAAATCGCTGTATTCAACTCAGATACATGGGACTTCAGGCCCAATGCTTACACATGCTTTTCCCACAACCTATCCCAGCCACTAACATAAGGAGGTTAGCAGGTACGTCTATAGTCAGGCAGGATGCGGGAGGGTTCTGCCCTGTCCTCAGCTCTCACAGGGAAGCATGACTAGAAGCCAGCTCTCAACTAGCTGCATTCTTATGACAGTGTGAAGGTAGCAGTATTCTGAGTAAGGAGGTTCCCAGATTACCACTCTACTGCACCTGGAGTTACTCTCCAGGTCTGTATTGTTAACTTGCGTCTCAGAGGCCTCTGGCAAAAGTCTCTGGTGAAGACGTGGGAAACTCACTCTGCAAGCAGTGTGGAACTGTGAGAGACTGAGGGTGAGCTCAACTCTCAGCAGTAAGATGATTGTGGACAAGGCGTTCAGCTACCTTCTCACATATGGAACTTAGTATGTAGCACCAGTCTACCCCAGGAATTACTGGGAAATCGCTGGATTCAGCTTGGAGGCACTAGTCCTGTGTGCAGGGAGATTCCAGTTACCTCTCAAAACACTTGGTGAAGCAGGGAGCCTAGGCCTTTTGGAAGCGAAAGGTAGATGCAGGCAGGAGGTAGGGTTACACGCCATAAGCTCAACTCTCAGAAGTGTGTATGCATGGGAGGCAGATGTCTGCTACCCACTCGGACATGGGAGTTGGGACCTAGCTACACTCCTATTGAAGAAGGATGTTTGAAATCGCTGTATTCAACTCAGATACACGGGAGTTCAGGCCCAATGCTTACACATGCTTTTCCCACAACCTATCCCAGCCACTAACATAAGGAGGTTAGCAGGTACGTCTACAGTCAGGCAGGATGCGAGAGGGTTCTGCCCTGTCCTCAGCTCTCACAGGGAAGCATGCCTAGAAGCCAGCTCTCAACTAGCTGCATTCTTATGACAGTGTGAAGATAGCAGTATTCTGAGTATGTTGGTTCCGAAATTACCACTCTACTGCTCCTGGAGATACCCTCCAGGTCTGCATTGTTAACTTGCGTCTCAGAAGCCTCTGGCAAAAGTCTCTGGTGAAGACGTGGGAAACTCACTCTGCAGGCAGTGTGGAACTGTGAGGGACTGAGGGTGAGCTCAACTCTCAGCAGTAAGATGATTGTGGAAAAGGCGTTCAGCTATCTTCTCACATATGGAACTTAGTATGTAGCTCCAGTCTACCCCAGGAATTACTGGGAAATCGCTGGATTGAGCTTGGAGGCACTAGTCTTGTGTGCCGGGAGATTCCAGTTACCTCTCCCAACACTTCGGTGAAGCAGCGAGCCTAGGCCTTTTGGAAGCCAAAAGTAGCTGCTGGCAGGAGGTAGGGTTACAGGCCATAAGCTCAACTCTCAGAAGTGGGTATGCATGGGAGGCAGATGTCTGCTACCCACTCGTACATGCGAGTGGGAACCTAGCTACACTCTGATGAAGGACTTTGGAAATCGCTGTATTCAACTCAGATACACGTGGTTTCAGGCACAACGATTCCACATGCTTTTCTCACAACCTTTCCCTGCCACTAACATGAGGACGTTAGCAGCTCCTTCTACAGTCAAGCAGGATGCGGGAGGGTTGTGCCCTGTCCTTAGCTCTCACAGGGAAGCATGCCTTGAAGCCAGCTGTCAACTAGCTGCATTCTTATGGCAGGGTGAAGGTAACAGTATTCTGAGACAGGAGGTTCCCAGATTACCACTCTACTGCACCTGGAGATCCCCTCCAGGTCTGCATTGTTAACTTGCGTCTCAGAGGCCTCTGGCAAAAGTCTCTGGTGAAGACGTGGGAAACTCACTCTGCAGGCAGTGTGGAACTGTGAGGGACTGAGGGTGAGCTCAACTCTCAGAAGTAAGATGTTTTTGGACAAGGCGTTCAACTACCTACTCACGTATGGAACTTAGTATGTAGCACCAGTCTACCCCAGGAATTACTAGGAAATCGCTTGATTGAGCTTGGAGGCACTCGTCTTGTGTGCCGGGATTCCACTTACCTCTCCCAACACTTGCGTCAAGAAGCGAGCCTAGGCCTTTTGTAAGCGAAAGGTACCGGCAGGCACGATGTAGGGTTACAGGCCATAAGCTCAACTCTCAGAAGTGTGTATGCATGGGAGGCAGATGTCTGCTACCCACTCGGACATGGGAGTTGGAACCTAGCTACACTCCTATTGAAGAAGGATGTTGGAAATCGCTGTATTCAACTCAGACACATGGGACTTCAGGCCCAATGCTTACACATGCTTTTCCCACAACCTATCCCAGCCACTAACATAAGGAGGTTAGCAGGTACGTCTACAGTCAGGCAGGATGCGGGAGGGTTCTGCCCTGTCCTCAGCTCTCACAGGGAAGCATGCCTAGAAGCCAGCTCTCAACTAGCTGCATTCTTATGACAGTGTGAAGGTAGCAGTATTCTGAGTAAGGAGGTTCCCAGATTACCACTCTACTGCACCTGGAGATACTCTCCAGGTCTGTATTGTTAACTTGCGTCTCAGAAGCCTCTGGCAAAGTCTCTGGTGAAGACGTGGGAAACTCACTCTGCAAGCAGTGTGGAACTGTGAGAGACTGAGGGTGAGCTCAACTCTCAGCAGTAAGATGATTGTGGACAAGGCGTTCAGCTACCTTCTCACATATGGAACTTAGTATGTAGCACCAGTCTACCCCAGGAATTACTGGGAAATCGCTGGATTCAGCTTGGAGGCACTAGTCTTGTGTGCAGGGAGATTCCAGTTACCTCTCAAAACACTTCGGTGAAGCAGCGAGCCTAGGCCTTTTGGAAGCGAAAGGTAGATGCAGGCAGGAGGTAGGGTTACAGGCCATAAGCTCAACTCTCAGAAGTGTGTATGCATGGGAGGCAGATGTCTGCTACCCACTCGGACATGGGAGTTGGAACCTAGCTACACTCTGATTGAAGAAGGCCATTGGAAATCGCTGTATTCAACTCAGTTACACAGGAGTTCAGGCCCAATGCTTACACATGCTTTTCCCGCAACCTCTCTCAGCCACTCACTTTAGGATGTTAGCAACCACGCCTACAGTCAGGCAGGATGCGGGAGGGTTCTGCCCTGTCCTCAGCTCTCACAGGGAAGCATGCCTTGAAGCCAGCTCTCAACTAGCTGCATTCTTATGACAGTGTGAAGGTAGCAGTATTCTGAGTAAGGAGGTTCCCAGATTACCACTCTACTGCACCTGGAGATACCCTCCAGGTCTGCATTGTTAACTTGCGTCTCAGAGGCCTCTGGCATAAGTCTCTGGTGAAGACGTGGGAAACTCACTCTGCAGGCAGTGTGGAACTGTGAGGGACTGAGGGTGAGCTCAACTCTCAGCAGTAAGATGATTTTGGACAAGGCGTTCAGCTACCTTCTCACATATGGAACTTAGTATGTAGCACCAGTCTACCCCAGGAATTACTTGGAAATCGCTGGATTGAGCTTGGAGGCACTAGTCTTGTGTGCCGGCAGATTCCAGTTACCTCTCCCAACACTTCGGTGAAGCAGCGAGCCTAGGCCTTTTGGAAGCGAAAGTTAGCTGCAGGCAGGAGGTAGGGTTACAGGCCATAATCTCAACTCTCAGAAGTGTGTATGCATGGGAGGCAGATGTCTGCTACCCACTCGTACATGCGAGTGGGAACCTAGCTACACTCTGATGAAGAAGGACTTTGGAAATCGCTGTATTCAACTCAGATACACGTGGGTTCAGGCACAACGATTCCACATGCTTTTCTCACGACCTTTCCCTGCCACTAACATGAGGACGTTAGCAGCTCCTTCTACAGTCAAGCAGGATGCGGGAGGGTTGTGCCCTGTCCTTAGCTCTCAGAGGGAAGCATGCCTTGAAGCCAGCTGTCAACTAGCTGCATTCTTATGTCAGGGTGAAGGTAGCAGTATTCTGAGACAGGAGGTTCCCAGATTACGACTCTACTGCACCTTGAGATACCCGCCAGGTCTGCATTGTTAACTTGCGTCTCAGAAGCCTCTGGCAAAAGTCTCTGGTAAAGACGTGCGAAACTCCCTCTGCAGGCAGTGTGGAACTGTGAGGGACTGAGGGTGAGCTCAACTCTCAGCAGTAAGATGATTTTGGACAAGGCGTTCAGCTACCTTCTCACATATGGAACTTAGTATGTAGCACCAGTCTACCCCAGGAATTACTGGGAAATCGCTGGATTGAGCTTGGAGGCACTAGTCTTGTGTGCCGGGAGATTCCAGTTACCTCTCCCAACACTTCGGTGAAGCAGCGAGCCTAGGCCTTTTGGAAGCGAAAGTTAGATTCAGGCAGGAGGTAGGGTTACAGGCCATAAGCTCAACTCTCAGAAGTGTGTATGCATGGGAGGCAGATGTCTGCTACCCACTCGGACATGGGAGTTGGAACCTAGCTACAGTCTGATTTAAGTAGGCCTTTGGAAATCGCTGTATTCAACTCAGATAAACAGGAGTTCAGGCCCAATGCTTACACATGCTTTTTCTACAACCTCTCTCAGCCACTAACATTAGGATATTAGCAGCTACGCCTACAGTCAGGCAGGATGCGTGAGGGTTCTGCACTGAACTCATCTCTCCGAGGGAAGCATTCCTTGAAGCCAGCTCTCAACTAGCTGCATTCTTATGGCAGTGTGAAGGTAGCAGTATTCTGAGTCAGGAGGTTCCAAGATTACCACTCTACTACACCTGGAGATACCCTCCAGGTCTGCATTGTTAACTTGCGTCTCAGAAGCCTGTGGCAAACGTCTGTGGTGAAGACCTGTGAAACTCACTCTGCAGGCAGTGTGGAACTGTGAGGGACTGAGGGTGAGCTCAACTCTCAGAAGTAAGATGTTTTTGGACAAGGCGTTCAACTACCTACTCACGTATGGAACTTAGTATGTAGCACCAGTCTACCCCAGGAATTACTAGGAAATCGCTTGATTGAGCTTGGAGGCACTCGTCTTGTGTGCCGGGAGATTCCAATTACCTCTCCCAACACTTGCGTCAAGCAGCGAGCCTAGGCCTTTTGGAAACGAAAGGTAGCGGCAGGCAGGATGTAGGGTTACAGGCCATAAGCTCAACTCTCAGAAGTGTGTATGCATGGGAGGCAGATGTCTGCTACCCACTCGGACATGGGAGTTGGAACCTAGCTACACTCCTATTGAAGAAGGATGTTGGAAATCGCTGTATTCAACTCAGATACACGAGAGTTCAGGCCCAATGCTTACACATGCTTTTCCCACAACTTATCCCAGCCACTAACAGAAGGAGGTTAGCAGGTACGTCTACAGTCAGGCAGGATGCGGGAGGGTTCTGCCCTGTACTCAGCTCTCACAGGGAAGCATGCCTTGAAGCCAGCTCTCAACTAGCTGCATTCTTATGACAGTGTGAAGGTAGCAGTATTCTGAGTAAGGAGGTTCCCAGATTACCACTCTACTGCACCTTGAGATACCCGCCAGGTCTGCATTGTTAACTTGCGTCTCAGAAGCCTCTGGCAAAAGTCTCTGGTAATGACGTGCGAAACTCCCTCTGCAGGCAGTGTGGAACTGTGAGGGACTGAGGGTGAGCTCAACTCTCAGCAGTAAGATGATTTTGGACAAGGCGTTCAGCTACCTTCTCACATATGGAACTTAGTATGTAGCACCAGTCTACCCCAGGAATTACTGGGAAATCGCAGGATTGAGCTTGGAGGCAATAGTCTTGTGTGCCGGGAGATTCCAGTTACCTCTCCCAACACTTCGGTGAAGCAGCGAGCCTAGGCCTTTTGGAAGCGAAAGTTAGATTCAGGCAGGAGGTAGGGTTACAGGCCATAAGCTCAACTCTCAGAAGTGTGTATGCATGGGAGGCAGATGTCTGCTACCCACTCGGACATGGGAGTTGGAAACTAGCTACAGTGTGATTTAAGTAGGCCTTTGGAAATCGCTGTATTCAACTCAGATACACAGGAGTTCAGGCCCAATGCTTACACATGCTTTTTCTACAACCTCTCTCAGCCACTAACATTAGGATATTAGCAGCTACGCCTACAGTCAGGCAGGATGCGTGAGGGTTCTGCACTGACCTCATCTCTCCGAGGGAAGCATTCCTTGAAGCCAGCTCTCAACTAGCTGCATTCTTATGGCAGTGTGAAGGTAGCAGTATTCTGAGTCAGGAGGTTCCAAGATTACCACTCTACTGCACCTGGAGATACCCTCCAGGTCTGCATTGTTAACTTGCGTCTCAGAAGCCTGTGGCAAACGTCTGTGGTGAAGACCTGTGAAACTCACTCTGCAGGCAGTGTGGAACTGTGAGGGACTGAGGGTGAGCTCAACTCTCAGCAGTAAGATGATTTTGGACAAGGCGTTCAGCTACCTTCTCAAATATGGAACTTAGTATGTAGCACCAGTCTACCCCAGGAATTACTTGGAAATGGCTGGATTGAGCTTGGAGGCACTAGACTTGTGTGCCGGGAGATTCCAGTTACCTCTCCCAACACTTCGGTGAAGCAGCGAGCCTAGGCCTTTTGGAAGCGAAAGTTAGCTGCAGGCAGGAGGTAGGGCTACAGGCCGTAAGCTCAACTCTCAGAACTGTGTATGCATGGGAGGCAGATGTCTGCTACCCACTCGGACATGGTTGTTGGAACCTAGCTACACTCCTATTGAAGAAGGATGTTGGAAATCGCTGTATTCAACTCAGATACACGGGAGTTCAGGCCCAATGCTTACACATGCTTTTCCCACAACTTATCCCAGCCACTAACAGAAGGAGGTTAGCAGGTACGTCTACAGTCAGGCAGGATGCGGGAGAGTTCTGCCCTGTCCTCAGCTCTCACAGGGAAGCATGCCTTGAAGCCAGCTCTCAACTAGCTGCATTCTTATGACAGTGTGAAGGTAGCAGTATTCTGAGTAAGGAGGTTCCCAGATTACCACTCTACTGCACCTGGAGATACCCTCCAGGTCTGCATTGTTAACTTGCGTCTCAGAGGCCTCTGGCATAAGTCTCTGGTGAAGACGTGGGAAACTCACTCTGCAGGCAGTGTGGAACTGTGAGGGACGGAGGGTGAGCTCAACTCTCAGCAGTAAGATGATTTTGGACAAGGCGTTCAGCTACCTTCTCACATATGGAACTTAGTATGTAGCACCAGTCTACCCCAGGAATTACTTGGAAATCGCTGGATTGAGCTTGGAGGCACTAGTCTTGTGTGCCGGCAGATTCCAGTTACCTCTCCCAACACTTCGGTGAAGCAGCGAGCCTAGGCCTTTTGGAAGCGAAAGTTAGCTGCAGGCAGGAGGTAGGGTTACAGGCCATAAGCTCAACTCTCAGAAGTGTGTATGCATGGGAGGCAGATGTCTGCTACCCACTCGTACATGCGAGTGGGAACCTAGCTACACTCTGATGAAGAAGGACTTTGGAAATCGCTGTATTCAACTCAGATACACGTGGGTTCAGGCACAACGATTCCACATGCTTTTCTCACAACCTTTCCCTGCCACTAACATGAGGACGTTAGCAGCTCCTTCTACAGTCAAGCAGGATGCGGGAGGGTTGTGCCCTGTCCTTAGCTCTCACAGGGAAGCATGCCTTGAAGCCAGCTGTCAACTAGCTGCATTCTTATGTCAGGGTGAAGGTAGCAGTATTCTGAGACAGGAGGTTCCCAGATTACGACTCTACTGCACCTTGAGATACCCGCCAGGTCTGCATTGTTAACTTGCGTCTCAGAAGCCTCTGGCAAAAGTCTCTGGTAAAGACGTGCGAAACTCCCTCTGCAGGCAGTGTGGAACTGTGAGGGACTGAGGGTGAGCTCAACTCTCAGCAGTAAGATGCTTTTGGACAAGACGTTCAGCTACCTTCTCACATATGGAA
This sequence comes from Canis lupus baileyi, assembly GCF_048164855.1. NCBI lineage: Eukaryota > Metazoa > Chordata > Mammalia > Carnivora > Canidae > Canis > Canis lupus. The sequence goes on from NC_132845.1 coordinate 78,053,288, forward strand.
CTTAGTATGTAGCACCAGTGTACCCCAGGAATTACTGGGAAATCGCTGGATTGAGCGTGGAGGCACTAGTCTTGTGTGCCGGGAGATTCCAGTTACCTCTCCCAACACTTCGGTGAAGCAGCGAGCCTAGGCCTTTTGGAAGCGAAAGTTAGATTCAGGCAGGAGGTAGGGTTACAGGCCATAAGCTCAACTCTCAGAAGTGTGTATGCATGGGAGGCAGATGTCTGCTACCCACTCGGACATGGGAGTTGGAACCTAGCTACAGTCTGATTTAAGTAGGCCTTTGGAAATCGCTGTATTCAACTCAGATACACAGGAGTTCAGGCCCAATGCTTACACATGCTTTTTCCACAACCTCTCTCAGCCACTAACATTAGGATATTAGCAGCTACGCCTACAGTCAGGCAGGATGCGTGAGGGTTCTGCACTGACCTCAGCTCTCCGAGGGAAGCATTCCTTGAAGCCAGCTCTCAACTAGCTGCATTCTTATGGCAGTGTGAAGGTAGCAGTATTCTGAGTCAGGAGGTTCCAAGATTACCACTCTACTGCACCTGGAGATACCCTCCAGGTCTGCATTGTTAACTTGCGTCTCAGAAGCCTGTGGCAAACGTCTGTGGTGAAGACCTGTGAAACTCACTCTGCAGGCAGTGTGGAACTGTGAGGGACTGAGGGTGAGCTCAACTCTCAGCAGTAAGATGATTTTGGACAAGGCGTTCAGCTACCTTCTCAAATATGGAACTTAGTATGTAGCACCAGTCTACCCCAGGAATTACTTGGAAATGGCTGGATTGAGCTTGGAGGCACTAGACTTGTGTGCCGGGAGATTCCAGTTACCTCTCCCAACACTTCGGTGAAGCAGCGAGCCTAGGCCTTTTGGAAGCGAAAGTTAGCTGCAGGCAGGAGGTAGGGCTACAGGCCATAAGCTCAACTCTCAGAACTGTGTATGCATGGGAGGCAGATGTCTGCTACCCACTCGGACATGGTTGTTGGAACCTAGCTACACTCCTATTGAAGAAGGATGTTGGAAATCGCTGTATTCAACTCAGATACACGGGAGTTCAGGCCCAATGCTTACACATGCTTTTCCCACAACTTATCCCAGCCACTAACAGAAGGAGGTTAGCAGGTACGTCTACAGTCAGGCAGGATGCGGGAGAGTTCTGCCCTGTCCTCAGCTCTCACAGGGAAGCATGCCTTGAAGCCAGCTCTCAACTAGCTGCATTCTTATGACAGTGTGAAGGTAGCAGTATTCTGAGTAAGGAGGTTCCCAGATTACCACTCTACTGCACCTGGAGATACCCTCCAGGTCTGCATTGTTAACTTGCGTCTCAGAGGCCTCTGGCATAAGTCTCTGGTGAAGACGTGGGAAACTCACTCTGCAGGCAGTGTGGAACTGTGAGGGACGGAGGGTGAGCTCAACTCTCAGCAGTAAGATGATTTTGGACAAGGCGTTCAGCTACCTTCTCACATATGGAACTTAGTATGTAGCACCAGTCTACCCCAGGAATTACTTGGAAATCGCTGGATTGAGCTTGGAGGCACTAGTCTTGTGTGCCGGCAGATTCCAGTTACCTCTCCCAACACTTCGGTGAAGCAGCGAGCCTAGGCCTTTTGGAAGCGAAAGTTAGCTGCAGGCAGGAGGTAGGGTTACAGGCCATAAGCTCAACTCTCAGAAGTGTGTATGCATGGGAGGCAGATGTCTGCTACCCACTCGTACATGCGAGTGGGAACCTAGCTACACTCTGATGAAGAAGGACTTTGGAAATCGCTGTATTCAACTCAGATACACGTGGGTTCAGGCACAACGATTCCACATGCTTTTCTCACAACCTTTCCCTGCCACTAACATGAGGACGTTAGCAGCTCCTTCTACAGTCAAGCAGGATGCGGGAGGGTTGTGCCCTGTCCTTAGCTCTCACAGGGAAGCATGCCTTGAAGCCAGCTGTCAACTAGCTGCATTCTTATGTCAGGGTGAAGGTAGCAGTATTCTGAGACAGGAGGTTCCCAGATTACGACTCTACTGCACCTTGAGATACCCGCCAGGTCTGCATTGTTAACTTGCGTCTCAGAAGCCTCTGGCAAAAGTCTCTGGTAAAGACGTGCGAAACTCCCTCTGCAGGCAGTGTGGAACTGTGAGGGACTGAGGGTGAGCTCAACTCTCAGCAGTAAGATGCTTTTGGACAAGACGTTCAGCTACCTTCTCACATATGGAACTTAGTATGTAGCACCAGTGTACCCCAGGAATTACTGGGAAATCGCTGGATTGAGCGTGGAGGCACTAGTCTTGTGTGCCGGGAGATTCCAGTTACCTCTCCCAACACTTCGGTGAAGCAGCGAGCCTAGGCCTTTTGGAAGCGAAAGTTAGATTCAGGCAGGAGGTAGGGTTACAGGCCATAAGCTCAACTCTCAGAAGTGTGTATGCATGGGAGGCAGATGTCTGCTACCCACTCGGACATGGGAGTTGGAACCTAGCTACAGTCTGATTTAAGTAGGCCTTTGGAAATCGCTGTATTCAACTCAGATACACAGGAGTTCAGGCCCAATGCTTACACATGCTTTTTCCACAACCTCTCTCAGCCACTAACATTAGGATATTAGCAGCTACGCCTACAGTCAGGCAGGATGCGTGAGGGTTCTGCACTGACCTCAGCTCTCCGAGGGAAGCATTCCTTGAAGCCAGCTCTCAACTAGCTGCATTCTTATGGCAGTGTGAAGGTAGCAGTATTCTGAGTCAGGAGGTTCCAAGATTACCACTCTACTGCACCTGGAGATACCCTCCAGGTCTGCATTGTTAACTTGCGTCTCAGAAGCCTCTGGCAAACGTCTCTGGTGAAGATCTGCGAAACTCACTCTGCAGGCAGTGTGGAACTGTGAGGGACTGAGGGTGAGCTCAACTCTCAGAAGTAAGATGCTTTTGGACAAGGCGTTCAGCTACCTTCTCACGTATGGAACTTAGTATGTAGCACCAGCCTACCACAGGAATTACTACGAAATCGCTGGATTGAGCTTGGAGGCACTCGTCTTGTGTGCCGGGAGATTCCAATTACCTCTCCCAACACTTCCGTCAAACAGCGAGCCTAGGCCTTTTAGAAGCAAAGGGTACCAGCAGGCTGGATGGAGATGAACAGGCCATAAGCTCAACTCTCTGAAGTGTGTATGCATGGGAGGCAGTTGTCTGCTCCCCATTCTGACATGGTAGTTGGAACCTAGCTACACTGTGATTGAAGAAGGCCATTGGAAATCGCTGTATTCAACTCAGTTACACAGGAGTTCAGGCCCAATGCTTACACATGCTTTTCACGCAACCTCTCTCAGCCACTCACTTTAGGATGTTAGCAACCACGCCTACAGTCAGGCAGGATGCGGGAGGGTTCTGCCCTGTCCTCAGCTCTCCCAGGGAAGCATGCCTAGAAGCCAGCTCTCAACAAGCTGCATTCTTATGGCAGTGTGAAGGTAGCAGTATTCTGAGTCAGGAGGTTCCAAGATTACCACTCTACTGCACCTGGAGATACCCTCCAGGTCTGCATTGTTAACTTGCGTCTCAGAAGCCTGTGGCAAACGTCTGTGGTGAAGACCTGTGAAACTCACTCTGCAGGCAGTGTGGAACTGTGAGGGACTGAGGGTGAGCTCAACTCTCAGAAGTAAGATGTTTTTGGACAAGGCGTTCAACTACCTACTCACGTATGGAACTTAGTATGTAGCACCAGTCTACCCCAGGAATTACTAGGAAATCGCTTGATTGAGCTTGGAGGCACTCGTCTTGTGTGCCGGGAGATTCCAATTACCTCTCCCAACACTTGCATCAAGCAGCGAGCCTAGGCCTTTTGGAAACGAAAGGTAGCGGCAGGCAGGATATAGGGTTACAGGCCATAAGCTCAACTCTCAGAAGTGTGTATGCATGGGAGGCAGATGTCTGCTACCCACTCGTACATGCGAGTGGGAACCTAGCTACACTCTGATGAAGAAGGACTTTGGAAATCGCTGTATTCAACTCAGATACACGTGGGTTCAGGCACAACGATTCCACATGCTTTTCTCACGACCTTTCCCTGCCACTAACATGAGGACGTTAGCAGTTCCTTCTACAGTCAAGCAGGATGCGGGAGGGTTGTACCCTGTCCTTAGCTCTCACAGGGAAGCATGCCTTGAAGCCAGCTGTCAACTAGCTGCATTCTTATGGCAGGGTGAAGGTAACAGTATTCTGAGACAGGAGGTTCCCAGATTACCACTCTACTGCACCTGGAGATACCCTCCAGGTCTGCATTGTTAACTTGCGTCTCAGAAGCCTCTGGCAAAAGTCTCTGGTGAAGACTTGGGAAACTCAATCTGCAGGCAGTGTGGAACTGTGAGGAACTGAGGGTGAGCTCAACTCTCAGCAGTAAGATGATTTTGGACAAGGCGTTCAGCTACCTTCTCACATATGGAACTTAGTATGTAGCACCAGTCTACCCCAGGAATAACTGGGATATTGCTCGATTGAGCTTGGAGGCACTCGTCTTGTGTGCCGGGAGATTCCAATTACCTCTCCCAACACTTGCGTCAAGCAGCGAGCCTAGGCCTTTTGGAAGCGAAAGGTACCGGCAGGCACGATGTAGGGTTACAGGCCATAAGCTCAACTCTCAGAAGTGTGTATGCATGGGAGGCAGATGTCTGCTACCCACTCGGACATGGGAGGTGGACCCTAGCTACACTCCTATTGAAGAAGGATGTTGGAAATCGCTGTATTCAACTCAGATACACGGGAGTTCAGGCCCAATGCTTACACATGCTTTTCCCACAACCTATCCCAGCCACTAACAGAAGGGGGTTAGCAGGTAAGTCTACAGTCAGGCAGGATGCGGGAGGGTTCTGCCCTGTCCTCAGCTCTCACAGGGAAGCATGCCTAGAAGCCAGCTCTCAACTAGCTGCATTCTTATGACAGTGTGAAGGTAGCAGTATTCTGAGTCAGGAGGTTCCAAGATTACCACTCTACTGCACCTGGAGATACCCTCCAGGTCTGCATTGTTAACTTGCGTCTCAGAAGCCTCTGGCAAAAGTCTCTGGTGAAGACGTGCGAAACTCACTCTGCAGGCAGTGTGGAACTGTGAGGGACTGAGGGTGAGCTCAACTCTCAGCAGTAAGATGATTTTGGACAAGACGTTCAGCTACCTTCTCACATATGGAACTTAGTATGTAGCACCAGTCTACCCCAGGAATTACTGGGAAATCCCTGGATTGAGCTTGGAGGCACTAGTCTTGTGTGCCGGGAGATTCCAGTTACCTCTCCCAACACTTCGGTGAAGCAGCGAGCCTAGGCCTTTTGGAAGCGAAAGTTAGCTGCAGGCAGGAGGTAGGGCTACAGGCCATGAGCTCAACTCTCAGAAGTGTGTATGCATGGGAGGCAGATGTCTGCTACCCACTCGGACATGGGAGTTGGAACCTAGCTACACTCCTATTGAAGAAGGATGTTGGAAATCGCTGTATTCAACTCAGATACACGGAAGTTCAGGCCCAATGCTTACACATTCTTTTCCCACAACTTATCCCAGCCACTAACAGAAGGAGGTTAGCAGGTACGTCTACAGTCAGGCAGGATGCGGGAGGGTTCTGCCCTTTCCTCAGCTCTCACAGGGAAGCATGCCTGGAAGCCAGCTCTCAACTAGCTGCATTCTTATGACAGTGTGAAGGTAGCAGTATTCTGAGTAAGGAGGTTCCCAGATTACCACTCTACTGCACCTGGCGATACCCTCCAGGTCTGCATTGTTAACTTGCGTCTCAGAGGCCTCTGGCAAAAGTCTCTGGTGAAGACGTGGGAAACTCACTCTGCAGGCAGTGTGGAACTGTGAGGGACTGAGGGTGAGCTCAACTCTCAGCAGTAAGATGATTTTGGACAAGGCGTTCAGCTACCTTCTCACATATGGAACTTAGTATGTAGCACCAGTCTACCCCATGAATTACTTGGAAATCGCTGGATTGAGCTTGGAGGCAGTAGACTTGTGTGCAGGGAGATTCCAGTTACCTCTCCCAACACTTCGGTGAAGCAGCGAGCCTAGGCCTTTTGGAAGCGAAAGTTAGCTGCAGGCAGGAGTTAGGGCTACAGGCCGTAAGCTCAACTCTCAGAACTGTGTATGCATGGGAGGCAGATGTCTTCTACCCACTCGTACATGCGAGTGGGAACCTAGCTACACTCTGATGAAGAAGGACTTTGGAAATCGCTGTATTCAACTCAGATACACGTGGGTTCAGGCACAACGATTCCACATGCTTTTCTCACGACCTTTCCCTGCCACTAACATGAGGACGTTAGCAGCTCCTTCTACAGTCAAGCAGGATGCGGGAGGGTTGTGCCCTGTCCTTAGCTCTCACAGGGAAGCATGCCTTGAAGCCAGCTGTCAACTAGCTGCATTCTTATGTCAGGGTGAAGGTAGCAGTATTCTGAGACAGGAGGTTCCCAGATTACGACTCTACTGCACCTTGAGATACCCGCCAGGTCTGCATTGTTAACTTGCGTCTCAGAAGCCTCTGGCAAAAGTCTCTGGTAAAGACGTGCGAAACTCACTCTGCAGGCAGTGTGGAACTGTGAGGGACTGAGGGTGAGCTCAACTCTCAGCAGTAAGATGATTTTGGACAAGGCGTTCAGCTACCTTCTCACATATGGAACTTAGTATGTAGCACCAGTCTACCCCAGGAATTACTGGGAAATCGCTGGATTGAGCTTGGAGGCACTAGTCTTGTGTGCCGGGAGATTCCAGTTACCTCTCCCAACACTTCGGTGAAGCAGCGAGCCTAGGCCTTTTGGAAGCGAAAGTTAGATTCAGGCAGGAGGTAGGGTTACAGGCCATAAGCTCAACTCTCAGAAGTGTGTATGCATGGGAGGCAGATGTCTGCTACCCACTCGGACAAGGGAGTTGGAACCTAGCTACAGTCTGATTTAAGTAGGCCTTTGGAAATCGCTGTATTCAACTCAGATAAACAGGAGTTCAGGCCCAATGCTTACACATGCTTTTTCTACAACCTCTCTCAGCCACTAACATTAGGATATTAGCAGCTACGCCTACAGTCAGGCAGGATGCGTGAGGGTTCTGCACTGACCTCATCTCTCCGAGGGAAGCATTCCTTGAAGCCAGCTCTCAACTAGCTGCATTCTTATGGCAGTGTGAAGGTAGCAGTATTCTGAGTCAGGAGGTTCCAAGATTACCACTCTACTGCACCTGGAGATACCCTCCAGGTCTGCATTGTTAACTTGCGTCTCAGAAGCCTGTGGCAAACGTCTGTGGTGAAGACCTTTGAAACTCACTCTGCAGGCAGTGTGGAACTGTGAGGGACTGAGGGTGAGCTCAACTCTCAGAAGTAAGATGTTTTTGGACAAGGCGTTCAACTACCTACTCACGTATGGAACTTAGTATGTAGCACCAGTCTACCCCAGGAATTACTAGGAAATCGCTTGATTGAGCTTGGAGGCACTCGTCTTGTGTGCCGGGAGATTCCAATTACCTCTCCCAACACTTGCGTCAAGCAGCGAGCCTAGGCCTTTTGGAAACGAAAGGTAGCGGCAGGCAGGATGTAGGGTTACAGGCCATAAGCTCAACTCTCAGAAGTGTGTATGCATGGGAGGCAGATGTCTGCTACCCACTCGGACATGGGAGTTGGAACCTAGCTACACTCCTATTGAAGAAGGATGTTGGAAATCGCTGTATTCAACTCAGATACACGAGAGTTCAGGCCCAATGCTTACACATGCTTTTCCCACAACTTATCCCAGCCACTAACAGAAGGAGGTTAGCAGGTACGTCTACAGTCAGGCAGGATGCGGGAGGGTTCTGCCCTGTACTCAGCTCTCACAGGGAAGCATGCCTTGAAGCCAGCTCTCAACTAGCTGCATTCTTATGACAGTGTGAAGGTAGCAGTATTCTGAGTAAGGAGGTTCCCAGATTACCACTCTACTGCACCTGGAGATACCCTCCAGGTCTGCATTGTTAACTTGCGTCTCAGAGGCCTCTGGCATAAGTCTCTGGTGAAGACGTGGGAAACTCACTCTGCAGGCAGTGTGGAACTGTGAGGGACTGAGGGTGAGCTCAACTCTCAGCAGTAAGATGATTTTGGACAAGGCGTTCAGCTACCTTCTCACATATGGAACTTAGTATGTAGCACCAGTGTACCCCAGGAATTACTTGGAAATCGCTGGATTGAGCTTGGAGGCACTAGACTTGTGTGCCGGGAGATTTCAGTTACCTCTCCCAACACTTCGGTGAAGCAGCGAGCCTAGGCCTTTTGGAAGCGAAAGTTAGCTGCAGGCAGGAGGTAGGGTTACAGGCCATAAGCTCAACTCTCAGAAGTGTGTATGCATGGGAGGCAGATGTCTGCTACCCACTCGTACATGCGAGTGGGAACCTAGCTACACTCTGATGAAGAAGGACTTTGGAAATCGCTGTATTCAACTCAGATACACGTGGGTTCAGGCACAACGATTCCACATGCTTTTCTCATGACCTTTCCCTGCCACTAACATGAGGACGTTAGCAGCTCCTTCTACAGTCAAGCAGGATGCGGGAGGGTTGTGCCCTGTCCTTAGCTCTCACAGGGAAGCATGCCTTGAAGCCAGCTGTCAACTAGCTGCATTCTTATGGCAGGGTGAAGGTAACAGTATTCTGAGACAGGAGGTTCCCAGATTACGACTCTACTGCACCTGGAGATACCCGCCAGGTCTGCATTGTTAACTTGCATCTCAGAAGCCTCTGGCAAAAGTCTCTGGTAAAGACGTGCGAAACTCCCTCTGCAGGCAGTGTGGAACTGTGAGGGACTGAGGGTGAGCTCAACTCTCAGCAGTAAGATGCTTTTGGACAAGACGTTCAGCTACCTTCTCACATATGGAACTTAGTATGTAGCACCAGTGTACCCCAGGAATTACTGGGAAATCGCTGGATTGAGCTTGGAGGCAATAGTCTTGTGTGCCGGGAGATTCCAGTTACCTCTCCCAACACATCGGTGAAGCAGCGAGCCTAGGCCTTTTGGAAGCGAAAGTTAGCTTCAGGCAAGAGGTAGGGTTACAGGCCATAAGCTCAACTCTCAGAAGTGTGTATGCATGGGAGGCAGATGTCTGCTACCCACTCTGACATGGGAGTTGGAACCTAGATACAGTGTGATTTAAGTAGGCCTTTCGAAATCGCTGTATTCAACTCAGATACACAGGAGTTCAGGGCCAATGCTTACACATGCTTTTTCCACAACCTCTCTCAGCCACTCACTTTAGGATGTTAGCAACCACGCCTACAGTCAGGCAGGATGCGGGAGGGTTCTACCCTGACCTCAGCTCTCCCAGGGAAGCATGCCTAGAAGCCAGCTCTCAACTAGCTGCATTCTTATGGCAGTGTGAAGGTAGCAGTATTCTGAGTCAGGAGGTTCCAAGATTACCACTCTACTGCACCTGGAGATACCCTCCAGGTCTGCATTGTTAACTTGCGTCTCAGAAGCCTCTGGCAAACGTCTCTGGTGAAGATCTGCGAAACTCACTCTGCAGGCAGTGTGGAACTGTGAGGGACTGAGGGTGAGCTCAACTCTCAACAGTAAGATGATTGTGGACAAGGTGTTCAGCTATCTTCTCACATATGGAACTTAGTATGTAGCACCAGTCTACCCCAGGAATTACTGGGAAATCGCTGGATTGAGCTTGGAGGCACTAGTCTTGTGTGCCGGGAGATTCCAGTTACCTTTCCCAACACTTTGGTGAAGCAGCGACCTAGGCCTTTTGAAAGTCCAAAGTAGCTGCAGGCAGGAGGTAGGGTTACAGGCCATAAGCTCAACTCTCAGAAGTGTGTATGCATGGGAGGCAGATGTCTGCTACCCACTCGTACATGCGAGTGGGAACCTAGCTACACTCTGATGAAGAAGGACTTTGGAAATCGCTGTATTCAACTCAGATACACGTGGGTTCAGGCACAACGATTCCACATGCTTTTCTCACGACCTTTCCCTGCCACTAACATGAGGACGTTAGCAGTTCCTTCTACGGTCAAGCAGGATGCGGGAGGGTTGTACCCTGTCCTTAGCTCTCACAGGGAAGCATGCCTTGAAGCCAGCTGTCAACTAGCTGCATTCTTATGGCAGGGTGAAGGTAACAGTATTCTGAGACAGGAGGTTCCCAGATTACCACTCTACTGCACCTGGAGATACCCTCCAGGTCTGCATTGTTAACTTGCGTCTCAGAAGCCTCTGGCAAAAGTCTCTGGTGAAGACTTGGGAAACTCAATCTGCAGGCAGTGTGGAACTGTGAGGAACTGAGGGTGAGCTCAACTCTCAGCAGTAAGATGATTTTGGACAAGGCGTTCAGCTACCTTCTCACATATGGAACTTAGTATGTAGCACCAGTCTACCCCAGGAATAACTGGGATATTGCTCGATTGAGCTTGGAGGCACTCGTCTTGTGTGCCGGGAGATTCCAATTACCTCTCCCAACACTTGCGTCAAGCAGCGAGCCTAGGCCTTTTGGAAGCGAAAGGTACCGGCAGGCACGATGTAGGGTTACAGGCCATAAGCTCAACTCTCAGAAGTGTGTATGCATGGGAGGCAGATGTCTGCTACCCACTCGGACATGGGAGGTGGACCCTAGCTACACTCCTATTGAAGAAGGATGTTGGAAATCGCTGTATTCAACTCAGATACACGGGAGTTCAGGCCCAATGCTTACACATGCTTTTCCCACAACCTATCCCAGCCACTAACAGAAGGGGGTTAGCAGGTAAGTCTACAGTCAGGCAGGATGCGGGAGGGTTCTGCCCTGTCCTCAGCTCTCACAGGGAAGCATGCCTAGAAGCCAGCTCTCAACTAGCTGCATTCTTATGACAGTGTGAAGGTAGCAGTATTCTGAGTCAGGAGGTTCCAAGATTACCACTCTACTGCACCTGGAGATACCCTCCAGGTCTGCATTGTTAACTTGCGTCTCAGAAGCCTCTGGCAAAAGTCTCTGGTGAAGACGTGCGAAACTCACTCTGCAGGCAGTGTGGAACTGTGAGGGACTGAGGGTGAGCTCAACTCTCAGCAGTAAGATGATTTTGGACAAGACGTTCAGCTACCTTCTCACATATGGAACTTAGTATGTAGCACCAGTCTACCCCAGGAATTACTGGGAAATCCCTGGATTGAGCTTGGAGGCACTAGTCTTGTGTGCCGGGAGATTCCAGTTACCTCTCCCAACACTTCGGTGAAGCAGCGAGCCTAGGCCTTTTGGAAGCGAAAGTTAGCTGCAGGCAGGAGGTAGGGCTACAGGCCATGAGCTCAACTCTCAGAAGTGTGTATGCATGGGAGGCAGATGTCTGCTACCCACTCGGACATGGGAGTTGGAACCTAGCTACACTCCTATTGAAGAAGGATGTTGGAAATCGCTGTATTCAACTCAGATACACGGGAGTTCAGGCCCAATGCTTACACATTCTTTTCCCACAACTTATCCCAGCCACTAACAGAAGGAGGTTAGCAGGTACGTCTACAGTCAGGCAGGATGCGGGAGGGTTCTGCCCTTTCCTCAGCTCTCACAGGGAAGCATGCCTGGAAGCCAGCTCTCAACTAGCTGCATTCTTATGACAGTGTGAAGGTAGCAGTATTCTGAGTAAGGAGGTTCCCAGATTACCACTCTACTGCACCTGGAGATACCCTCCAGGTCTGCATTGTTAACTTGCGTCTCAGAGGCCTCTGGCAAAAGTCTCTGGTGAAGACGTGGGAAACTCACTCTGCAGGCAGTGTGGAACTGTGAGGGACTGAGGGTGAGCTCAACTCTCAGCAGTAAGATGATTTTGGACAAGGCGTTCAGCTACCTTCTCACATATGGAACTTAGTATGTAGCACCAGTCTACCCCATGAATTACTTGGAAATCGCTGGATTGAGCTTGGAGGCAGTAGACTTGTGTGCAGGGAGATTCCAGTTACCTCTCCCAACACTTCGGTGAAGCAGCGAGCCTAGGCCTTTTGGAAGCGAAAGTTAGCTGCAGGCAGGAGTTAGGGCTACAGGCCGTAAGCTCAACTCTCAGAACTGTGTATGCATGGGAGGCAGATGTCTTCTACCCACTCGTACATGCGAGTGGGAACCTAGCTACACTCTGATGAAGAAGGACTTTGGAAATCGCTGTATTCAACTCAGATACACGTGGGTTCAGGCACAACGATTCCACATGCTTTTCTCACGACCTTTCCCTGCCACTAACATGAGGACGTTAGCAGCTCCTTCTACAGTCAAGCAGGATGCGGGAGGGTTGTGCCCTGTCCTTAGCTCTCACAGGGAAGCATGCCTTGAAGCCAGCTGTCAACTAGCTGCATTCTTATGTCAGGGTGAAGGTAGCAGTATTCTGAGACAGGAGGTTCCCAGATTACGACTCTACTGCACCTTGAGATACCCGCCAGGTCTGCATTGTTAACTTGCGTCTCAGAAGCCTCTGGCAAAAGTCTCTGGTAAAGACGTGCGAAACTCACTCTGCAGGCAGTGTGGAACTGTGAGGGACTGAGGGTGAGCTCAACTCTCAGCAGTAAGATGATTTTGGACAAGGCGTTCAGCTACCTTCTCACATATGGAACTTAGTATGTAGCACCAGTCTACCCCAGGAATTACTGGGAAATCGCTGGATTGAGCTTGGAGGCACTAGTCTTGTGTGCCGGGAGATTCCAGTTACCTCTCCCAACACTTCGGTGAAGCAGCGAGCCTAGGCCTTTTGGAAGCGAAAGTTAGATTCAGGCAGGAGGTAGGGTTACAGGCCATAAGCTCAACTCTCAGAAGTGTGTATGCATGGGAGGCAGATGTCTGCTACCCACTCGGACATGGGAGTTGGAAACTAGCTACAGTGTGATTTAAGTAGGCCTTTGGAAATCGCTGTATTCAACTCAGATACACAGGAGTTCAGGCCCAATGCTTACACATGCTTTTTCTACAACCTCTCTCAGCCACTAACATTAGGATATTAGCAGCTACGCCTACAGTCAGGCAGGATGCGTGAGGGTTCTGCACTGACCTCATCTCTCCGAGGGAAGCATTCCTTGAAGCCAGCTCTCAACTAGCTGCATTCTTATGGCAGTGTGAAGGTAGCAGTATTCTGAGTCAGGAGGTTCCAAGATTACCACTCTACTGCACCTGGAGATACCCTCCAGGTCTGCATTGTTAACTTGCGTCTCAGAAGCCTGTGGCAAACGTCTGTGGTGAAGACCTGTGAAACTCACTCTGCAGGCAGTGTGGAACTGTGAGGGACTGAGGGTGAGCTCAACTCTCAGCAGTAAGATGATTTTGGACAAGGCGTTCAGCTACCTTCTCACATATGGAACTTAGTATGTAGCACCAGTCTACCCCAGGAATTACTTGGAAATGGCTGGATTGAGCTTGGAGGCACTAGACTTGTGTGCCGGGAGATTCCAGTTACCTCTCCCAACACTTCGGTGAAGCAGCGAGCCTAGGCCTTTTGGAAGCGAAAGTTAGCTGCAGGCAGGAGGTAGGGCTACAGGCCATAAGCTCAACTCTCAGAACTGTGTATGCATGGGAGGCAGATGTCTGCTACCCACTCGGACATGGTTGTTGGAACCTAGCTACACTCCTATTGAAGAAGGATGTTGGAAATCGCTGTATTCAACTCAGATACACGGGAGTTCAGGCCCAATGCTTACACATGCTTTTCCCACAACTTATCCCAGCCACTAACAGAAGGAGGTTAGCAGGTACGTCTACAGTCAGGCAGGATGCGGGAGGGTTCTGCCCTGTACTCAGCTCTCACAGGGAAGCATGCCTTGAAGCCAGCTCTCAACTAGCTGCATTCTTATGACAGTGTGAAGGTAGCAGTATTGTGAGTAAGGAGGTTCCCAGATTACCACTCTACTGCACCTGGAGATACCCTCCAGGTCTGCATTGTTAACTTGCGTCTCAGAGGCCTCTGGCATAAGTCTCTGGTGAAGACGTGGGAAACTCACTCTGCAGGCAGTGTGGAACTGTGAGGGACTGAGGGTGAGCTCAACTCTCAGCAGTAAGATGATTTTGGACAAGGCGTTCAGCTACCTTCTCACATATGGAACTTAGTATGTAGCACCAGTCTACCCCAGGAATTACTTGGAAATCGCTGGATTGAGCTTGGAGGCACTAGTCTTGTGTGCCGGCAGATTCCAGTTACCTCTCCCAACACTTCGGTGAAGCAGCGAGCCTAGGCCTTTTGGAAGCGAAAGTTAGCTGCAGGCAGGAGGTAGGGTTACAGGCCATAAGCTCAACTCTCAGAAGTGTGTATGCATGGGAGGCAGATGTCTGCTACCCACTCGTACATGCGAGTGGGAACCTAGCTACACTCTGATGAAGAAGGACTTTGGAAATCGCTGTATTCAACTCAGATACACGTGGGTTCAGGCACAACGATTCCACATGCTTTTCTCACGACCTTTCCCTGCCACTAACATGAGGACGTTAGCAGCTCCTTCTACAGTCAAGCAGGATGCGGGAGGGTTGTGCCCTGTCCTTAGCTCTCACAGGGAAGCATGCCTTGAAGCCAGCTGTCAACTAGCTGCATTCTTATGTCAGGGTGAAGGTAGCAGTATTCTGAGACAGGAGGTTCCCAGATTACGACTCTACTGCACCTTGAGATACCCGCCAGGTCTGCATTGTTAACTTGCGTCTCAGAAGCCTCTGGCAAAAGTCTCTGGTAAAGACGTGCGAAACTCCCTCTGCAGGCAGTGTGGAACTGTGAGGGACTGAGGGTGAGCTCAACTCTCAGCAGTAAGATGCTTTTGGACAAGACGTTCAGCTACCTTCTCACATATGGAACTTAGTATGTAGCACCAGTCTACCCCAGGAATTACTGGGAAATCGCTGGATTGAGCGTGGAGGCACTAGTCTTGTGTGCCGGGAGATTCCAGTTACCTCTCCCAACACTTCGGTGAAGCAGCGAGCCTAGGCCTTTTGGAAGCGAAAGTTAGATTCAGGCAGGAGGTAGGGTTACAGGCCATAAGCTCAACTCTCAGAAGTGTGTATGCATGGGAGGCAGATGTCTGCTACCCACTCGGACATGGGAGTTGGAACCTAGCTACAGTCTGATTTAAGTAGGCCTTTGGAAATCGCTGTATTCAACTCAGATACACAGGAGTTTAGGCCCAATGCTTACACATGCTTTTTCCACAACCTCTCTCAGCCACTAACATTAGGATATTAGCAGCTACGCCTACAGTCAGGCAGGATGCGTGAGGGTTCTGCACTGACCTCAGCTCTCCGAGGGAAGCATTCCTTGAAGCCAGCTCTCAACTAGCTGCATTCTTATGGCAGTGTGAAGGTAGCAGTATTCTGAGTCAGGAGGTTCCAAGATTACCACTCTACTGCACCTGGAGATACCCTCCAGGTCTGCATTGTTAACTTGCGTCTCAGAAGCCTCTGGCAAACGTCTCTGGTGAAGATCTGCGAAACTCACTCTGCAGGCAGTGTGGAACTGTGAGGGACTGAGGGTGAGCTCAACTCTCAGAAGTAAGATGCTTTTGGACAAGGCGTTCAACTACCTTCTCACGTATGGAACTTAGTATGTAGCACCAGCCTACCACAGGAATTACTACGAAATCGCTGGATTGAGCTTGGAGGCACTCGTCTTGTGTGCCGGGAGATTCCAATTACCTCTCCCAACACTTCCGTCAAACAGCGAGCCTAGGCCTTTTAGAAGCAAAGGGTACCAGCAGGCTGGATGGAGATGAACAGGCCATAAGCTCAACTCTCTGAAGTGTGTATGCATGGGAGGCAGTTGTCTGCTCCCCATTCTGACATGGTAGTTGGAACCTAGCTACACTCTGATTGAAGAAGGCCATTGGAAATCGCTGTATTCAACTCAGTTACACAGGAGTTCAGGCCCAATGCTTACACATGCTTTTCACGCAACCTCTCTCAGCCACTCACTTTAGGATGTTAGCAACCACGCCTACAGTCAGGCAGGATGCGGGAGGGTTCTGCCCTGTCCTCAGCTCTCCCAGGGAAGCATGCCTAGAAGCCAGCTCTCAACAAGCTGCATTCTTATGGCAGTGTGAAGGTAGCAGTATTCTGAGTCAGGAGGTTCCAAGATTACCACTCTACTGCACCTGGAGATACCCTCCAGGTCTGCATTGTTAACTTGCGTCTCAGAAGCCTGTGGCAAACGTCTGTGGTGAAGACCTGTGAAACTCACTCTGCAGGCAGTGTGGAACTGTGAGGGACTGAGGGTGAGCTCAACTCTCAGAAGTAAGATGTTTTTGGACAAGGCGTTCAACTACCTACTCACGTATGGAACTTAGTATGTAGCACCAGTCTACCCCAGGAATTACTAGGAAATCGCTTGATTGAGCTTGGAGGCACTCGTCTTGTGTGCCGGGAGATTCCAATTACCTCTCCCAACACTTGCATCAAGCAGCGAGCCTAGGCCTTTTGGAAACGAAAGGTAGCGGCAGGCAGGATATAGGGTTACAGGCCATAAGCTCAACTCTCAGAAGTGTGTATGCATGGGAGGCAGATGTCTGCTACCCACTCGGACATGGGAGTTGGAACCTAGCTACACTCCTATTGAAGAAGGATGTTGGAAATCGCTGTATTCAACTCAGATACACGGGAGTTCAGGCCCAATGCTTACACATGCTTTTCCCACAACTTATCCCAGCCACTAACAGAAGGAGGTTAGCAGGTACGTCTACAGTCAGGCAGGATGCGGGAGGGTTCTGCCCTGTACTCAGCTCTCACAGGGAAGCATGCCTTGAAGCCAGCTCTCAACTAGCTGCATTCTTATGACAGTGTGAAGGTAGCAGTATTCTGAGTAAGGAGGTTCCCAGATTACCACTCTACTGCACCTGGAGATACCCTCCAGGTCTGCATTGTTAACTTGCGTCTCAGAGGCCTCTGGCATAAGTCTCTGGTGAAGACGTGGGAAACTCACTCTGCAGGCAGTGTGGAACTGTGAGGGACTGAGGGTGAGCTCAACTCTCAGAAGTAAGATGTTTTTGGACAAGGCGTTCAACTACCTACTCACGTATGGAACTTAGTATGTAGCACCAGTCTACCCCAGGAATTACTAGGAAATCGCTTGATTGAGCTTGGAGGCACTCGTCTTGTGTGCCGGGAGATTCCAATTACCTCTCCCAACACTTGCATCAAGCAGCGAGCCTAGGCCTTTTGGAAACGAAAGGTAGCGGCAGGCAGGATATAGGGTTACAGGCCATAAGCTCAACTCTCAGAAGTGTGTATGCATGGGAGGCAGATGTCTGCTACCCACTCGGACATGGGAGTTGGAACCTAGCTACACTCCTATTGAAGAAGGATGTTGGAAATCGCTGTATTCAACTCAGATACACGGGAGTTCAGGCCCAATGCTTACACATGCTTTTCCCACAACTTATCCCAGCCACTAACAGAAGGAGGTTAGCAGGTACGTCTACAGTCAGGCAGGATGCGGGAGGGTTCTGCCCTGTACTCAGCTCTCACAGGGAAGCATGCCTTGAAGCCAGCTCTCAACTAGCTGCATTCTTATGACAGTGTGAAGGTAGCAGTATTGTGAGTAAGGAGGTTCCCAGATTACCACTCTACTGCACCTGGAGATACCCTCCAGGTCTGCATTGTTAACTTGCGTCTCAGAAGCCTCTGGCAAACGTCTCTGGTGAAGATCTGCGAAACTCACTCTGCAGGCAGTGTGGAACTGTGAGGGACTGAGGGTGAGCTCAACTCTCAGAAGTAAGATGCTTTTGGACAAGGCGTTCAGCTACCTTCTCACGTATGGAACTTAGTATGTAGCACCAGCCTACCACAGGAATTACTACGAAATCGCTGGATTGAGCTTGGAGGCACTCGTCTTGTGTGCCGGGAGATTCCAATTACCTCTCCCAACACTTCCGTCAAACAGCGAGCCTAGGCCTTTTAGAAGCAAAGGGTACCAGCAGGCTGGATGGAGATGAACAGGCCATAAGCTCAACTCTCTGAAGTGTGTATGCATGGGAGGCAGTTGTCTGCTCCCCATTCTGACATGGTAGTTGGAACCTAGCTACACTCTGATTGAAGAAGGCCATTGGAAATCGCTGTATTCAACTCAGATACACGTGGGTTCAGGCACAACGATTCCACATGCTTTTCTCACGACCTTTCCCTGCCACTAACATGAGGACGTTAGCAGCTCCTTCTACAGTCAAGCAGGATGCGGGAGGGTTGTGCCCTGTCCTTAGCTCTCACAGGGAAGCATGCCTTGAAGCCAGCTGTCAACTAGCTGCATTCTTATGTCAGGGTGAAGGTAGCAGTATTCTGAGACAGGAGGTTCCCAGATTACGACTCTACTGCACCTTGAGATACCCGCCAGGTCTGCATTGTTAACTTGCGTCTCAGAAGCCTCTGGCAAAAGTCTCTGGTAAAGACGTGCGAAACTCACTCTGCAGGCAGTGTGGAACTGTGAGGGACTGAGGGTGAGCTCAACTCTCAGCAGTAAGATGATTTTGGACAAGGCGTTCAGCTACCTTCTCACATATGGAACTTAGTATGTAGCACCAGTCTACCCCAGGAATTACTGGGAAATCGCTGGATTGAGCTTGGAGGCACTAGTCTTGTGTGCCGGGAGATTCCAGTTACCTCTCCCAACACTTCGGTGAAGCAGCGAGCCTAGGCCTTTTGGAAGCGAAAGTTAGATTCAGGCAGGAGGTAGGGTTACAGGCCATAAGCTCAACTCTCAGAAGTGTGTATGCATGGGAGGCAGATGTCTGCTACCCACTCGGACAAGGGAGTTGGAACCTAGCTACAGTCTGATTTAAGTAGGCCTTTGGAAATCGCTGTATTCAACTCAGATAAACAGGAGTTCAGGCCCAATGCTTACACATGCTTTTTCTACAACCTCTCTCAGCCACTAACATTAGGATATTAGCAGCTACGCCTACAGTCAGGCAGGATGCGTGAGGGTTCTGCACTGACCTCATCTCTCCGAGGGAAGCATTCCTTGAAGCCAGCTCTCAACTAGCTGCATTCTTATGGCAGTGTGAAGGTAGCAGTATTCTGAGTCAGGAGGTTCCAAGATTACCACTCTACTGCACCTGGAGATACCCTCCAGGTCTGCATTGTTAACTTGCGTCTCAGAAGCCTGTGGCAAACGTCTGTGGTGAAGACCTTTGAAACTCACTCTGCAGGCAGTGTGGAACTGTGAGGGACTGAGGGTGAGCTCAACTCTCAGAAGTAAGATGTTTTTGGACAAGGCGTTCAACTACCTACTCACGTATGGAACTTAGTATGTAGCACCAGTCTACCCCAGGAATTACTAGGAAATCGCTTGATTGAGCTTGGAGGCACTCGTCTTGTGTGCCGGGAGATTCCAATTACCTCTCCCAACACTTGCGTCAAGCAGCGAGCCTAGGCCTTTTGGAAACGAAAGGTAGCGGCAGGCAGGATGTAGGGTTACAGGCCATAAGCTCAACTCTCAGAAGTGTGTATGCATGGGAGGCAGATGTCTGCTACCCACTCGGACATGGGAGTTGGAACCTAGCTACACTCCTATTGAAGAAGGATGTTGGAAATCGCTGTATTCAACTCAGATACACGAGAGTTCAGGCCCAATGCTTACACATGCTTTTCCCACAACTTATCCCAGCCACTAACAGAAGGAGGTTAGCAGGTACGTCTACAGTCAGGCAGGATGCGGGAGGGTTCTGCCCTGTACTCAGCTCTCACAGGGAAGCATGCCTTGAAGCCAGCTCTCAACTAGCTGCATTCTTATGACAGTGTGAAGGTAGCAGTATTCTGAGTAAGGAGGTTCCCAGATTACCACTCTACTGCACCTTGAGATACCCGCCAGGTCTGCATTGTTAACTTGCGTCTCAGAAGCCTCTGGCAAAAGTCTCTGGTAAAGACGTGCGAAACTCCCTCTGCAGGCAGTGTGGAACTGTGAGGGACTGAGGGTGAGCTCAACTCTCAGCAGTAAGATGATTTTGGACAAGGCGTTCAGCTACCTTCTCACATATGGAACTTAGTATGTAGCACCAGTCTACCCCAGGAATTACTGGGAAATCGCAGGATTGAGCTTGGAGGCAATAGTCTTGTGTGCCGGGAGATTCCAGTTACCTCTCCCAACACTTCGGTGAAGCAGCGAGCCTAGGCCTTTTGGAAGCGAAAGTTAGCTGCAGGCAGGAGGTAGGGCTACAGGCCATAAGCTCAACTCTCAGAACTGTGTATGCATGGGAGGCAGATGTCTGCTACCCACTCGGACATGGGAGTTGGAACCTAGCTACACTCTGATTGAAGAAGGCCATTGGAAATCGCTGTATTCAACTCAGTTACACAGGAGTTCAGGCCCAATGCTTACACATGCTTTTCCCGCAACCTCTCTCAGCCACTCACTTTAGGATGTTAGCAACCACGCCTACAGTCAGGCAGGATGCGGGAGGGTTCTGCCCTGACCTCAGCTCTCCCAGGGAAGCATGCCTAGAAGCCAGCTCTCAACTAGCTGCATTCTTATGGCAGTGTGAAGGTAGCAGTATTCTGAGTCAGGAGGTTCCAAGATTACCACTCTACTGCACCTGGAGATACCCTCCAGGTCTGCATTGTTAACTTGCGTCTCAGAAGCCTCTGGCAAACGTCTCTGGTGAAGATCTGCGAAACTCACTCTGCAGGCAGTGTGGAACTGTGAGGGACTGAGGGTGAGCTCAACTCTCAACAGTAAGATGATTGTGGACAAGGTGTTCAGCTATCTTCTCACATATGGAACTTAGTATGTAGCACCAGTCTACCCCAGGAATTACTGGGAAATCGCTGGATTGAGCTTGGAGGCACTAGTCTTGTGTGCCGGGAGATTCCAGTTACCTCTCCCAACACTTTGGTGAAGCAGCGACCTAGGCCTTTTGAAAGTCCAAAGTAGCTGCAGGCAGGAGGTAGGGTTACAGGCCATAAGCTCAACTCTCAGAAGTGTGTATGCATGGGAGGCAGATGTCTGCTACCCACTCGGACATGGGAGTTGGAACCTAGCTACACTCCTATTGAAGAAGGATGTTGGAAATCGCTGTATTCAACTCAGATACACGGGAGTTCAGGCCCAATGCTTACACATGCTTTTCCCACAACTTATCCCAGCCACTAACAGAAGGAGGTTAGCAGGTACGTCTACAGTCAGGCAGGATGCGGGAGGGTTCTGCCCTGTACTCAGCTCTCACAGGGAAGCATGCCTTGAAGCCAGCTCTCAACTAGCTGCATTCTTATGACAGTGTGAAGGTAGCAGTATTCTGAGTAAGGAGGTTCCCAGATTACCACTCTACTGCACCTGGAGATACCCTCCAGGTCTGCATTGTTAACTTGCGTCTCAGAGGCCTCTGGCATAAGTCTCTGGTGAAGACGTGGGAAACTCACTCTGCAGGCAGTGTGGAACTGTGAGGGACTGAGGGTGAGCTCAACTCTCAGAAGTAAGATGTTTTTGGACAAGGCGTTCAACTACCTACTCACGTATGGAACTTAGTATGTAGCACCAGTCTACCCCAGGAATTACTAGGAAATCGCTTGATTGAGCTTGGAGGCACTCGTCTTGTGTGCCGGGAGATTCCAATTACCTCTCCCAACACTTGCATCAAGCAGCGAGCCTAGGCCTTTTGGAAACGAAAGGTAGCGGCAGGCAGGATATAGGGTTACAGGCCATAAGCTCAACTCTCAGAAGTGTGTATGCATGGGAGGCAGATGTCTGCTACCCACTCGGACATGGGAGTTGGAACCTAGCTACACTCCTATTGAAGAAGGATGTTGGAAATCGCTGTATTCAACTCAGATACACGGGAGTTCAGGCCCAATGCTTACACATGCTTTTCCCACAACTTATCCCAGCCACTAACAGAAGGAGGTTAGCAGGTACGTCTACAGTCAGGCAGGATGCGGGAGGGTTCTGCCCTGTACTCAGCTCTCACAGGGAAGCATGCCTTGAAGCCAGCTCTCAACTAGCTGCATTCTTATGACAGTGTGAAGGTAGCAGTATTGTGAGTAAGGAGGTTCCCAGATTACCACTCTACTGCACCTGGAGATACCCTCCAGGTCTGCATTGTTAACTTGCGTCTCAGAAGCCTCTGGCAAACGTCTCTGGTGAAGATCTGCGAAACTCACTCTGCAGGCAGTGTGGAACTGTGAGGGACTGAGGGTGAGCTCAACTCTCAGAAGTAAGATGCTTTTGGACAAGGCGTTCAGCTACCTTCTCACGTATGGAACTTAGTATGTAGCACCAGCCTACCACAGGAATTACTACGAAATCGCTGGATTGAGCTTGGAGGCACTCGTCTTGTGTGCCGGGAGATTCCAATTACCTCTCCCAACACTTCCGTCAAACAGCGAGCCTAGGCCTTTTAGAAGCAAAGGGTACCAGCAGGCTGGATGGAGATGAACAGGCCATAAGCTCAACTCTCTGAAGTGTGTATGCATGGGAGGCAGTTGTCTGCTCCCCATTCTGACATGGTAGTTGGAACCTAGCTACACTCTGATTGAAGAAGGCCATTGGAAATCGCTGTATTCAACTCAGATACACGTGGGTTCAGGCACAACGATTCCACATGCTTTTCTCACGACCTTTCCCTGCCACTAACATGAGGACGTTAGCAGCTCCTTCTACAGTCAAGCAGGATGCGGGAGGGTTGTGCCCTGTCCTTAGCTCTCACAGGGAAGCATGCCTTGAAGCCAGCTGTCAACTAGCTGCATTCTTATGTCAGGGTGAAGGTAGCAGTATTCTGAGACAGGAGGTTCCCAGATTACGACTCTACTGCACCTTGAGATACCCGCCAGGTCTGCATTGTTAACTTGCGTCTCAGAAGCCTCTGGCAAAAGTCTCTGGTAAAGACGTGCGAAACTCACTCTGCAGGCAGTGTGGAACTGTGAGGGACTGAGGGTGAGCTCAACTCTCAGCAGTAAGATGATTTTGGACAAGGCGTTCAGCTACCTTCTCACATATGGAACTTAGTATGTAGCACCAGTCTACCCCAGGAATTACTGGGAAATCGCTGGATTGAGCTTGGAGGCACTAGTCTTGTGTGCCGGGAGATTCCAGTTACCTCTCCCAACACTTCGGTGAAGCAGCGAGCCTAGGCCTTTTGGAAGCGAAAGTTAGATTCAGGCAGGAGGTAGGGTTACAGGCCATAAGCTCAACTCTCAGAAGTGTGTATGCATGGGAGGCAGATGTCTGCTACCCACTCGGACAAGGGAGTTGGAACCTAGCTACAGTCTGATTTAAGTAGGCCTTTGGAAATCGCTGTATTCAACTCAGATAAACAGGAGTTCAGGCCCAATGCTTACACATGCTTTTTCTACAACCTCTCTCAGCCACTAACATTAGGATATTAGCAGCTACGCCTACAGTCAGGCAGGATGCGTGAGGGTTCTGCACTGACCTCATCTCTCCGAGGGAAGCATTCCTTGAAGCCAGCTCTCAACTAGCTGCATTCTTATGGCAGTGTGAAGGTAGCAGTATTCTGAGTCAGGAGGTTCCAAGATTACCACTCTACTGCACCTGGAGATACCCTCCAGGTCTGCATTGTTAACTTGCGTCTCAGAAGCCTGTGGCAAACGTCTGTGGTGAAGACCTTTGAAACTCACTCTGCAGGCAGTGTGGAACTGTGAGGGACTGAGGGTGAGCTCAACTCTCAACAGTAAGATGATTGTGGACAAGGTGTTCAGCTATCTTCTCACATATGGAACTTAGTATGTAGCACCAGTCTACCCCAGGAATTACTGGGAAATCGCTGGATTGAGCTTGGAGGCACTAGTCTTGTGTGCCGGGAGATTCCAGTTACCTCTCCCAACACTTTGGTGAAGCAGCGACCTAGGCCTTTTGAAAGTCCAAAGTAGCTGCAGGCAGGAGGTAGGGTTACAGGCCATAAGCTCAACTCTCAGAAGTGTGTATGCATGGGAGGCAGATGTCTGCTACCCACTCGGACATGGGAGTTGGAACCTAGCTACACTCCTATTGAAGAAGGATGTTGGAAATCGCTGTATTCAACTCAGATACACGGGAGTTCAGGCCCAATGCTTACACATGCTTTTCCCACAACTTATCCCAGCCACTAACAGAAGGAGGTTAGCAGGTACGTCTACAGTCAGGCAGGATGCGGGAGGGTTCTGCCCTGTACTCAGCTCTCACAGGGAAGCATGCCTTGAAGCCAGCTCTCAACTAGCTGCATTCTTATGACAGTGTGAAGGTAGCAGTATTCTGAGTAAGGAGGTTCCCAGATTACCACTCTACTGCACCTGGAGATACCCTCCAGGTCTGCATTGTTAACTTGCGTCTCAGAGGCCTCTGGCATAAGTCTCTGGTGAAGACGTGGGAAACTCACTCTGCAGGCAGTGTGGAACTGTGAGGGACTGAGGGTGAGCTCAACTCTCAGAAGTAAGATGTTTTTGGACAAGGCGTTCAACTACCTACTCACGTATGGAACTTAGTATGTAGCACCAGTCTACCCCAGGAATTACTAGGAAATCGCTTGATTGAGCTTGGAGGCACTCGTCTTGTGTGCCGGGAGATTCCAATTACCTCTCCCAACACTTGCATCAAGCAGCGAGCCTAGGCCTTTTGGAAACGAAAGGTAGCGGCAGGCAGGATATAGGGTTACAGGCCATAAGCTCAACTCTCAGAAGTGTGTATGCATGGGAGGCAGATGTCTGCTACCCACTCGGACATGGGAGTTGGAACCTAGCTACACTCCTATTGAAGAAGGATGTTGGAAATCGCTGTATTCAACTCAGATACACGGGAGTTCAGGCCCAATGCTTACACATGCTTTTCCCACAACTTATCCCAGCCACTAACAGAAGGAGGTTAGCAGGTACGTCTACAGTCAGGCAGGATGCGGGAGGGTTCTGCCCTGTACTCAGCTCTCACAGGGAAGCATGCCTTGAAGCCAGCTCTCAACTAGCTGCATTCTTATGACAGTGTGAAGGTAGCAGTATTGTGAGTAAGGAGGTTCCCAGATTACCACTCTACTGCACCTGGAGATACCCTCCAGGTCTGCATTGTTAACTTGCGTCTCAGAAGCCTCTGGCAAACGTCTCTGGTGAAGATCTGCGAAACTCACTCTGCAGGCAGTGTGGAACTGTGAGGGACTGAGGGTGAGCTCAACTCTCAGAAGTAAGATGCTTTTGGACAAGGCGTTCAGCTACCTTCTCACGTATGGAACTTAGTATGTAGCACCAGCCTACCACAGGAATTACTACGAAATCGCTGGATTGAGCTTGGAGGCACTCGTCTTGTGTGCCGGGAGATTCCAATTACCTCTCCCAACACTTCCGTCAAACAGCGAGCCTAGGCCTTTTAGAAGCAAAGGGTACCAGCAGGCTGGATGGAGATGAACAGGCCATAAGCTCAACTCTCTGAAGTGTGTATGCATGGGAGGCAGTTGTCTGCTCCCCATTCTGACATGGTAGTTGGAACCTAGCTACACTCTGATTGAAGAAGGCCATTGGAAATCGCTGTATTCAACTCAGATACACGTGGGTTCAGGCACAACGATTCCACATGCTTTTCTCACGACCTTTCCCTGCCACTAACATGAGGACGTTAGCAGCTCCTTCTACAGTCAAGCAGGATGCGGGAGGGTTGTGCCCTGTCCTTAGCTCTCACAGGGAAGCATGCCTTGAAGCCAGCTGTCAACTAGCTGCATTCTTATGTCAGGGTGAAGGTAGCAGTATTCTGAGACAGGAGGTTCCCAGATTACGACTCTACTGCACCTTGAGATACCCGCCAGGTCTGCATTGTTAACTTGCGTCTCAGAAGCCTCTGGCAAAAGTCTCTGGTAAAGACGTGCGAAACTCACTCTGCAGGCAGTGTGGAACTGTGAGGGACTGAGGGTGAGCTCAACTCTCAGCAGTAAGATGATTTTGGACAAGGCGTTCAGCTACCTTCTCACATATGGAACTTAGTATGTAGCACCAGTCTACCCCAGGAATTACTGGGAAATCGCTGGATTGAGCTTGGAGGCACTAGTCTTGTGTGCCGGGAGATTCCAGTTACCTCTCCCAACACTTCGGTGAAGCAGCGAGCCTAGGCCTTTTGGAAGCGAAAGTTAGATTCAGGCAGGAGGTAGGGTTACAGGCCATAAGCTCAACTCTCAGAAGTGTGTATGCATGGGAGGCAGATGTCTGCTACCCACTCGGACAAGGGAGTTGGAACCTAGCTACAGTCTGATTTAAGTAGGCCTTTGGAAATCGCTGTATTCAACTCAGATAAACAGGAGTTCAGGCCCAATGCTTACACATGCTTTTTCTACAACCTCTCTCAGCCACTAACATTAGGATATTAGCAGCTACGCCTACAGTCAGGCAGGATGCGTGAGGGTTCTGCACTGACCTCATCTCTCCGAGGGAAGCATTCCTTGAAGCCAGCTCTCAACTAGCTGCATTCTTATGGCAGTGTGAAGGTAGCAGTATTCTGAGTCAGGAGGTTCCAAGATTACCACTCTACTGCACCTGGAGATACCCTCCAGGTCTGCATTGTTAACTTGCGTCTCAGAAGCCTGTGGCAAACGTCTGTGGTGAAGACCTTTGAAACTCACTCTGCAGGCAGTGTGGAACTGTGAGGGACTGAGGGTGAGCTCAACTCTCAGAAGTAAGATGTTTTTGGACAAGGCGTTCAACTACCTACTCACGTATGGAACTTAGTATGTAGCACCAGTCTACCCCAGGAATTACTAGGAAATCGCTTGATTGAGCTTGGAGGCACTCGTCTTGTGTGCCGGGAGATTCCAATTACCTCTCCCAACACTTGCGTCAAGCAGCGAGCCTAGGCCTTTTGGAAACGAAAGGTAGCGGCAGGCAGGATGTAGGGTTACAGGCCATAAGCTCAACTCTCAGAAGTGTGTATGCATGGGAGGCAGATGTCTGCTACCCACTCGGACATGGGAGTTGGAACCTAGCTACACTCCTATTGAAGAAGGATGTTGGAAATCGCTGTATTCAACTCAGATACACGAGAGTTCAGGCCCAATGCTTACACATGCTTTTCCCACAACTTATCCCAGCCACTAACAGAAGGAGGTTAGCAGGTACGTCTACAGTCAGGCAGGATGCGGGAGGGTTCTGCCCTGTACTCAGCTCTCACAGGGAAGCATGCCTTGAAGCCAGCTCTCAACTAGCTGCATTCTTATGACAGTGTGAAGGTAGCAGTATTCTGAGTAAGGAGGTTCCCAGATTACCACTCTACTGCACCTTGAGATACCCGCCAGGTCTGCATTGTTAACTTGCGTCTCAGAAGCCTCTGGCAAAAGTCTCTGGTAAAGACGTGCGAAACTCCCTCTGCAGGCAGTGTGGAACTGTGAGGGACTGAGGGTGAGCTCAACTCTCAGCAGTAAGATGATTTTGGACAAGGCGTTCAGCTACCTTCTCACATATGGAACTTAGTATGTAGCACCAGTCTACCCCAGGAATTACTGGGAAATCGCAGGATTGAGCTTGGAGGCAATAGTCTTGTGTGCCGGGAGATTCCAGTTACCTCTCCCAACACTTCGGTGAAGCAGCGAGCCTAGGCCTTTTGGAAGCGAAAGTTAGCTGCAGGCAGGAGGTAGGGCTACAGGCCATAAGCTCAACTCTCAGAACTGTGTATGCATGGGAGGCAGATGTCTGCTACCCACTCGGACATGGGAGTTGGAACCTAGCTACACTCTGATTGAAGAAGGCCATTGGAAATCGCTGTATTCAACTCAGTTACACAGGAGTTCAGGCCCAATGCTTACACATGCTTTTCCCGCAACCTCTCTCAGCCACTCACTTTAGGATGTTAGCAACCACGCCTACAGTCAGGCAGGATGCGGGAGGGTTCTGCCCTGACCTCAGCTCTCCCAGGGAAGCATGCCTAGAAGCCAGCTCTCAACTAGCTGCATTCTTATGGCAGTGTGAAGGTAGCAGTATTCTGAGTCAGGAGGTTCCAAGATTACCACTCTACTGCACCTGGAGATACCCTCCAGGTCTGCATTGTTAACTTGCGTCTCAGAAGCCTCTGGCAAACGTCTCTGGTGAAGATCTGCGAAACTCACTCTGCAGGCAGTGTGGAACTGTGAGGGACTGAGGGTGAGCTCAACTCTCAACAGTAAGATGATTGTGGACAAGGTGTTCAGCTATCTTCTCACATATGGAACTTAGTATGTAGCACCAGTCTACCCCAGGAATTACTGGGAAATCGCTGGATTGAGCTTGGAGGCACTAGTCTTGTGTGCCGGGAGATTCCAGTTACCTCTCCCAACACTTTGGTGAAGCAGCGACCTAGGCCTTTTGAAAGTCCAAAGTAGCTGCAGGCAGGAGGTAGGGTTACAGGCCATAAGCTCAACTCTCAGAAGTGTGTATGCATGGGAGGCAGATGTCTGCTACCCACTCGTACATGCGAGTGGGAACCTAGCTACACTCTGATGAAGAAGGACTTTGGAAATCGCTGTATTCAACTCAGATACACGTGGGTTCAGGCACAACGATTCCACATGCTTTTCTCACAACCTTTCCCTGCCACTAACATGAGGACGTTAGCAGTTCCTTCTACAGTCAAGCAGGATGCGGGAGGGTTGTACCCTGTCCTTAGCTCTCACAGGGAAGCATGCCTTGAAGCCAGCTGTCAACTAGCTGCATTCTTATGTCAGGGTGAAGGTAACAGTATTCTGAGACAGGAGGTTCCCAGATTACCACTCTACTGCACCTGGAGATACCCTCCAGGTCTGCATTGTTAACTTGCGTCTCAGAAGCCTCTGGCAAAAGTCTCTGGTGAAGACTTGGGAAACTCAATCTGCAGGCAGTGTGGAACTGTGAGGAACTGAGGGTGAGCTCAACTCTCAGCAGTAAGATGATTTTGGACAAGGCGTTCAGCTACCTTCTCACATATGGAACTTAGTATGTAGCACCAGTCTACCCCAGGAATAACTGGGATATTGCTCGATTGAGCTTGGAGGTACTCGTCTTGTGTGCCGGGAGATTCCAATTACCTCTCCCAACACTTGCGTCAAGCAGCGAGCCTAGGCCTTTTGGAAGCGAACGGTACCGGCAGGCACGATGTAGGGTTACAGGCCATAAGCTCAACTCTCAGAAGTGTGTATGCATGGGAGGCAGATGTCTGCTACCCACTCGGACATGGGAGGTGGACCCTAGCTACACTCCTATTGAAGAAGGATGTTGGAAATCGCTGTATTCAACTCAGATACACGGGAGTTCAGGCCCAATGCTTACACATGCTTTTCCCACAACCTATCCCAGCCACTAACAGAAGGGGGTTAGCAGGTAAGTCTACAGTCAGGCAGGATGTGGGAGGGTTCTGCCCTGTCCTCAGCTCTCACAGGGAAGCATGCCTAGAAGCCAGCTCTCAACTAGCTGCATTCTTATGACAGTGTGAAGGTAGCAGTATTCTGAGTAAGGAGGTTCCCAGATTACCACTCTCTGCACCTGGAGATACCCTCCAGGTCTGCATTGTTAACTTGCGTCTCAGAAGCCTCTGGCAAAAGTCTCTGGTGAAGACGTGCGAAACTCACTCTGCAGGCAGTGTGGAACTGTGAGGGACTGAGGGTGAGCTCAACTCTCAGCAGTAAGATGATTTTGGACAAGACGTTCAGCTACCTTCTCACATATGGAACTTAGTATGTAGCACCAGTCTACCCCAGGAATTACTGGGAAATCCCTGGATTGAGCTTGGAGGCACTAGTCTTGTGTGCCGGGAGATTCCAGTTACCTCTCCCAACACTTCGGTGAAGCAGCGAGCCTAGGCCTTTTGGAAGCGAAAGTTAGCTGCAGGCAGGAGGTAGGGTTACAGGCCATGAGCTCAACTCTCAGAAGTGTGTATGCATGGGAGGCAGATGTCTGCTACCCACTCGGACATGGGAGTTGGAACCTAGCTACACTCCTATTGAAGAAGGATGTTGGAAATCGCTGTATTCAACTCAGATACACGGGAGTTCAGGCCCAATGCTTACACATTCTTTTCCCACAACTTATCCCAGCCACTAACAGAAGGAGGTTAGCAGGTACGTCTACAGTCAGGCAGGATGCGGGAGGGTTCTGCCCTGTACTCAGCTCTCACAGGGAAGCATGCCTTGAAGCCAGCTGTCAACTAGCTGCATTCTTATGTCAGGGTGAAGGTAGCAGTATTCTGAGACAGGAGGTTCCCAGATTACGACTCTACTGCACCTTGAGATACCCGCCAGGTCTGCATTGTTAACTTGCGTCTCAGAAGCCTCTGGCAAAAGTCTCTGGTAAAGACGTGCGAAACTCACTCTGCAGGCAGTGTGGAACTGTGAGGGACTGAGGGTGAGCTCAACTCTCAGCAGTAAGATGATTTTGGACAAGGCGTTCAGCTACCTTCTCACATATGGAACTTAGTATGTAGCACCAGTCTACCCCAGGAATTACTGGGAAATCGCTGGATTGAGCTTGGAGGCACTAGTCTTGTGTGCCGGGAGATTCCAGTTACCTCTCCCAACACTTCGGTGAAGCAGCGAGCCTAGGCCTTTTGGAAGCGAAAGTTAGATTCAGGCAGGAGGTAGGGTTACAGGCCATAAGCTCAACTCTCAGAAGTGTGTATGCATGGGAGGCAGATGTCTGCTACCCACTCGGACATGGGAGTTGGAACCTAGCTACAGTCTGATTTAAGTAGGCCTTTGGAAATCGCTGTATTCAACTCAGATAAACAGGAGTTCAGGCCCAATGCTTACACATGCTTTTTCTACAACCTCTCTCAGCCACTAACATTAGGATATTAGCAGCTACGCCTACAGTCAGGCAGGATGCGTGAGGGTTCTGCACTGACCTCATCTCTCCGAGGGAAGCATTCCTTGAAGCCAGCTCTCAACTAGCTGCATTCTTATGGCAGTGTGAAGGTAGCAGTATTCTGAGTCAGGAGGTTCCAAGATTACCACTCTACTGCACCTGGAGATACCCTCCAGGTCTGCATTGTTAACTTGCGTCTCAGAAGCCTCTGGCAAACGTCTCTGGTGAAGATCTGCGAAACTCACTCTGCAGGCAGTGTGGAACTGTGAGGGACTGAGGGTGAGCTCAACTCTCAGAAGTAAGATGCTTTTGGACAAGGCGTTCAGCTACCTTCTCACGTATGGAACTTAGTATGTAGCACCAGCCTACCACAGGAATTACTACGAAATCGCTGGATTGAGCTTGGAGGCACTCGTCTTGTGTGCCGGGAGATTCCAATTACCTCTCCCAACACTTCCATCAAACAGCGAGCCTAGGCCTTTTAGAAGCAAAGGGTACCAGCAGGCTGGATGGAGATGAACAGGCCATAAGCTCAACTCTCTGAAGTGTGTATGCATGGGAGGCAGTTGTCTGCTCCCCATTCTGACATGGTAGTTGGAACCTAGCTACACTCTGATTGAAGAAGGCCATTGGAAATCGCTGTATTCAACTCAGTTACACAGGAGTTCAGGCCCAATGCTTACATATGCTTTTCACGCAACCTCTCTCAGCCACTCACTTTAGGATGTTAGCAACCACGCCTACAGTCAGGCAGGATGCGGGAGGGTTCTGCCCTGTCCTCAGCTCTCCCAGGGAAGCATGCCTAGAAGCCAGCTCTCAACAAGCTGCATTCTTATGGCAGTGTGAAGGTAGCAGTATTCTGAGTCAGGAGGTTCCAAGATTACCACTCTACTGCACCTGGAGATACCCTCCAGGTCTGCATTGTTAACTTGCGTCTCAGAAGCCTGTGGCAAACGTCTGTGGTGAAGACCTGTGAAACTCACTCTGCAGGCAGTGTGGAACTGTGAGGGACTGAGGGTGAGCTCAACTCTCAGAAGTAAGATGTTTTTGGACAAGGCGTTCAACTACCTACTCACGTATGGAACTTAGTATGTAGCACCAGTCTACCCCAGGAATTACTAGGAAATCGCTTGATTGAGCTTGGAGGCACTCGTCTTGTGTGCCGGGAGATTCCAATTACCTCTCCCAACACTTGCATCAAGCAGCGAGCATAGGCCTTTTGGAAACGAAAGGTAGCGGCAGGCAGGATATAGGGTTACAGGCCATAAGCTCAACTCTCAGAAGTGTGTATGCATGGGAGGCAGATGTCTGCTACCCACTCGGACATGGGAGTTGGAACCTAGCTACACTCCTATTGAAGAAGGATGTTGGAAATCGCTGTATTCAACTCAGATACACGGGAGTTCAGGCCCAATGCTTACACATGCTTTTCCCACAACTTATCCCAGCCACTAACAGAAGGAGGTTAGCAGGTACGTCTACAGTCAGGCAGGATGCGGGAGGGTTCTGCCCTGTACTCAGCTCTCACAGGGAAGCATGCCTTGAAGCCAGCTCTCAACTAGCTGCATTCTTATGACAGTGTGAAGGTAGCAGTATTCTGAGTAAGGAGGTTCCCAGATTACCACTCTACTGCACCTGGAGATACCCTCCAGGTCTGCATTGTTAACTTGCGTCTCAGAGGCCTCTGGCATAAGTCTCTGGTGAAGACGTGGGAAACTCACTCTGCAGGCAGTGTGGAACTGTGAGGGACTGAGGGTGAGCTCAACTCTCAGCAGTAAGATGATTTTGGACAAGGCGTTCAGCTACCTTCTCACATATGGAACTTAGTATGTAGCACCAGTCTACCCCAGGAATTACTTGGAAATCGCTGGATTGAGCTTGGAGGCACTAGTCTTGTGTGCCGGGAGATTCCAGTTACCTCTCCCAACACTTCGGTGAAGCAGCGAGCCTAGGCCTTTTGGAAGCGAAAGTTAGCTGCAGGCAGGAGGTAGGGTTACAGGCCATAAGCTCAACTCTCAGAAGTGTGTATGCATGGGAGGCAGATGTCTGCTACCCACTCGTACATGCGAGTGGGAACCTAGCTACACTCTGATGAAGAAGGACTTTGGAAATCGCTGTATTCAACTCAGATACACGTGGGTTCAGGCACAACGATTCCACATGCTTTTCTCACGACCTTTCCCTGCCACTAACATGAGGACGTTAGCAGCTCCTTCTACAGTCAAGCAGGATGCGGGAGGGTTGTGCCCTGTCCTTAGCTCTCACAGGGAAGCATGCCTTGAAGCCAGCTGTCAACTAGCTGCATTCTTATGGCAGGGTGAAGGTAACAGTATTCTGAGACAGGAGGTTCCCAGATTACGACTCTACTGCACCTGGAGATACCCGCCAGGTCTGCATTGTTAACTTGCATCTCAGAAGCCTCTGGCAAAAGTCTCTGGTAAAGACGTGCGAAACTCACTCTGCAGGCAGTGTGGAACTGTGAGGGACTGAGGGTGAGCTCAACTCTCAGCAGTAAGATGATTTTGGACAAGACGTTCAGCTACCTTCTCACATATGGAACTTAGTATGTAGCACCAGTCTACCCCAGGAATTACTGGGAAATCGCTGGATTGAGCTTGGATGCACTAGTCTTTGTGCCGGGAGATTCCAATTACCTCTCCCAACACTTCCGTCAAACAGCGAGCCTAGGCGTTTTAGAAGCGAAAGTTACCAGCAGGCTGGATGTGGAGGTACAGGCCATCAGCTCAACTCTCAGAAGTGTGTATGCATGGGAGGCAGATGTCTGCTACCCACTCTGATATGGGAGTTGGAACCTAGCTACACTCTGATTGAAGTAGGCCATTGGAAATCGCTGTATTCAACTCACACACAGGAGTTCAGGCCCAATGCTTACACATGCTTTTCCCGCAACCTCTCTCAGCCACTAATATAAGGATGTTAGCAGCTACGCCTACAGTCAGGCAGGATGCGGGAGGGTTCTGCCCTGTCCTCAGCACTCCCAGGAAAGCATGCCTAGAAGCCAGCTCTCAACTAGCTGCATTCTTATGGCAGTGAGAAGGTAGCAGTATTCTGAGTAAGGAGGTTCCAAGATTACCACTCTACTGCACCTGGAGATACCCTCCAGGTCTGCATTGTTAACTTGCGTCTCAGAAGCCTCTGGCAAAAGTCTGTGGTGAAGACCTGCGAAACTCACTCTGCAGGCAGTGTGGAACTGTGAGGGACTGAGGGTGAGCTCAACTCTCAGAAGTAAGATGCTTTTGGACAAGGCGTTCACCTTCCTTCTCACGTATGGAACTTAGTATGTAGCACCAGTCTACCAAAGGAATTACTAGGAAATCGCTGGATTGAGCTTGGAGGCACTAGTGTTGTGTGCCAGGGGTTCCAGTTACTTCTCCCAACACTTCCGTCAAACAGCGAGCCTAGGCCTTTTAGAAGCGAAGGGTACCAGCAGGCTGGATGGAGATGAACAGGCCATAAGCTCAACTCTCAGAAGTGTGTATGCATGAGAGGCAGATGTCTGCTCCCCATTCTGACATGGGAGTTGGAACCTAGCTACACTCTGATTGAAGAAGGCCATTGGAAATCGCTGAATTCAACTCAGTTACACAGGAGTTCATGCCCAATGCTTACACATGCTTTTCCCGCAAACTCTCTCAGCCACTAATATTAGGATGTTAGCAGCTACGCCTACAGTCAGGCAGGATGTGGGAGTATTCTGCCCTGTCCTCAGATCTCCCAGGGAAGCATGCCTAGAAGCCAGCTCTCAACTAGCTGCATTTTTATGGCAGTGTGAAGGAAGCAGTATTCTGAGTCAGGAGGTTCTAAGATTACCACTCTACTGCACCTGGAGATACCCTCCAGGTCTGCATTGTTAACTTGCGTCTCAGAAGCCTCTGGCAAACGTCTCTGGTGAAGACCTGCGAAACTCACTCTGCAGGCAGTGTGGAACTGTGAGGGACTGAGGGTGAGCTCAACTCTCAGAAGTAAGATGCTTTTGGACAAGGCGTTCACCTTCCTTCTCACGTATGAAACTTAGTATGTAGCACCAGTCTACCACAGGAATTACTAGGAAATCGCTGGATTGAGCTTGGAGGCACTAGTCTTGTATGCCGGGAGATTCCAGTTACCTCTCCCAACATTTCCGTCAAACAGCGAGCTTAGGCCTTTTAGAAGCGAAGGGTACCAGCAGGCTGGATGTGGAGGAACAGGCCATAAGCTCAACTCTCAGAAGTTTGTATGCTTGGGAGGCAGATGTCTGCTCCCCCTTCTGATATGGTAGTTGGAACCTAGCTACACTCTGATTGAAGAAGGCCTTTGGAAATCGCTGTATTCAACTCAGACACACAGGAGTTTAGGCCCAATGCTTACACATGCTTTCCCAAAACCTCTCTCAGCCACTAACATTAGGATGTTAGCAGCTACGCCTAGAGTCAGGCAGGATGCGGGAGGGTTCTGCCCTGTCCTCAGCTCTCCAAGGGAAGCATGCCTAGAAGCCAGCGCTCAACTAGCTGAATTCTTATGGCAGTGTGAAAATAGCAGTATTCTGAGTCAGGAGGTTCCAAGATTACCACTCTACTGCACCTGGAGATACCCTCCATGTCTGCGTTGTTAACTTGCGTCTCAGAAGCCTCTGGCAATCGTCTGTCGTGAAGACCTGCGAAACTAACTCTGCAGGCAGTGTGGAACTGTGAGGGACAGTGAGTGAGCTCAACTCTCAGAAGTAAGATGCTTTTGGACGAGGTGTTCAGCTACCTTCTGACGTATGGAACTTAGTATGTAGCACCAGCCTACCACAGGAATTACTAGGAAATCGCTGGATTGAGCTTGGATGCACTAGTCTTTGTGCCGGGAGATTCCAATTACCTCTCCCAACACTTCCGTCAAACAGCGAGCCTAGGCGTTTTAGAAGCGAAAGTTACCAGCAGGCTGGATGTGGAGGTACAGGCCATCAGCTCAACTCTCAGAAGTGTGTATGCATGGGAGGCAGATGTCTGCTACCCACTCTGATATGGGAGTTGGAACCTAGCTACACTCTGATTGAAGTAGGCCATTGGAAATCGCTGTATTCAACTCACACACAGGAGTTCAGGCCCAATGCTTACACATGCTTTTCCCGCAACCTCTCTGAGCCACTAATATAAGGATGTTAGCAGCTACGCCTACAGTCAGGCAGGATGCGGGAGGGTTCTGCCCTGTCCTCAGCACTCCCAGGAAAGCATGCCTAGAAGCCAGCTCTCAACTAGCTGCATTCTTATGGCAGTGAGAAGGTAGCAGTATTCTGAGTCAGGAGGTTCCAAGATTACCACTCTACTGCACCTGGAGATACCCTCCAGGTCTGCATTGTTAACTTGCGTCTCAGAAGCCTCTGGCAAAAGTCTGTGGTGAAGACCTGCGAAACTCACTCTGCAGGCAGTGTGGAACTGTGAGGGACTGAGGGTGAGCTCAACTCTCAGAAGTAAGGTGCTTTTGGACAAGGCGTTCACCTTCCTTCTCACGTATGGAACTTAGTATGTAGCACCAGTCTACCAAAGGAGTTACTAGGAAATCGCTGGATTGAGCTTGGAGGCACTAGTGTTGTGTGCCAGGGGTTCCAGTTACTTCTCCCAACACTTCCGTCAAACAGCGAGCCTAGGCCTTTTAGAAGCGAAGGGTACCAGCAGGCTGGATGGAGATGAACAGGCCATAAGCTCAACTCTCAGAAGTGTGTATGCATGAGAGGCAGATGTCTGCTCCCCATTCTGACATGGGAGTTGGAACCTAGCTACACTCTGATTGAAGAAGGCCATTGGAAATCGCTGAATTCAACTCAGTTACACAGGAGTTCATGCCCAATGCTTACACATGCTTTTCCCGCAAACTCTCTCAGCCACTAATATTAGGATGTTAGCAGCTACGCCTACAGTCAGGCAGGATGTGGGAGTATTCTGCCCTGTCCTCAGATCTCCCAGGGAAGCATGCCTAGAAGCCAGCTCTCAACTAGCTGCATTTTTATGGCAGTGTGAAGGAAGCAGTATTCTGAGTCAGGAGGTTCTAAGATTACCACTCTACTGCACCTGGAGATACCCTCCAGGTCTGCATTGTTAACTTGCGTCTCAGAAGCCTCTGGCAAACGTCTCTGGTGAAGACCTGCGAAACTCACTCTGCAGGCAGTGTGGAACTGTGAGGGACTGAGGGTGAGCTCAACTCTCAGAAGTAAGATGCTTTTGGACAAGGCGTTCACCTTCCTTCTCACGTATGAAACTTAGTATGTAGCACCAGTCTACCACAGGAATTACTAGGAAATCGCTGGATTGAGCTTGGAGGCACTAGTCTTGTATGCCGGGAGATTCCAGTTACCTCTCCCAACATTTCCGTCAAACAGCGAGCTTAGGCCTTTTAGAAGCGAAGGGTACCAGCAGGCTGGATGTGGAGGAACAGGCCATAAGCTCAACTCTCAGAAGTTTGTATGCTTGGGAGGCAGATGTCTGCTCCCCCTTCTGATATGGTAGTTGGAACCTAGCTACACTCTGATTGAAGAAGGCCTTTGGAAATCGCTGTATTCAACTCAGACACACAGGAGTTTAGGCCCAATGCTTACACATGCTTTCCCAAAACCTCTCTCAGCCACTAACATTAGGATGTTAGCAGCTACGCCTAGAGTCAGGCAGGATGCGGGAGGGTTCTGCCCTGTCCTCAGCTCTCCAAGGGAAGCATGCCTAGAAGCCAGCGCTCAACTAGCTGAATTCTTATGGCAGTGTGAAAATAGCAGTATTCTGAGTCAGGAGGTTCCAAGATTACCACTCTACTGCACCTGGAGATACCCTCCATGTCTGCGTTGTTAACTTGCGTCTCAGAAGCCTCTGGCAATCGTCTGTCGTGAAGACCTGCGAAACTAACTCTGCAGGCAGTGTGGAACTGTGAGGGACAGTGAGTGAGCTCAACTCTCAGAAGTAAGATGCTTTTGGACGAGGTGTTCAGCTACCTTCTGACGTATGGAACTTAGTATGTAGCACCAGCCTACCACAGGAATTACTAGGAAATCGCTGGATTGAGCTTGGATGCACTAGTCTTTGTGCCGGGAGATTCCAATTACCTCTCCCAACACTTCCGTCAAACAGCGAGCCTAGGCGTTTTAGAAGCGAAGGTTACCAGCAGGCTGGATGTGGAGGTACAGGCCATCAGCTCAACTCTCAGAAGTGTGTATGCATGGGAGGCAGATGTCTGCTACCCACTCTGATATGGGAGTTGGAACCTAGCTACACTCTGATTGAAGTAGGCCATTGGAAATCGCTGTATTCAACTCACACACAGGAGTTCAGGCCCAATGCTTACACATGCTTTTCCCGCAACCTCTCTCAGCCACTAATATAAGGATGTTAGCAGCTACGCCTACAGTCAGGCAGGATGCGGGAGGGTTCTGCCCTGTCCTCAGCACTCCCAGGAAAGCATGCCTAGAAGCCAGCTCTCAGCTAGCTGCATTCTTATGGCAGTGAGAAGGTAGCAGTATTCTGAGTCAGGAGGTTCCAAGATTACCACTCTACTGCACCTGGAGATACCCTCCAGGTCTGCATTGTTAACTTGCGTCTCAGAAGCCTCTGGCAAAAGTCTGTGGTGAAGACCTGCGAAACTCACTCTGCAGGCAGTGTGGAACTGTGAGGGACTGAGGGTGAGCTCAACTCTCAGAAGTAAGATGCTTTTGGACAAGGCGTTCACCTTCCTTCTCACGTATGGAACTTAGTATGTAGCACCAGTCTACCAAAGGAATTACTAGGAAATCGCTGGATTGAGCTTGGAGGCACTAGTGTTGTGTTCCAGGGGTTCCAGTTACTTCTCCCAACACTTCCGTCAAACAGCGAGCCTAGGCCTTTTAGAAGCGAAGGGTACCAGCAGGCTGGATGGAGATGAACAGGCCATAAGCTCAACTCTCAGAAGTGTGTATGCTTGGAGGCAGATGTCTGCTCCCCATTCTGACATGGGAGTTGGAACCTAGCTACACTCTGATTGAAGAAGGCCATTGGAAATCGCTGTATTCAACTCAGTTACACAGGAGTTCAGGCCCAATGCTTACATATGCTTTTCCCGCAACCTCTCTCAACCACTAACTTTAGGATGTTAGCAACCACGCCTACAGTCAGGCAGGATGCGGGAGGGTTCTGCCCTTTACTCAGCACTCCCAGGGAAGCATGCCTAGAAGCCAGCTCTCAACTAGCTGCATTCTTATGGCAGTGTGAAGGTAGCAGTATTCTGAGTCAGGAGGTTCCAAGATTACCACTCTACTGCACCTGGAGATACCCTCCCGGTCTGCATTGTTAACTTTCGTCTCAGAAGCCTCTGGCAAACGTCTCTGGTGAAGACCTGCGAAACTCTCTCTGCAGGCAGTGTGGAACTGTGAGGGACTGAGGGTGAGCTCAACTCTCAGAAGTAAGATGCTTTTGGACAAGGCGTTCACCTTCCTTCTCAAGTATGGAACTTAGTATGTAGCACCAGTCTACCACAGGAATTACTAGGAAATCGCTGGATTGAGCTTGGAGGCACTAGTCTTGTATGCCGGGAGATTCCAGTTACCTCTCCCAACACTTCCGTCAAACAGCGAGCTTAGGCCTTTTAGAAGCGAAGGGTACCAGCAGGCTGGATGTGGAGGAACAGGACATCAGCTCAACCCTCAGAAGTGTGTATGCATGGGAGGCAGATGTCTGCTCCCCATTCTGACATGGGAGTTGGAACTTAGCTACACTCTGATTGAAGAAGGCAATTGGAAATCGCTGTATTCAACTCAGATACACAGGAGTTCAGGCCCAATGCTTACACATGCTTTCCCCGCAACCTCTCTCAGCCACTAAATTTAGGATGTTAGCAGCCACGCCTACAGTCAGGCAGGATGCGGGAGGGTTCTGCCCTGTCCTCAACACTCCCAGGGAAGCATGCCTAGAAGCCAGCTCTCAATTAGCTGCATTCTTATGGCAGTGTGAAGGTAGCAGTATTCTGAGTCAGGAGGTTCCAAGATTACCACTCTACTGCACCTGGAGATACTCTCCAGGTCTGACTCTGCAGGCAGTATGGAACTGTGAGGGACTGTGGGTGAGCTCAACTCTCAGAAGTAAGATGCTTTTGGACGAGGTGTTCAGCTACCTTCTGACGTATGGAACTTAGTATGTAGCACCAGCCTACCACAGGAATTACTAGGAAATCGCTGGATTGACCTTGGAGGCACTAGTCTTGTGTGGCGGGAGATTCCAATTACCTCTCCCAACACCTCCGTCAAACAGCAAGCCTAGGCCTTTTAGAAGTGAAGGGTACCAGCAGGCTGGATGGAGATGTACAGGCCATAAGCTCAACTCTCAGAAGTGTCTATGCATGGGAGGCAGATGTCTGCTCCCCATTCTGAAATGGGAGTTGGAACCTAGCTACACTCTGATTGAAGAAGGCCATTGGAAATCGCTGTATTCAACTCAGTTACACAGGAGTTCAGGCCCAATGCTTACACATGCTTTTTCCACAACCTCTCTCAGCCACTAACATTAGGATGTTAGCAGCTATGCCTACAGTCAGTCAGGATGCGGGAGGGTTCTGCCCTGTCCTCAGCACTCCCAGGAAAGCATGCCTAGAAGCCAGCTCTCTACCAGCTGCATTCTTATGGCAGTGTGAAGGTAGCAGTATTCTGAGTCAGGAGGTTCCAAGATTACCACTCTACTGCACCTGGAGATCCCCTCCGGGTCTGCATTGTTAACTTGCGTCTCAGAAGCCTGTGGCAAACGGCTTTGGTGAAGACCTGCGAAACTCACTCTGCAGGCAGTGTGGAACTGTGAGGGACTGAGGATGAGCTCAACTCTCAGAAGTAAGATGCTTTTGGACAAGGCGTTCAGCTACCTTCTCACGTATGGAATTTAGTATGTAGCACCAGTCTACCACAGGAATTACTAGGAAATCGCTGGATTGAGCTTGGAGGCACTAGTCTTGTGTGCCGGGAGATTCCAATTACCTCTCCCAACACCTCCGTCAAACAGCGAGCTTAGGCCTTTTAGAAGCGAAGGGTACCAGCAGGCTGGATGGAGATGTACAGGCCATAAGCTCAACTCTCAGAAGTGTGTATGCATGGGAGGCAGATGTCTGCTCCCCATTCTGACATGGGAGTTGGAACCTAGCTACACTCTGATTGAAGAAGGCCATTGGAAATCGCTGTATTCAACTCAGACACACAGGAGTTCAGGCCCAATGCTTACACGTGCTTTTCCCACAACCTCTCTCAGCCACTAATATAAGGATGTTAGCAGCTATGTCTAGACTGGGTCAGGATGCGGAAGGGTCCTGCCCTGAGCTCTGCTCTCAAAAGGAAGCATGCCTGCAAGCTAGATTTCCACTAGCTGAGTTGCTATGGCCGTGAGAACGTAGCAGCATTGTAACGCAGGACGTTCTGACAATACCGCTCTTCCGCACCTGGAGACGCAAGCATTGCAGCCTTCAGCTTGCCCCTTGCGTCCCACGAACTTCTGACAAACATGTCTAGTGAGGATATTCGTAACTCCATGTGCAGGCATTGTGGAACTGGGAAGGACGGCGTGTCAGCTCACCCCGCAGAAGGAAATTCCCCAGAGAGACAGCTTTCAAGGAGTTACTCAGGTTTCGAATTAGTTAGTAGCTCCCTTCTGAGAGAGGAATTCCTCAGAAGTTGCTGGATTGAGCTAAGAGACACTTGCCACTCACAAAACTTGCATCCTGTATCGAACCAAATCCTTTGGAAGCAAAGCGTACAGGCAGTCAGCGTGTGGGAGGTACAAGCCAAAAGCTCAAGCCAAAGGAATGTGCATGCCTTGGAGGCAGCCGTCTGCTAGGCGCGAAATTGACAAGGCAGACACTTGGTTCTCACTTCGCTACTGTCCCGCATACAACGAAATGCTGTGGAAGCAGACCAACAGGCAGTCAGGATGGCCGAGGTAAAGGCCATGAGCTCAACTCTCAGAAGTGTGTATGCTTTGCAGGCCGATGTCTGCTAGACACTTATACAGGGGAGCTAGAACTGAGCTACACTCGAATTGAACAAGGACGTTGGCAATCGCTGTACTGAACTCAGATACACGAGAGTACAGGCCTGTCACTTCCACAGGCTTTTCACACAACCCCTTCCAGTACCTAACAT
Source organism: Canis lupus baileyi (assembly GCF_048164855.1). Classification (NCBI taxonomy): domain Eukaryota; kingdom Metazoa; phylum Chordata; class Mammalia; order Carnivora; family Canidae; genus Canis; species Canis lupus. The sequence goes on from NC_132845.1 coordinate 78,095,038, forward strand.
AAGGATGCTAGGACCTATGTCTACAGGCAGTTAGCATGCGGCACCTAACATAAGCATATTAGCAGTTACGTCTATAGGCAGGCAGGATGAGGGAGGGTCCTGACCTGATCTTAGCTCTCAAAAGGAAGCATGCCTAAAAACCAGCTATCTACTAGCTCCTTTTGATGGCTTTGTGAATGTAGCAGCATTGTAAGGCGGTACGCTTACAATGAATACCGCTCTAATGCATCTGGAGACAAAACCATTGAAGCCTGCAGCTGGCCCTTGTGTCCCGTGAGCTTCTGAAAACATGTCTAGTGAGGATGTACATAACTGCATCTGTAGGCAGTGTGGAAGTGGGAAGAATGGCGTGTCAGTTCTTCTCACAGAAGGAAATTCCCCAGAGAGAGAGCTTTCAGCTAGGTTTCAGGTTTGGAAGTTAGTATGTAGCTCCCATCTGAGGGAGCAATTCTTCAGAAGTTGCTGGATTGAACTAAGACACATTTGCCTCTCGCAAAACTTGGGTCCCGTATCGAATGAAATCGTTTGGAAGCGAGGCGTACAGGCAGTCAGCATGTGGGAGATTCAATTCCTAAGCTCAATCCAAAGGAGTGTGCATGCCTTGCAGGCAGCTGTCGGCTAGGCGCAAAATTGACAAGGCAGACACTTGGTTCTCACTCTGCTACTCTCCCGATACAACGAAATGCTGTGGAAGCAGAACGTACAGGCCATAAGCTCAACTCTCAGAAGTGTGTATGCTTTGCAGGCTGATGTCTGCTAGACACATATCGAGGCGAGGTATACACGAGTTACACTCTAATTGAACAAGGATGTGGCAATCGCTGTATTGAAGTCAGAGGCACGTGAGTACACCCCTGACACTTCCACTTGCATTTCTCTAACCTCTCACAGCACCTAACATAAGGATGTTAGCAGCTATGACTACGAGCAGGCAGGATGCGGGAGGGTCCTGCCCTGAGCTCAGCTTTCAAAACGAGGCATGCCCCGAAGCCAGCTTTCTACTAACTGCGTTCTGATGGCCATGGGAAAGTGGCATCATTGTAATTCTGGATGTTCAATGAATACCACTTTACTGCACCTGAGGACACAAACTTGAAGCCTGCAGCTTGCCCCTTGTGTCCCATAAGCTTCTAACAAACATGTCTAGTGAGGATGTTTGTAACTGTATCTGCAGGCAGTGAGAAACTGGGAAGGACTGTTTCAGCTCATCTCTGAGAGGGATATTCCGCAGAGAGAGAGCTTTCAGCTAGGTATTCATGTTTGGAAGTTAGTATGTAGCTCCCATCTGAGGGGGAATTCCTCGTAAGTTGTGGTTTGAACTAAGACACATTTGCGTCTTGCAAAACTTGTGTCCCGTATTGAAAGAAATCCTTTGGAAGCGAAGCATACAGACGGTGAGCATGTGGAGGTTCAAGTCCTAAGCTCAATCCATTGGAGTGGTCATGCCTTGGAGGCAGCTGTCCTCTAGGCGCAAAACTGACAAGGCAGACACTTGGTTCTCACTCTGCTACTCTCCCACATACAACGAAATGCTGTGGAAGCGAAACGTACAGGCAGTCAGGATGGAGGAGGTAGAGACCATAAGCTCAACTCTCAGAAGTGTGTATGCTTTGCAGGCTGATGTCTGCCAGACACTTATTGAGGCGAGGTATACCCCAGCTGCACTCTAATTGAACAAGGACCTTGGCAATCGCTGTATTGAACTCAGATACACGTGAGTAGAGTCCTGACACTTCCACTCGCATTTCTCCAACCTCTCCCAGCACCTCACTTAAGGATGTTAGCAGCTATGACTATGGGCAGGCAGGATGGGGGAGAGTCTTGCCCTGAGCTTCGCTCTCACAAGAGAGCATGCCTAGAAGCCAGCTTTCAACCAGCTGCGTTCTAATGGCTGTGAGACTAAAGCAGTCTTCTAACTCAGGAGGTTCGAAGAATACCACTCTACTGCACCTGGAGACACCTTCCAGGCCTGCCTTATTCCACTTGTGTCTCACAAGCTTCTGACAAACGTCTCAGGTGAAGATTTTGAAAACTCATTCTGCAGGCAGTGTGGAACTGTGAGGGACTGGGTGTGAGCTCAACTCTCAAAACAGAGATGCTTTTGGACTAGGGGTTCAGCTAGCTTCTCTCGTATGGAATTTAGTATGTAGCACCTGTCTAAGACAGGAATTACTGGGAATCGCTGGATTGAGCTTGGAGGCACTAGTCTTGTGTGCCGAGACTTTCCACTTACCTCTCACAGCACTTCAGTCACGCATCGAGCCTAGGCCTGTTTGCAGCGAAATGTACCTGCAGGCAGGATGTGGGAAGTACAGGCCATAAGCTCAACTCTCAAAAGTGTGTAGCCTGGGAGGCAGATGTCTGCTACCCACTCATTCATGGGAGTTAGAAACTAGCTACACTCTTTGAAGAAGGCTGTTTAAAATTGCTGTATTCAACTCAGATAATCGTGAGTACAGGCCTGACACTTTCACATGCATTTCGCCACCCTCTCCCAGCACCTAACATAAGGATATTAGCAGTTACGTCTACGGGCAGGCAGGATGCAAGATGGTCTTGCCCTGAACTCAGCCTCAGAAGGAAGCATGCCTAGAAGCCAGCTTTCTACTAGCTCGTTCTGATGGCCGTGAGAATGTAGCAGCATTGTAAGGTGGGACGTTCCATGACTACCGCTCTACTGCACCTGGAGACAAAACCATTGAAGCCTGCCGCTGGCCCTTGCATCCCATGAGCTTCTGACAAACATGTCTAGTGAGGATGTTCGTAACTGTATCTGCAGGCAGTGTGGAACTGGGAAGGACCATGTTTCAGCTTATCTCCGAGCGGGAAGTTCCCCAAGAGAGCTTTCAGCTACGTTCTCAGGTTGGAAGTTAGTATGTAGCTCCCGTCTTAGGGAGGAATTCCTCAGAAGTCGCTGGATTGAACTAAGAGACACTTGGCTCTTGCAAAAATTGCATCCCGTATCAAACGAAATCCTTTGGAAGTGAAGTGTACAGGCAGTCAGCATGTGGAAGGTAAGCTCAAGCCAAAGGAGTGTGCATGCCTAGTAGGCAGCTGTCCGCTAGGCGCGATATTGACAAGGGAGACACTTGGTTTATACTCCGCTTCTCTCCCGTATACAACGAAATGCTGTGGAAGCCGAACTTTCAGGCAGTCAGGATTGGGGAGGTACATGCCATAAGCTCAACTCTCAGCAATGTGTATGCTTTGTAGGCTGATGTCTGCTAAACACTTATCGAAGCGAGGTATACCCAAGCTACACTGTAATTGAACAAGGACGTTGGCAATCGCTGTATTGAAGTCAGATGGATATGAGTACAGTCCTGGCGCTTCCACTTGCATTTCTCCAACCTCTCCCATCATCTCACTTAAGGATGTTAGCAGTTATGAGTATGGGCAGGCAGGATGCGGGAGGGTCCTGCCCAGAGCTCAACCCTCACAAGAGAGCATGCCTAGAAGCCAGCTTTCAACTGGCTGCGTTCTAATGGCCATAAGATCATAGCAGTCTTCTAACTCAGGAAGTTCGAAGAATACCACTCTACTGCACTTGCAGACACCTTCCAGGCCTGCATTATTCCACTTGCTTCTCACAAGCTTCTGACAAACGTCTCTGGTGAAGATGTTCAAAACTCATTCTGCAGGCAATGTGGAACTGTGAGGGTTTTGGTGTGAACTCAACTCTTGGAAGAGAGATGCTTTTGGACTTGGGGTTCAGCTAGCTCTCACGTATGGAACTTAGTATGTAGCACCTAAGACATGAATTACTAGGAAATCGCAGGATTGAGCTTCGAGGCCCTATTCTTGTGTGCCGGGACTTTCGTCTTATCTCTCACACTTCAGTCATGCATCGAGCCTAGGCCTGTTACCAGCGCAGTGTACCTGGAGGAGGATGTGGGAAGTACAGGCCATAAGCTCAACTCTCAAAAGTGTGTACGCCTGGGAGGCTGATGTCTGCTACCCACTCGTACATTGGAGTTAGAAACTAGCTACACTCTGATTGAAGAAGGCCGTTTGAAATCGCTATATTCAACTCTGATAATGTTGAGTACAAGCCTGATACTTCCACATGCAAATGGAATCGAAACAAATAGAATCCCATCGAATAGAATCGAAAAGAATCGGAAACTATCGTATCGATACGAAAAAAATGGAATTGAATCGAATCGAATCCAAAAGGATCGAATCGCATCGAATTGAAAAGAATCGTATCGAATCGAAAATATTTGAAACAAATCAAATAAAAAGGAATTGAATAGAAAAATTCGAATCGAAAAGAAATGAATTTAATCGAATCGAAAAGGATCGAATCGAATCGAATCAAAAAGAATCGAATTGAAAAGAATTCAATCGAAGAGTTTCCATTCGAATCGAATTGAATCGAAAAGAATCTAATCGAACCAAAAAGATTCAAATGGAATCAAAAAGAAACGAATCAAAAAGAATCGAATCGAATCGATTCATTAGAATCGAATCTAATCGAATCGAAAAGTTTCGAATCCAAATGAATCTAATCGAAAAGAATGGAATCAAAAAGAATCGAATTGTTTCAGAAAAAATGAATCGAAGTGAATCGAATCGAAAAGAATTGAATCGAAATGATTTTAAAAGAAAGGAATTCGAATTGAAAAGACTCGAATCGAAAGATTCGAATCAAATCAAATCGAAACCAAAAGAATCGAATCGAATAGAATCAAAAAGAAACTAATTGAAAACTATCATATCGAAAAGAAAAAAATCGTATCGAATCAAAAAAATCGAATCGAATTATATCGAAAAGGATCTAATCAATTCTAAACGAATCAAAAAGAATCGAATCGAATCAAAAAGAATCAAATCGAATAGGAAATAATCGAAATAAATCAAATAAAAAAGAATCGCATAGAAAAAATCGAAACGAATTGAAAAGAATCAAATCTAATCGAAAAGAATTGAATCAAATCGAATCGAAAACAAACGAATCCAATCGAATCGAAAACAATTGAATCGAAGAGTTTCGAATCGAATCGCATTGAATCGAAAAGAATCTGATCGAACCAAAAAGATTCGAATGGTTTCAAAAAGAAACGAATCAAAAAGAATCGAATCGAATCGATTCATTAGAATCGAATCTAATCGAATCGAAAAGTTTCGAATCCAAATGAATCTAATCGAAAAAAAGTGGAATCAAAAAGAATCGAATTGTTTCAGAAAAAACGAATCGAATTGAATCGAATCGAATAGAATTGAATGGAATCAATTTTAAAAGAAAGGAATTCGACTCAAAAAGACTCGAATCGATAGATTCGAATCAAATCTAACCGAAACAAAAAGAATCGAATCGAATAGAATCGAAAAGAAACTAATCGAAAACTATCATATCAAAAAGAAAAAAATCGTATCGAATCAAAAAAATCGAATTGAATCGAATCGAAAAGGATCTAATCAATTCTAAACAAATAAAAAAATCGAAATGAATCGAAAAGAATCGAATCAAATAGAATAGAAAATAATCGAAACAAATCAAATAAAAAAGAATCGAATAGAAAAACATCGAATCGAATCGAAAAGAATCAAATCGAATCGAAAAGAATTGAATTGAATCGAATCGAAAATAATCGAATCCAATCGAAAACAATCGAATCGTAGAGTTTTAAATCGAATCGAATTCAATCGAAAAGAATCTAATCGAACCAAAAACATTCGAATGGAATCAAAAAGAAATGAATTAAAAAGAATCAAATCGAATTGAATCAAAAAGAATCGAATCGAATCGAAAATAATCGAATCCAAATGAATCGAGTCGAAAGGAGTGGAATCGAAAAGAATTGAATCGTTTAGAAAGAAACAAATCGAATTGAATTGAATCAAATAGAAAATAATCGAATCCAATCGAATTGAAAAGAATAGAAAAGAACTGAATCGAATCGAATCGAAAAGAAATCGATTCGAAAAGAATCGAATCGAAAAAAAAAGAAAGGAATCGAATCGAATCGAAAAGAATCGAGTCCAAAATAATCGAATCGAAGATTGAATCGAAAGAATGGAATCGATTCGTAAAAACCAAATCAAAGAGACTCGAAAAGAATCGAATCAAATAAAAAAAATAAAATCAAATAGAAAAGAATCGAATCGAATCGAAAAGAAAAGAATCGAATCAAATCGATTTGAAAAGAAAGATATTCGAATCGAAAAGAATCGAATCGAAAAGAATCGAATCGAAACGAATCGAAAAAAATCGAATCGAATTGCTCCAAATCAAAAGAATTGAATCGAATGGAAGTGAAAATAATCGAATCAAATCGAATCGAATCAAAATAATCAAATCGAAACGAATCAAAAAGAATCAAATCGATTCGAAAAGAAAGGAATTCAAATCAAAAACATTCTATTAGAAAGATTCGAATCGAATCGAATTGAATAGAAAAGAATAGAATCAAATCAAATAGAAAAGAAACGAATAGAAAACTGTCGAATGGAAATGAAAAAAATCGAATTGAATCGTATCGAAGAGAATCGAATCGAATCAAAAAAGATCGAATGGAATCGAATATAAGAATCTAATCGAATCGAATCAAAAAGAATCTAATCGAATCGAAAGGATCGAATCAAATTTTATCGAATGGAAAAGAATCAAATCAAATCGAAAAGAATCGAATCGAATCGAAAAGGATCGAATCGAATCAAATCGAATAGAAAAGAATCGAATAGAATCGAAAAGAATCGAATCAAATTGAATCGAAAAGAATCAAATCAAATCGAAAAGAATTGAATCGAATCGAAAAGAATCGAATCGAATCAAATCGAAAAGAATCGAATCAAATTGATTCGAAAAGAAAGAAATTAATATAGAAGAGGCTAGAATCGAAAAGAATCTAAATGAATCGAATAGAAAAATATCGAATCGAATCGCACCGAATCAAAAGAATCGAATCTAATGGAAGTGAAAATAATCGAATTGAATCAAAAAGAATCGAATCGAATCGAATCAAAAAGAATCGAATCGAATCGAAAAGAATCAAATCGAATCGATTCGAAAAGAAAGGAATTCAAATCAAAAACACTCGAATAGAAAGATTCGAATCGAATCGAATCGAATCGAAAAGAATAGAATCGAATAGAAAAGAAACGAATAGAAAACTATCGAATGGAAAAAACTATCGAAAAAAATCGAATCGAATCGGAGAGAATCGAATTGAATCGAAAAAAGATCAAATCGAATCGAATATAAGAATCGAATCGAATCGAATTGAAAAGAATCGAATCAAAAAGGATCAAATCGAATTGTATCGAATAGAAAAGAATCAAATCAAATCGAAAAGAATCGAATCAAATCGAATAGGAAAGAATCGAAAAAATCTAATAAAGAGTCGAATCGAATCGAAAATATCGAATCGAATGGAAAAGAATCGAATCGAATCGAAAAGAATCTAATCGAATCGAATCGTTTGTAAAGAAAGGAATTCGAATCAAAAAGACTTGAATCATAAGATTCTAATCGAATCGAATCAAAAAGAAACGAACCAAAAACTATCGAATCGAAATGAAAAAAATCGAATCGAAATGAATCGAAAAGAATCGAAGAAATCTAATAAAAAAGAATTGAATCGAATCGAAAATATCGAATCGAATGGAAAAGAATCGAATCAAATCGAATCGAAAATAATCGAAACATCAAATAAAAAGAATCGAATGGAAAAAAATGAAAAGAATTGAATCGAATCGAAAAGAATTGAATTGAATCGAATCGAAAACAATCAAATCGAATCGAATCAAAAAGAATTGAATCTAAGAGTTTCGAATAGAATCGAATTGAATCGAAAAGAATCTAATCGAAATGAAAATATTCGAATAGAATCGAAAAGAAACGAATCAAAAAGAATCGAATCGAATTGAAAAGAATAGAATCTAATCGAGTCGAAAAGAATAGAATCCAAATAAATCAAGTCGAAAGGAGTGGAATCGAAAAGAATTGAATCGATTCGAAAAAAACGAATCAAATTGAATCTAATCGAATCGAAAATAATCGAATCAAATTGAATCGTAAAGAATACAAAATAATCGAATTGAATCGTAAAGAATAGAATTGAAGCGAACCGAAAAGAATCAAATCGAATTGAAAAGAATCGAATCGAATTGAACCGTAATGAAAAGAATCGAATCGAATCGAAAAGAATGGAATCGAATTGAATCGAAAAGAATTGAATCGAATGCAATCAAATCGAAAAGAATCGAATCGAATTGAAAAGAATCAAATCGAATTGATTGAATCAAAAAGAATCGAATCGAATCACATCGAATCGAAAATAATTGAAACGAATAAAAAATAATCGAATCGAATTGAATCGAGAATAATTGGAATTGAATTGAATCGATAATCGAATTGAATCTAATCGAGTTGAATCGAAAATAATCGAATCGAATCAAATCAATTAGAAAAAAATCGAATCAAATTGCATCGAACCAAAAGTAATCGAATCGTATTGAATCGATTCGAATTGAAAAGAATCGAATCGAATCGAATCGAAAAGAATCAAATCGAATTGAATCAAAAAGAATCGAATCCAAAGAATCGAATTGTAGAGAATCTAATCGAAACGAAAAGATTCGAATCGAAAAGAATCGAATGTAAACGAAAAGAATCAAATCGAATCGAATCGAAAAGAATCAAATCGAATCGAAAAGAATTGAATCGAAAAGAATCGAATCGAATCAAATCGATTGAAAAGATCGAATCAAAAAAATCAAAGAGAATCAAAACGAATCAAAACGAATCGAATCGAATTGAAAAGAATCATTGAATCAAATCGAAAAGAATCTAATCGAATCGTATCGAATCAAAAAAATCAAATCGAATTGAATCGAAAAGAATAGAATCGTATTTAATTGAATCAAATGAATCGAATCGAATTGAATCGAAAAGAATCGAATCGAATCAAAATGAATCAAATCAAATCGAAAAGAATCGTATTGAATCGAATTGAATCGTAAAGAATCCAATGGAACATAATCGATTCGAATTGAAAAGAATCGAATCGAAAAGAATCAAATCGAACCGAAAAGAAAGGAATCTAATCGAATAGAATCAAATCGAATGGTATCATTGAATCGAAAAGAATCGAATCATATCGAATTGAATTGAAAAGAATCAAATCGAATAGAATCGAAAAGATTCGAATCGAATCAAAAAGAATCGAATCGTATCGAATCAAATCGAATAGAATTGAGTCGAATACAATGAAAAGAATCAAAACGAATTGAAAACAATCGAATTAAATCGAATCAAATATTATCAAATCGAATCGAAAAGAATCGAATTGAATAGCATCGAAACGAATCGAATCGAATCGAAAAGAATCAAATTGAATAGCGTCGAATCGAATCGAATCAAAATGAAAAGAATCGAATAGAATCGAAAAGAATCAAATCGTATCGAATTGAATCGAAAAGAATCGAATCATATCGAATTGAATCGAAAAGAATCGATTCCAATCGAATTGAATCGAAAAGAATCGAATCGAACAGTACCGAATCGAATTGATAAGAATCGAATCAAATAAAATAGAAAAGAATCTAATTGAAACGAAAAGAATCTAATCGAATCGAATTGAAAAGAATCGAATCGAAAAAATCGAATCTAATAGAATCAAGTTGAGTTGAATCGAATAGAAAAGAATCGAATCGAATCATATCGAATTGAAAAGAATCGAATCAAATCGAATTGAATTGAAAAGAATCTAATCGAACTGAATCGAAAAGAATCGAATCGAAATGTAACAAATTGAATCCAAATGATCGAATCGAATCAAATCGAAAAAAATCGAATTGAAACGAAAAGAATCGAATAGAATCGAACTGAAAATAATCGAATCTAATCGAATAGAATAGAATAGAATCGAACAGAATTGAATCGAATGAAAAGAATCTTATCGAATCGAATCAAAAAGAATCGAATCGAATCGAATGGAGAAGAATCAAATCGAATCGAATCGAAAAGAATTGAATCAAAAAGAATCGAATCGAAGAGAATCTAATCGAAACGAAAAGAATCAAATCGAATCGAAAAGAATAGAATCAAAACGAAAAGAGACGAATTGAATCAAATCGAAAAGAATCGAATAGAAAAAAATCGAATCGAATCGTATCGAAAAGAATCGAATTGAAAAGAATAGAATAGAAAAATTCGAATCGAATCGAATCGAAATGAATCGAATCAAATCAAATTGATTGAAAAGATCAAATCAAAAAACATCAGAGAATCGAAATGAATCGAAACGAATCGAATCGAATTGAAAAGAATCGTATCAAATCAAATCTAAAAGAATCGAATCAAATCGAATCAAAAAGAATGGAATCGAATTGATTCATATTGAAAAGAATCGATCGAATCATATTGAATCAAAAAGAATCGAATCGAATCGAAAAGAATCTAATCGAATTTAATCGAAAAGAATCGAATCGAATTGAATTGAGTTGAAAAGAATTGAATTGAACAGTATCAAATCAAATTGAAAAGAATTGAATCAAATCAAAAAGAATCGAAACGAAAAGAATCGAATCGAATCGAATTCGAAAGAATCGAATTGAATTGGAATGAGAAGAATCGAATCGAATTGCATCGAATCGAAAATAATTGAATTGAATTGAATAAAAAAGAATCGAATCGAATCGAATCGAAAATAATTGGAATTGAATCGAATCGATAATCGAATCGAATCAAATCGACTCAAATCGAAAATAATCGAATCAAATCAAATGGATTAAAAAACAATCGAATTGAATCAAATCGAAAAGAATCGAATTGAATCGAAAAGAATCAAACCGAATCAAAAAGAATCGAAAAGAATTGAATCAAGAAGAATCGAAATGAATTTAATCGAGTAGAATCGAATCGAAGCTAGGGTGAAAGAATCGAATCGAATCAAAAATTATCTAAATGAATCCAATTAAATCCAAAAGAATTGAATCGAATCGAATCGAAAAGAACCGAATCAAAATGTAACAAATCGAATACAAATGATCAAATCGAATCAAATCGAAAAGAATCAAATTGAATCGAAAAGAATCAAACTGAATCAAAAAGAATTGAATCAAGAAGAATCGAAATGAATTGAATTGAGTAGAATCAAATCAAAGCTAGGGTAAAAGGATCGAATCGAATCAAAAATTATCTAAACGAATCCAATTAAATCCAAAAGAATTGAATTGAATCGAATCGAAAAGAATCGAATCAAAATGTAACAAATTGAATCCAAATGATCGAATCGAATCAAATCGAAAAGAATCAAATCGAATCGAAAAGAATCGAATTGAATCGATTCGAGAAGAATCGAATCGAATGGTATCGAATCGAAAAGAATCGAATCGTATCGAATCAAATTGAATCGAATATAATCGAAACGAAAAGAGTCGAATCGAATTGAATCAAAATAATCGAATCGAAACGACAAGAGGCGAAGCAAATCGAATCGAAAAGAATCAAATTTAAAAGAATCGAATCGGGGATACCTGGGTGGCCCAGCAGTTTGGCGCCTGCCTTTGGCCCAGGGCGCGATCCTGGAAATCCGGGATCGAATCCCACATCAGGCTCCCCGTGCATGGAGCCTGTTTCTCCCTCTGCCTATGTCTCTGCCTCTCTCTCTCTCTGTGACTATCAGAAATAAATAAAAAAATAAAAGAATTGAATCGAATTGAAAAGAATCGAATCGAAAAAATCGAATCAAAAAGAATCGAATTGAATCGTATCGAATCGAAAAGAATCGAATCAAATGGAATCGAATCGAATCGAATCAAAAAGAATCGAATCGAATTGAATAGAAAAGAATCGAATAGATTCGAATCGACACGAATCGAAAAAAATTGAAACGAATCGAATCATATCAAATTGAAAAGAATCAAATCGAATAAAAAAGAATCGAATCGAACTGAATCGAAAAAAATCGAATCGACAGACCAAAAAGAATCAAATCGAAAAGAATCGTATCGAATCGAATCAAATAGAATCGAAAGAATCGAATTGATTCCAATCGACTTGAATCGAAAAGAATCGAATCGAACAGTATCGAATCTAATTGAATCGAATCAAATAAAATAGAAAAGAATCAAATCGAAACGAAAAGATCGAATCGAATCAAATTGAAAAGAATTGAATCGAATCGAAAAGAATCGAATCGAAATGAAAAGAATCGAATCGATCGAAATGATCGAATTGAAAAGTATCGAATTGAATCGAATCAAATTGAAAAGAATCAAATCGAATCGTATCGAATCAAAAAGAATCAAATCAAATCGAATCGAAAAGAATAGAATCGTATTTAATTGAATCAAAAAGAATTGAATAGAAAAGAATCGAGTCGAATCAAAATGAATCGAATCAAATCAAAAAGAATCATATCGAATCGAATCAAATTGAATCGAAAAGAATCAGATTGAATCTTATATACTTGAATCAAAAAGATTCGAGTCGATTCGAATCGAAAATATCAAACCAAATAGAAAAGAATCGAATCGAAAAGAAAAGAATCGATTCAAATCGAAAATAATCGAATTGAATCAAAATGATTCGAATCAATACGAAACGAATCGAATCGAAAATAATAGAATCGAATCGAAATGAAAATAATAAAATTGAATCGAATTGAAAATAATCGAATCAAATCAAATCGAAGATAATTGAATCGAATCTAATAGAAAATAATCGATTCGCATTGAATTGAATCGAAAATAATCGAATTGAATTGAATCGAAAATAATTGAACCGAATCGATCGAATTGAGTTGAAAATAATCGAATCGAACCGAATTGAATCGAAAATAATCGAATCGAATCGAATCGAAAATAATTGAACCGAATCGATCGAATTGAGTTGAAAATAATCGAATCGAACCGAATTGAATCGAAAATAATCGAATCGAAACAAAAAGAATCAATCGAATCAAAAATAATCGGATCAAGTAGAAAATAATCGAATCGAATCCAATCAAGTCGAATCGAAAATAATCAAATTGAATTCAAATGAATCGAAAATAATCGAATCGAACCGAAATGAATCGAATCAAATAAAAAATTATCGAGTCGAATTGAATAAAAAATAATCGAATCTAATGCAATCGAATCGAATCGAAAATATTCAAATAGCATCGAATTGAATCAAAATAATCGAATCGAATCGATAAGAATCGAATCAAATCGAATCGAATTGAAAAGAAGCGATCAAATCGAAAAGAATCGAATCGAATCGAAAAGTATCGAATCGAATTGAATCGAATCAAATCGAACAGAATTGAATCGAATCGAATCGAAAAGAATCAAATCGAATCGAAAAGAATCGAATCGAAAAGAATAGAATCGAATTGAAAAGAATAGAATTGATTCGAAAACATTCGAATCGAATTGAATCAAACCGAAAAGAATCAAATCGAATCGAAAAAAATCGAACCGAATCAAAAAGAATCAAATCGAAACGAAAGATTTTAATCGAATTGAATCGAATCAAAAGGAATCGAATCGAAAAAATCGAATCGAATCGAAAAGAATCAAATCGAATTGAATCGAAGAGAATCAAATCGAAAAGAATAGAATCGAATCGTATCGAAAAGAATCGAATCAAATCGAATGGATAAGAATCAAATCGAATCGTAAAAAATCGAGTCGAAAGGAAAAAATTCGAATCGAATCGTAAAGAATCGAATTGAATCGCATCAAAAAGATTTGAATCGAATCGAACTGAAAAGAATTGAATTGAAACGAATCGAATCAAAAAGACTCGAATAAAATCGAATCGAAAAGAATCGAATCGAATAAAATTGAATCGAATAGAAAAGAATCTATCTAATCGAAAAGAATCAAATCGATAAGAATCGAATTGAAAGAATTGAATCGAATCGATTCGAATCGAAAAAAATTGAATCGAATCGAATCCCTAACCTTAACCCCTAACCCCTAACACTAAACCTATCCTAACCCTAAGCCTTAACCCTAACACCTAACCCTAACCCTAACCCTAACCGTAACGCTAACACTAACCCTAACCCCTAACCCAAACCCTACCCCGAACACTAACCCTAAACTTAACCCGTACCCTAACTAAACCCATACCCTAACCCTAACAGGTACACTAACACTAAGCTGTACCCCAACCTTAACCCAGACCCTAACCCTTACCCTAACCCTAAGACCGTCCCCTAACCCATACACTAACCCATCCCCTAAACATAACCTAACCAGTACTCTAACACTACCCCGTACCCTAACCCGTATCCTAACCCTAACACTAACACATACCTAACCATAACCCTAACCCTAACCCCTAACCCTAACCCTAACCCTAACCGCTAACCCTAACCCTAAACCAAAACCTAACCCTAACCCCTAACCCTAACATTAACCCCTACCCCTACCCCTAACCCTAACCTGAACCCCTAACCACTAACCCTAAACCTAACCCTAACCTTTAACCCTAAACCTTAACCCTAACCCTAACCCTAATCCTAACACTAACCCAAACCCAACCCTAAACACTAACCCTAACCTTAACCCCTAACCTTAACCCTAACACTAACACTAACCCTAACACTTAACCACTAACCCTAGCCCTACCCCCTAACCGCTAACCCCTAACCCTACCCCTAACCCTAACCCTTAACCCTAACCCTTAACCCGAACCCTAACCCTAACCCAAAACCTAACCCCTAACCCTAACCAAAACCCGTAACCACTAACCCTAACCCTAACCCTTAACCCTACCCTTAACCCTAACCATAACCCAAACCCTAACCCTAACCCCAAACCCTAACAGTAACCCCAAACCTTAACCCTAACCCTAACGCTAACACTACCCCTAACCCTAACCCCTAACCCCTAACCCTAACCTCTAATGCTCTCCGTAACCCTTAAACTCAACACTTAACCCTAAACCTAACCCTAACCCTTACCCTAACCCGTACCCTAACCCTAACCGAACACTAACCGTAACCCGTACCCTAACCTTTACCCATACCCTAACTCTGAACCATACCCTAACCCCAACCTTAACCCGTACACGAACCCTAACCCGTATCCTAACACTAACCCTAACACTAACCCTAACACGTACCCTAAACCTAACCCTAAAATTAACCCTAACCCGTAACCTAACCCTATACCCTACCCTACCTTAACCTTAAACATAACCCGTACCATAACACTAAAACTACCCCTAAACCAAACGCTAACTCTAACCATAACCCTAACCCTATCTCTAAACCTAACCCTAAACCTAACCTAACCGTAACCCTCACCCTAACTGTATCCCTAACACATAAACTAACCCTAACTCTAACCCTAACCCATAAACTAAACCTAACCCTAACCCTAACCCTAAACAGTGCCCTAACCCTAACCCTAACATGTACCTTAACCCTAACCCTAAACCTAAACCTAACCCTAAGCCATACCCTAACCCTAACCCTAATCCGTACCCTAACCCATACCGTGACCCTAAACCTAACCCGTACCCTAAACCTAACCCTAACCCTAACCTGAACCCTAACTCTAACCTGTACCCTAACCCTAAACCGTAACGTAACATGTACCCTAACCTGTACCCTAACCCGTACCCAAACCCTAATCCTATCCCGTTCCCTAAACCAAACCCTAACACTAACCCGTACACTAACCCGAAACCGTACCCATACCCTAACCCATAAATAAACCTATACCCTACCCCTAACCCTAACCTGAACCCGTACCCTAAGCCTAACCATAACCCCAGCCCTAACCCTAACCCGTTCCCTAACCCTAACCCAAAACGTATCCCATACCCTAACCCGAACCCTAACCCATAAGCTAACCCTAACCTGTAACCTAAACCTAACACTATACCTAACCCTAAACAGTACCCTAACCCTAGCCCTAACCCTAAACACTAACCCGACCCATAACCCTAACCCTAACCGAAACCTAACCCTAACACTAAGCCTAACCATAACCTACCCTAACCCAAACCCTAACACCGTAAACCTAACCCTATCTTGTACCCTAACCCTAACCCTAAACCTAACCCAAACCCTAACCATAACCAGTACACTAACCCATACCTTAACCCGTACCATAATCCATACCATATCTCTAAACCGTACCCTCACCCTAACCCTAACCCGTACCCTAACCCTAATCTGTACCCTAACCTAAGCCTAAACCGAACCCTAATCATAACCCTAACACTAACCCTAATCCGTAGCCTAACCCTAACCCAAACCCTAAACATAACCCAAACTCTAACTCTAACCCTAACCCGTACTCTAACCCTAACCATAACCCTAACCTGTAACCTAACCCTAACCCTAACCCTAACGCTGAACAGTACCCTAAACCTAACCCTATCCCATACACTAACCCTAAACCTAACCTTAACCCGTACCCTAATCCTAACCCGTACCCTAATGCTTACCCTAAGCCTCACCCGTACCCTAACCCAAACTCTAACCCATACCCTAACCCTAATCTTACCCCAACCCTAAACCTAACGAAACCCAATCCCTAATCCTAACCTTATCCCTTACCCTATCCCTAACCCTAACTCGTAACCAAACCCTAACCCTAATCCTAAACAGTACCCTAACTTTAACCTTAACCTGTACCCTAACCCTAACCGTAAACCTAAACCGATCCCTAACCCGTACCCTAACCCGTAACCTAACCCGTAACCTAACCCATACCCTAACCCTAATCCTAACCCGTAGCCTACCCCTAACCCTAACCTGAACCTTAACCCTAACCCTAACCCTAACCCTAACCCTAAGCTTAAACAGGACCCTAACCCTAACCCTAACCCGTAACCTAACTCAAACTTTACAGCGTTGGAAGTCAGGTCGTTCCATGAACAAAACTCTACTGCACCTGGAGACACAACCGTTGAAGCCTGCAGCTTGCCCCTTGCGTCCCATGAGCTTCTGACAAACATGTCTTGTGAGGATGTTCGTAACTGCATCTGCAGGCAGTATGGAACTGGGAAGGACCGCGTGTCAGCTCACCTCGCAGAAGGAAGTTCCCCAGAGAGACAGCTTTCACCGAGGTACTCAGGTTTGGAAGTTCGTATGTAGCTCCCTTCTGAGGGAGGAATTACTCAGAAGTTGGATTGGGCTAGGAGACACTTGCCTCTCACAAAACTTGTGTCCCGTATCAAACGACGTCCTTTCGAAGTTCTGGCCCTGAGAACGCAGCAGTATTCTAACTCAGGAGGTTCCAAGCGTACCACTCTACTCCACCTGGAGACACCTTCCAGGCCTGCATTATTCCACTTGCGTCTCACAAGCTTCTGACAAGCTTCTCTGGTGAAGACGTTGGCAACACATTCTGCAGGCAGTGTGGAACTGTGAAGGAATGCGTGTGAGCCCAACTCTCGAATGTAAGTTGCCGTTGGATGTAGGGTTCAATTAGCTAGTATGGAACTTAGTATGTAGCACCAGTCTAAGACAGGAATTACTAGGATGTCGCGGGATTGAGCTTGGAGGCACTACTCTTGTGGGCTTCACCTGGACGAGGTGACTGGTCCTCACCTGGGACTCAACTGGACCTGATAACTTAGCTCCACACTTTGGCCTCACCTGGCCCTGATGACTCTGGGCCCCACCTAGGCCTCAATCTGGACTTGGTGACTGTGGTCCCCACCTGGGTCTCACCAGGACCTGGTGACTCTCGTTCCCACATGACCCACACCTGGACCCGGTGACTGTGGTGTTCTTGTAGACTCACATTTACCTGGTGACTCCAGTCCCCACCAGGGCCTCACCTGGATCTGGTGACTCTGGCCTGCAGGTTGGCCTCACCTGGACCTGATGAGTGGGGTTGCCACCTGGGCCTCACCCATACCTGGTGACACAGGTCCCCACGTGGGCCTCACTTGGACCTGGTGAATCTGGTCCTTACCTGGTCCTCACCCAGAACTGGTAACTCTGGTCACCACCTGGGTCTCACCTGGACCTGGTGAATCTGGTCCCCATCTGGGCCTCATCCAGTCCTGGTGACTTTGTTCCCCACCTGGACCTGATTGCTGTGGACTCCTTCTTGGCCTCACCTGGAACTGGTGACTCTGATCCTAACTGGGCCTCACCCAGATCTGGTGACTCTGGTCCTCACCTGTGGACCATTATGACCTGGATACTCTGTTCCACACCTGAGCCTCACCTGGACATGATGACTCTGGATCCCCTCTGGCCCTCACCCTGACCTGGTGACTCTGGTCCCCATCTGGATGTCACCTGGACCAGGTGAATCTGGTACCCCTCTAGGCCTCAACTAGACCTGGTGTCTCTGGTCCTCAACTGGGCCTCACCGGAACCTTGTGAATATGCTCCCCACCTGCGCCTCATCTGGACCTGGTGACTCTGGTTCTACCTGGGCATCATCGGGAGATGGTTACTCTATTCCCCACTGGGACTGACCTGATCCTGGTAACTCTGGTCCTGACTTTGGCCTCTTCTGTACCAGGTGACTCTGGCTCCACCTGGGCCTCACCTGGAACTGGTGACTCTGATCCTCAGCATGGCCTCACCTGACCTGGTGACTGTGGTTCCCATCGGGACCTCACCTGGACCTCATGTCTCTGGTCCCACCTGGGCCTCACCAGGACCTGGTGTCTCTGGTACCCACCTGGGTAGCATCAGGATATGGTTACACTGTTCACTAACAGTGACCCAGCTGGACCTATTAACTCTGGTCTTCACCTGGGCCACACCTGGACATGGTGACACTGGTTCCCACCTGGGTCTCACCTGGACCTGGTGAGTCGGATCCCCAACTGGTCCTCAACTGTAACTGGTGATTTTCGTTCCCACATGGACATCATGTGGACTTGGTGTCTGCAGTGTTTCTAGCTTCTCATGTACCTCGTGACTCTGGTTCCCACCAGGGCCTCACTGGGACCTGGTGAGTGTGGTTGCCACCTGCACCTCACCTGGACCTGGTGATTCTGGTCTGCACCTGAGACTACCCTGGATCTGGTGACTGTGGTCCCCACCTGGGCTTCACCTGGATTTGGTGACTCCGATCCCCATCTGGGCCTCACCTGGCCCTGTTGACCATGGTCCTCAACTGGGCATAATTGGGACCCGGTGACTGTGTTCCACAACTGGACCTCACCTGGACCAGGTGACTCTGGTCCCACTCTGGGTCTCACCGTGCCCTAGTGACTGTGAACCCCACTTTGGCCTGACGTGGACCTGCTGACCCTGGTTGCCACCTGCACCTCACCTCGAACTGTTGACTCTGGTTCTTTCAAGGGCCTCCCCTGTACCCGGTGATCCTGGTCCCCACCTGGGCCTCACCTGGACGTGGTGACTCTTGTCACCACCGGGGACTCACCTGGACCTGGTTACTGTGTTCAACACCTGGGCCTCAAGTAGACCTGTTGACCATGGTCCCCAAGCTGGCCTCACATGGACCTGTTGCCTCTGATCTCCACCGGGGCCTCACGTGTACCTGGTAACTCTGGTCCTCACCTGGGCCTCATCTGGACCTGGTGACTCTGGTCCCCACCTGGGCTTCACCTGGATCTGTTGACTCTGGTCCCCACCTGGACTTCACCTGGATCTGGTGACTCTGGTCCCCACCTGGACCTCTCCTGGACCTGGTGACTCTCTTTCCAACATGGACCTCACCTGGATCTGGTGACTCTGGTCCTCAGTTTGGCCTCACCTGGACCTGGTGTCTCTCATCCCCACTTTGACCTAACTCAGAACTGCTGAATCTTGCCCCACCTAGGCCTAACCCAGACCTGGTGACTCTTGTCCCCAGCTATGCCTCAATTCGACCTGATGAATCTGGTCCTCACGTGGGCCTCACATGGACCTGGGACTCAGCTGGATAGAGTGGCTCTTGTTCCCACAAGGGGCTCACCTGATACTGGTGACTGTGGTCTTATTCTATGCCTCACCAGGACCTAGTGATTCTGATCCCCATCTGGGCCCTGCATGGCCCTAGTGACTGTGTTCCTCACCCAGGCATCATTGGGACCTGGATACTCTATTCCACACCTGGGCCTCACTTTGACCAGGGACCTCTGGTCCCATTCTGGGCCTCAAACTAAAATGGTTACTCTGGTTCCCCCTCTGGGCCTCACCCTTACCTGGTGACTCTGGTCACCCCTTGGGGTTCACTTGGACCTGGTGAATCTGGTCCTTAGCTGGTCCTCACCTGGATCTGGTGACTGGTCACCACCTGGGCCTCACCTGGACTTGGTGAATCCTGTTGCCACCTGGGCCTCACCTGGACCTTGTGACTGTGGTCCCACCTGGACCTCACCTGGATCTGGTGGCTCTGGTTCCCATATGGGGCTCTCCTGGACCTGGTTCCTGTGGTCTCCATCTGGCCTCACCTGGAACAAAATGACTCTGATCCATATTTGGGCCTCACCTGGACCTGTTGACTCTGGTCCTTACCTGGGCATCATTGGGACCTGGTTACTCTCTTATATACCTGGGCCTCACCTGGACCTGGTGACTCTGGTCCCCCTCTGGACCTCACCCTGACCTGGTGACTGCGGTCTCACCTGGGCTTCACCTGGATGAGGTGACTGGTTCCCACAGGGACCTCACCTGGACCTGGTGACTCAGGTCCTCATATGGGCATCATGGGACCTGGTTTCTCAGTTCCACATCGGGGCCTCACCTGGACCTAGTGATTCTCGTCCCCCTCTGGGCCTCACCCTGACGTGGTGACTCTGGTCCCCACCTGGATATCACCAGAACCGGGTGACTCTGGTCCCCCTCTGGGACTCACCCGGAGCTGGGGACACTGGTCCTCAACTGGGCCTCCACAGGACCTGGTGAATCTACTCCTCACTTGCCTCGTCTGGACCTTGTGACTCTTGTCCCACCTGACATCAATGGGACATGGTTACTCTTTTCCCCAACTGGGCCTCACCTGGACATGATAACTTTGCTCCACACTTTGGCCTCACCTGGCCCTGATGACTCTGGGCCCCCGACCTAGTCCTCAATCTGGACCTGGTGACTGTGGTCCCCACCTGGGTCTCACCTGGACCTGGTGACTCTCGTTCCCACATGAACCACACCTGGACCTGGTAACTGTGGTGTTCTTGTAGACTTACATTTACCTGGTGACTCCGGTCCCCACCAGGGCCTCACCTGGATCTGGTGACTCTGGCCTGCAGGTTGGCCTCACCTGGACCTGGTGAGTGGGTTTGCCACCTGGGCCTCACCCATACCTGGTGACTCAGGTCCCTACGTGGGCCTCTTGGACCTGGTGAATCTGGTCCTTACCTGGTCCTCACCCAGACCTGGGGACTCTGGTCACCACCTGGGCCTCACCTGGACCTGGTGAATCTGGTCCCCATCTGGGCCTCACCCAGTCCTGGTGACTTTGTTCTCCACCTGGACCTGATTCCTGTGGACTCCTTCTTGGCCTCACCTGGAACTGGTGACTCTGATCCTATCTGCGCGTCACCCAGATCTGGTGACTCTGGTCTCACCTGGGCATCATTGGTACCTGGTTACTCTGTTCCACACCTGAGCCTCACCTGGACATGATGACTGTGGAACTCTCTGGGCCTCACCCTGACCTGGTGACTCTGGTCCCCATCTGGATGTCACCTGGACCAGGTGATTCTGGTACCCCTCTAGGCCTCAACCAGACCTGGTGAATCTGGTCCTCAACTGGGCCTCACCTGGACCTAGTGAATATGCTCCCCATCTGGACCTCATCTGGACCTGGTGACTCTGGTCCCTACCTGGGCATCATCGGGACATGGTTCCACTGCATGGCCTGCAGGTTGGCCTCATCTGGACCTGGTAACTCTGGTCCCTACCTGGGCATCATTGGGACATGGTTCCTCTGCATGGCCTGCAGGTTGGCCTCACCTGGACCCGGTGACTCTTGTCCTCACTTTGGCCTCTTCTGTACCAGGTGACTCTGGCCCCACCTGGGCCTCACCTGGACCGAGTGACTCTGATCCTCAGCAGCATGCCTCAAATGCACCTTTCCACTAGCTGCATTCATATGGCCGTGAGAATGTAGCTACATTGTAAGTCAGGAGGTTCCATGTATACCGCTCTACTGCACCTAGAGACACAATATTGAAGCCTGAAGCTAGCTCCTTTTGTCCTATGAGCTTCTGACCAACATGTCTAGTGAGGATGTTCGAAATTTCATCTGAAGGCCATGTGGAACTATGAGGGACTGGAGGTGAGTTCAAGTCTCAGAAGAAAGTACCCTTTGGACACTGCGTTCCACTAGCTTCTCATGTATGGGACTTACTATGTAGCACCAATTGTAGAGTGCAGTTCCTCACATATCTCTGGATTGGGCTTGGAGACACTAGGCGTGTGGACCGGCGCCTTCCACTAACCTCTCACAACCCTTCTGTCACAATTCAAGCCTAGGCCTGATAGGAGCGAAGTGTATCTGCAGTCAGCATGTGGGAGGTACAGGGCATAATTTCAACTCTCAGAAGTGTGTATGCTTTACAGGCAGATGTCTGCTAGACACTTATTGATGGGAGGTAGAACCGAGGTACACTCTAATTAAATAAGGACGTTGGCAATCGCTGCATTTAACTCAGATATACGTGAGTCAGGTCTGTCACTTCCACATGCTTTTCACACAACCTCTTCCAGCACCTAACATAAAGATGCTAAGACCTATGTCTACAGGCAGTCAGGATGCGGGACGGTCCTGCCCTGACCTCAGCTCGTACAAGGAAGCATGCCTAGAAGTCAGCTTTCAACTAGCTGCGTTCTTATGGCAGTGAGAATGTAGCAGTATTCTAATTCAGGAGGTTCCAAGATTACCACTCTACTGCACCTGGAGACACCTTCCAGGCCTGCATTATTCCACTTGCGTCTCACAAGCTTCTGACAAACGTCTCTGGTGAAGATGATCAAAACTCATTCTGCAGGCAGTGTGGAACTGTGAGGGACTGGGTGTGAGCTCAACTCTCAGAAGAGAGACTCTTTTGGACTTGGGGTTCAGCTAGCTTCTCACGTATGGAAATTAGTATGTAGCACCTGTCTAAGGAATTACTAGGAAGTCGCTGGATTGAGCTTGGAGGCACTAGTCTTGTGTGCCGGGACTTTCCACTTATCTCTCACAACACTTCAGTCATGCATCGAGCCTAGGCCTTTTAGCAGCGAAGTGTACCTGCAGGCACGATGTGGGAAATACAGGCCATAAGCTCAACTCTCAAAAGTGTGTACGCCTGGGAGGTAGATGTCTGCTACCCACTCAGACATGGGAGTTAGAAACTAGCTACACTCTTTGAAGAAGGCCGTTTGAAATCGCTGTATTCAATTCAGATAATCGGGAGTACAGGCCTGAAACTTCCACATGCATTTCACCGACCTCTCCCAGCACCTAACATAAGCATATTAGCAGGTACGTGTATGGGCAGGCAGGATACGGGAGGGTCCTTCCATGAGCTCAGCTCTCAGAAGGAAGCATGCCTAGAAGCCAGCTTTCTACTAGCTCGTTCGGATGGCCGTGAGAACGTGACAGCATTGTAAGGCGGTACGCTTACAATGAATACTGCTTTACTGCACCTGGAGACACAACCTTGAAGCCTGCAGCTGGCCCTTGCGTCCCATGAGCTTCTGAAAACATGTCTAGTGAGGATGTTCGTAACTGCATCTGCAGGCAGTGTGGAACTGGGAAGGACCGCATGTCAGCTCATCTCGCAGAAGGAAATTCCACAGAGAGAGAGCTTTCAGCTAGGTACTCAGGTTTGGAAGTTAGTATGTAGCACCCCTCTGAGGGAGGAATTCCTCAGAAGTCGCTGGATGAAACTAAGAGACACTTGCCTCTCGCAAAACTTGCATCCCGTATTGGACGAAATCCTTTGGAAGTGAAGTGTACAGGCCGTCAGCATGTGGGAGGTACAAGCCATAAGCTCAATCCAAAGGAGCGTGCATGCCTTGATGGCAGCTGTCCGCTACGCACAAAATTTACAAGGGAGACACGTGGTTTTCACTCTGCTACTGTCCCGCATACAACGAAATGCTGTGGAAGCGGAACATACAGGCAGTCAGGATGGGGGAGGTACAGGCCATAAGTTGAACTTGCAGAAGTGTGTTTGCTTTGCAGGCCGATGTCTGCTAGACACTTATCGAGACGAGGTATACAGGAGCTACACTCTAATTGAACATGGACATTGGAAATCGCTCTATTGAACTCAGATACATATGAGTACAGTCCTGACACTTCCACTGGCATTTCTCCAACCTCTCCGAACACCTAACATAAGGATGTTAGCAGCTACGACTACGGGCAGGCAGGATGCGGGAGGCTCCTGCCCTGAGCTCAGATTTCAAAGGAGACATGCCTGGAGGCCAGCTTTCTACTAACTGCGTTCTGATGGGCATGAGAACGTGGCAGCATTGTAATTCAGGATGTTCCATGAATACCGCTTTACTGCACCTGGAGACACAACCTTGAAGCCTGCAGCTTGCCCCTTGCATCCCATGAGCTTCTGACAAACATATCTAGTGAGGATGTTTATAAGTGTATCTGCAGGCAGTGTGGACTGGGAAGGACCACGTTTCAGCTCATCTCTGAGAGGGAAGTTCCCCAGAGTGAGCTTTCAGGTAGGTTCTCAGGTTTGGAAGTTAGTATGTAGCTCCCATCTGAGGGAAGAATTCCTCAGATGTTGCTGTATTGAACAGAAAGAAGAAAGAAAGAAAGAAAGAAAGAAAAGAAAGAAAGAAAGAAAGAAAGAAAGAAAGAAAGAAAGAAAGAAAGAAAAAAGAAAGAAAGAAAGAAAGAAAGAAAGAAAGAAAAAAGAAAGAAAGAAAAGAAAGAAGGAAGGAAGGAAGGAAGGAAGGAAGGAAGAAAGAAAGAAAGAAAGAAAGAAAGAAAGAAAGAAAGAAAGAAAGAAAGAATGAGTGGCACCTGTGTGGCTCTGTCAGTTAAGCTTCTGCCTTAGGCTCAGATCATGATCCAGGTCCCAAGGCAGGCTCCCTGTTCAACAGAGAACCTGCTTCTCCCTCTCCCTCTTCCCCTCTCGCTCATGCTTTATCTCTACTCTCTCTCTCAAATAAATAAAAAACATCTTTGAAAAAGAAACAAACAAACAAATCCACAAGGAAGAGAAATTGCCCATGTAGAATAATTTCAAACAATTTGTGAAGACATTCCACCCTCAAGTTCATGAGCATAGCTTCCCACTCTTACGTGTGGAATACACATAGTAACTTCCTTCCTTCTAATAAGAAAACCTTAAAATAATAATGATAATATAATAATAATAATTAATAATAATAAAAAAGAATCAGTTTACTACTGAGAAAGCTGACAAACACTACTTCAGCAAGATGATCAGATCGATACCAAGACTGATAAATCATGTTGATAGTATCTATCCTTTATATGATATAATGAAAATGGCAGTATATCTCTGTATATAATCCACAAAAACAGTTCAGTCATGAGATAAACAACAGACATGTCCCAACTGAGGGAAATTTTACAAAATACTCTACTTGTCAAATTGTTCCAGTTCAAAACAAGAAAAGGCTGAAAGAATGTCACAATCCAGATGAGCCTAAGGAAAGAGGACAAATGGAATGTGATTTGAGGATTGGTAACTTAGCAAAAACTAAGGAAATCTGAATAAACTATGGTCTTTTTTTTTGTCTTAGTTTAATGCGAATTTTTTAATATTGATTCATTAGCTCATATTTGTACCGTACTAATATATCAATAATTGGATAAATTGAGTGCAAGTGCATGCGAATGCTCTGTACTATCTTCTCAGTTTCCCTATAAATCTTTGTTTTTTTCCTAATAAATAAGATTTATTTTGAAAATTGACTTAAATGAATCAGGCTCCAAGTGTGAAGACATTTTAAGAATTGTTGAATTAACGTTTGCCTTATTCTTAAAGAGTTCCTTTGATGGAATCAAAGTAAGAATTTTAGATCAAAGGAACAAAAAACACTTAAGAACACGTATAATGCCTCCTCAACCTGAAAAGCAGGAAAGGATATTAAATAGTAAAAATCAGATAAAAATACTTCTAGTACAATAGACACCGTATTGCAAGTGCATTTAAAATTAGCAATGCATAACATTTATTTCCTTGACATTTGTCTTCCAAAGAGTTCAAAGTGTTTCAGTGTCAGTTGAAACAGGGGAAGAATCTCAGGGAAGGATCCTTCACATAAATAATAGGACCATTGGTACTAATGTCTCTCAGTTCTTTCCAAATCCATAAAGATGCATTTCCTGATGAGTGACTGAGCTGTGAAGAAAGAGATGAGAAACCCTCATCCCTCTGAATTACTTGTGTCAGAATATTTTGACCATAGTACCACGGATAGTAAATTATCCTTATTAACAGGAAATATGTCTCAGATTGGAATCTGAGCAATCAGATGGGCAGAGAAAAAATGCTTTGACTGGCTCTTCATCTTCTAAAAACAAAGGAGAGCTTTTTTATGTACAAAGTCTATTGTCAAGATAGCCTTAGGGAATAAGAGTCTGCAGCATCGAATCCAGCTGCACACAGGTCTTCCTGATCCGAAATCCCTGGGCCTGTCCCCCAACACAGGCTGCCATGCTGAGGTCATTTTCAATTGCTCTCTTAGGAGCTCTGGGGAAGGGGGAAGGAGCGAGATAGGATGTGACTGGAAGCGTGGAGGCCTAGAAAATTAAGACCATTCCAACTTAAATTCAGTGTTAGCACAAGTCCAGCCATCCCAGGTCCCTGTGAAGAACAGCTGAAATTAACATTACTTCAGTTACCGGTAAAAGCAAAAGTTTACAGCTTAATGTCCTAGAAAGCCCCACAATAGAAACAAAACTGAGTCAAGGCCAAGGACTGGAAGCCTCTATTAGAATGAGAACAGAGCTCAATGCCCTTGAATGTCCCATATCAAATTGTAAACAGAACTTGAGGAATTGCTCCACCCCTTCTGGAGGTCCCTGAGACCAGCCCTTAAAACTAAGCTAAAACCCACCTCGGGGTCCAAGTCCCTGCTCCACTCTGTCCGGTATACTTGCACACAAGCTCTAGCTTGTAAATAAACCCTCATGTGTTTGCATCAGTGTCGGCTTCTGGGTGGTTTCTCAGATTCACAATCTTGGGCACAACACTCTGAGATAAAAAAACAAAGCCAAAAGAAGCTCGGACGCAGGTAGAGTAAACGCAGGGTTCTGAGAGAATCGGCGGATACCCAGGGGCTTGGGAGCTCTTCTGTGGAGGCCCATGCAGACTGGGGGGCAGAATGCTCAGCCCCAGAGCCAGAGGACCCACAGACCCCACCGGCATCCGGCCTATCGGGGGGGGGGGTCTCAAGGAGCAGCACTGTGCCGCCCACTGGAGGCTAGAGGTGCTGATGCCCACCCCACCTCTGATCCCGCAGGTGCATCTACCACACAGATGTGCACCTGCTAATCAGTGCCAGAGCCCATCCCCAGACCCTGCACAGACCACTCACCGCCACCAATTTGTCGGACCACAGAGGATGCATAGATTCAGCTGTGCCTGGAAAGTAGGATATAGCTTCCTTTGTACTTTGTGCTTTATTGTAATTTATTTTCCTTGATTTTTTTTATTAATTGACTTATTTTAATTTTATGTATGTACCTTATATAATTCTTATTTTTACTTTCATGGTACTTTAATTGTGTTTCATATTTGGGGTTTAGAATCTTTTGAAACGCAGGCCAAAATAATCTGGTGTTTTTTTTTGGAGAGCAGTTGTTATAGTTTTCCTTGGTTTTTCTTTTTCTTCCCTCTTTCTTTTCTGGAAAAGGTAATGAGATGGAGAAATTCACCTCCATAAAATAACATGAGATAGTACTCACAGCCAGGAAGTCCATCAATACACATATATGATGTCTAACTACATTTTAAAACAATGATTATAAAGATAGCAGCTGGGCTGGAAAAAGAGCACAGAAGAAAACTAGAGAATCCCTTACTGCAGAAGTAAAACAACTAAAATCTAGTCAGGCCAACGTTAAAAATGCTATAACTGAGATGCAGTCCCACGTGGAAGCCATAAAAACAAGAAAGGTTATGGACCACAGAGACGGACGTAGGGAAGTCAGCCACTTATTAAAAAATAACATTCATATCTTAGAAGACTCAGAAGATGAAGAGAGAGAACAGGTGGGCCTTGCTCAGCCATTAGAAACGACAAATACCCACCATTTGCTTCAACGTGAATGGAACTGGAAGGTATTATGCTGAGTGAAGTAAGTCAATCAGAGAAGGACAAACATTGTATGTTCTCATTCATTTGGGGAATATAGATAATAGTGAAAGGGAATATAAGGGAACGGAGAAGAAATGTGTGGGAAATATCAGAAAGGGAGACAGAACATAAAGACTCCTAACTCAGGGGATCCCTGGGTGGCGCAGTGGTTTAGCGCCTGCCTTTGGCCCAGGGTGCGATCCTGGAGACCCAGGATCGAATCCCACATCGGGTTGCTGATGCATGGAGCCTGCTTCTCCCTCTGCCTATGTCTCTGCCTCTCTTTCTCTCTCTGTGTGTGTGACTATCATAAATAAAATTAAAAAAAAAGACTCCTAACTCAGGGAAATGACTAGGGGTGATGGAAGGGGAGGAGGGCAGGTGGTGGGGGTGAATGTGTGATGGGCACTGAGGGGGGCACTTGATGGGATGAGCACTGGGTGTTATTCTGTATGCTGGCAAATTGAACACCAATAAAAAATAAAATTATTATTAAAATAAAGAAATAAAGAAGAAAGAAAGAAAAAGAAAAGAAAGAAAGAAAGAAAGAAAGAAAGAAAGAAAGAAAGAAAGAAAGAAAGAAAGAAAGAAAGAAGTAGTACCTGGATGGATCAGTCAGTTAAGCTTCTGCATGAGGCTCAGATCATGATCCAGGTCCCAAGGCAGGCTCCCTGTTTAGCAGGGAACCTGCTTCTCCCTCTCCCTCTGCCCCTCTCGCTCATGCTTTTTCTCCTCTCTCTCTCTCTCTCATATAAATAAATAACATCTTTGAAAAAGAAACAAACAAACTCAGAAGGAAGAGAAATCTCCCATGTAGAAGAATTTCAAACAATTCGTGCAGACATACCACACTCAAGTTCATGAGCATAGCTTCCCACTCTTATGTGTGGAAAACACATAGTAACTTCCTTCTGCAAAATATATTATGAAAAACCTAAAATAATAATGATAATATAATAATAATAATAATAAAAGGATCACTTAACTACGGAGAACGCTGACAAACATTTCCTCAGCAAGATGATCAGATTGATACCAAGACTGATAAATCATGTTGACAGTATCTATCCTTTATATGATATAATGAAAATGGCAGTATATCTCTGTATATAATCCACAAAAACAGTTCAGTCATGAGATAAACAACAGACATGTCCCAACTGAGGGAAATTTTACAAACTACTCTACTTCTCATAGTGTTCCAATTCTACAACAACAAGGAAAGGCTGAAAGACTGTTACAATCCAGAGGAACCTAAGAAAACAGGAGGACAAATGGAATGTGATATGAGGGATGGTAACTTAGCAAAAGCTAAGGAAATCTGAATAAAGTATGGTCTTTGGTTAATGCGACTATTTTAAAATTGATTCATTAGTTCATATTTGTACCGTACTAATATAAGATATCAATAATTGGAGAAATTGAGTGCCAATGCATGCGAATGCTCTGTACTATCTTCTCAATTTCCCTACAAATTCCCTCAATTCCCTATAAATCTTTGTTTTTTTCCTAATAAATAAGATTTATTTTGAAAATTGACTCATTTCTTGATGAGTGACTGAGCTGTGAATAAAGAGATGAGAAACCCTCATCCCTTTGAATTACTTGTGTCAGAATATTTTAACCATAGTACTACGGATAGTAAATTATTCTTAGTAACAGGAAATACGTCTCAGATTGGAATCTGAGCAATTAGATGGGCAGAGAAAAAAACTTTGACTCGCTCCTCATCTTTTAAAGATAAAGGAGAGCTTTTCTATGTACAAAGTCAGTTGTCAAGATAGCCTTAGGGAATAAGAGTCTGCAGCATGGAATCCCACTGCACAGCTGGGACACCCACGCCCCAGGTCTTCCTGATCCCAAATCCCTGGGCCTATCTCCCAACACAGGCTGCCAAGCTGAGGTCATTTGCAATTGCTCTCTTAGGAGCTCCAGGGAAGGGGAAAGAGCTAGATAGGATGGGACTGGATGCAAGGAGGCCGAGAAAATGCAGGCCTTTCTACTTTAAGTTCAGTGTTCGAACAAGACCAGCCATCCCAGGCCCCTGTGAAGAAGAGCTGAAATTTACATTACTTCAGTTACAGGAAAAAAAAACAAACAAAAGTTTACAGCTTAATATCCTAGAAAGCCCCACAATAGAATGAAACTGAGCCCATGCCAAGGGCTGGAAGCTCCTATTAGAATGAGAGCAGAGTTCAATACCCTTGAAGGCCCCATAACAAAATGTAAACAGAACTTGAGGAATTGCTCCAGCCCTTCTGGAGGACCCCGAGACAAGCCCTTAAAACTAAGCTAAAGCCCACCTCAGGGTCCAAGTCCCTGCTCCGCAGTGTTGGGTGTACTTGGACGCAAGCTCGAGTTTGGAAATCAACCCTTGTGTGTTTGCATTGGTGTCAGCTCCTTAGTGGTTTCTCGGATTCGCAATCTTGGGCACAACACCCCCATGTCCCCTCCCACCTTGGTTGAACCGCTATCCCCTCCCACCCAGGGTGACACTCAGTCACCTCCCTCCCTACAACAGCTGGGCACAGGCCGTCACACAGGTCCCATGGGCACGGTGGGCACTCCCACCATCCCTGGCCTCCCAGAGGAAGGAAGGAGGTTTTGGCAGTACCCACTCCATGGTGGCCCCAGGGCTCCCTGCCCAGGACAGACAGGTTAGGGTCTGTGTCCCTGACTCCAGCTCCTCCTCCCCGGTTTTCCCACAGGAAATGAAGGAGGAGGCCCTGGTCTCCTCTAGGGACATCACGCTGGGGGACCTGGACGTCAACAGGATATTCAGCAGTCACGTCATGTTTTGGGACTACTATGGGGTAGGGTGAGGCTGAGGGGCCAGGGGGATTAGGACCCGGGAGGACCGGGGGCTTCTGGGTAGGGAACATGGGGCTTCAGAGCCTGGGAGAAGAACAGCAGCCAACAACACACGGCTGCATGGTAGGTTGTTGGGGATAAACACCGTGCCCCCACCCTCGGGGTCTCAGGGATGAGGAGGCCACTAGGACGGGGCCTCCAGGGATTGCCATGTTAGCTGAACCCCAAAAGGGTGAGGGACGGCCCCCTGAAAAGCAGGGGGCTGGGGTGGGGGCCGTCGGGCCAGTAAGGGGACCTGGGGGCAGGGTGAATGGCGGTGACTGGAGGAAGACACACATAGATCTGATGAGGGTCGGACGGGTCAGGGTGATACCCACCCTCAGGACTTTATATATTTCTAAATTCTATGCATTAAATTTGAGACAATTTGAAATTTGTAAACATACATTGTATGATGACCCCCAGATAATGCCCCTGGTCCAGCCAGGGCCCTGTACTCACCACACGGGGCCCCAGGGACAGGTGTCACAGCATACTCCAGACTGGGGTCACCTTTATCTGTGGACGTCTCAGTATGCATCTTAGAGAAAGAGGATGCCCTGTGTCCACCGGCCCCCCACACCATCCTCCCATTCCCCAGACCCACACCATCCCCTAACATCATCATCCCCCATGGCATAGCCCCTACACCATCCCCCTCACACACACACAGCCTCACACAATCCCTACGCACACTATACCCCAACACCATCCCCCCTACAACATCCCCCACACCCCACCACCATCATACCCATGCCCTCACACCATCCACCCCCACACCATCGGCCCCGAGCAAGGACCCAGTGCAGCTGCACCCTGTGGGACATGCTCAGACTCCCCGGGGTTCTCTGGATACCCTGCTCCCATCAGAAGCCTGGGTGTCCCATTGAGTACCAGGGGTTGCAGGGAGGAGGGAAGGCAGGGAGCCCCGGACAGTGTGTGTGCAGGAGAGTGGTGCAGAGGACACACTGTGCCGTGCCTCCAACCTCTGTCCCTCCTGGAGGGTGGGGCACCCTGCACAGGACACCAGGCCCTAACCCAGAGGGACCTGGGCTGACTTGGGCCCAGGCTCTGTGGGGGCTGGGTTGATTTGAGCCCACACCAGTCCCAACTGAAAGACTAATGGAATCAGGCCCCCATGGCCCTCGACAACCCTGGATTCTGGCGCCGGGCTCAGCGAGCCCTCTCATAGCTGGATGTGGCCTACTGGGCCCTGAGCATGTCACACAGATACAGGTCGCTTAACTAGGGCAGCCCTGGGGATCCCAGGACACACCAGTGTGGGGAGTGGAGGGGTAAACCGGTGGGCCACACCCGCACTCACACCATGAGGCAGGCTCCACCAGGTGCTGGGACTCTAGAGGGCCCGAGGCCGGGGTCCAGCTGCCCTGCGGGTACCCAGAGCAGGAGCCCATGAGCTACAGGTCCAGGTCAGCACTGCTGTCCGCAGAACCGTCACTCAGGCTGAAACCTCAGGACACACGCCCCCACCCGGAGTCCACACATGCTCCCAGGTGGGGGACTCCAGCACCAGCCCACCCACCCCGTGTGATTCTTGCCCCCACTTAAAGGACAGAAAGGTCTCCTAGTCTCACTAGTCTTGTGTGCCGGGAGATTCCAATTACCTCTCCCAACACTTCCGTCAAACAGCGAGCTTAGGCCTTTTAGAAGCGAAGGATACTAGTAGGCTGGATGGAGATGTACAGGCCATAAGCTCAACTCT
Organism: Canis lupus baileyi; assembly: GCF_048164855.1. NCBI lineage: Eukaryota > Metazoa > Chordata > Mammalia > Carnivora > Canidae > Canis > Canis lupus. The sequence continues at coordinate 78,127,777 of NC_132845.1, forward strand.
CAGAAGTGTGTATGCATGGGAGGCAGATGTCTGCTCCCCATTCTGACATGGGAGTTGGAACCTAGCTACACTCTGATTGAAGAAGGCCATTGGAAATCGCTGTATTCAACTCAGATACACAGGAGTTCAGGCCCAATGCTTACACATGCTTTTCCCGCAACCTCTCTCAGCCACTAACATTAGGATGTTAGCAGCTACGCCTACAGTCAGGCAGGATGCGGGAGGGTTCTGCTCTGTCCTCAGCTCTCCCATGGGAGCATGCCTAGAAACCAGCTCTCAACTAGCTGCATTCTTTTTTTTTTTTTTTAAAGATTTTATTTATTTATTCATGATAGTCACAGAGAGAGAGAGAGAGAGGCAGAGACACAGGCCGAGGGAGAAGCAGGCTCCATGCACCGGGAGCCCGACGTGGGATTCGATCCCGGGTCTCCAGGATCCCGCCCTGGGCCAAAGGCAGGCGCCAAACCGCTGCGCCACCCAGGGATCCCAACTAGCTGAATTCTTATGGCAGTGTGAAGGTAGCAGTATTCTGAGTCAGGAGGTTCCAAGATTACCACTCTACTGCACCTGGAGATACCCTCCAAGTCTGCATTGTTAACTTGCGTCACAGAAGCCTCTGGCAAATGTCGCTGGGTAAGACGTGCGAAACTCACTCTGCAAGCAGTGTGGAACTGTGAGGGACTGAGGGTGAGCTCAACTCTCAGAAGTAAGATGCTTTAGGAAAAGGCGTTCAGCTACCTTCTCACGTATGTAACTTAGTATGTAGCACCAGTCTACCACAGGAATTACTGGGAATTCGCTGAATTGGGCTTGGAGGCACTCGTCTTGTGTGCCGGGAGATTCCAATTACCTCTCCCAACACTTCCGTGAAGCAGCGAGCCTAGGCCTTTTGGAAGCGAATGGTACCGGCAGGCAGGATGTAAGGTTACAGGCCATAAGCTCAACTCTCAGAAGTGTGTATGCATGGGAGGCAGATGTCTGCTACCCACTGTACATGCGAGTTGGAACCTAGTTACACTCTGATTGAAGAAGGCTGTTGGAAATCGCTGTATTCAACTCAGATACACGGGAGTTCAGGCACAACGATTCCACATGCTTTTCTCACAACCTCTCTCAGTCACTACCATGAGGATGTTAGCAGCTCCGTCTAGAGTCAGGCAGGATGCGGGAGGGTTCTGTCCTGAACTCAGCTCTCAAAGGGAAGCATGCCTAGAAGCCAGCTCTCATCTAGCAGCATTCCTATGGCAGTGTGAAGGTAGCCGTATTCTGAGTCAGGAGGTTCTAAGATTACCACTCTACTGCACCTGGAGATACCCTCCAGGTCTGTATTGTTAATTTGCGTCTCAGGAGCCTCTGGCAAATGTCTCTGGTGCGAAACTCACTCTGCAGGCAGTGTGGAACTGTGAGGGACTGAGGGTGAGCTCAACTCTCAGAAGTAAGATGCTTTAGGACAAGGCGTTCAGCTACCTTCTCACGTATGGAACTTAGTATGTAGCACCAGTCTATCACAGGAATTACTGGGAATTCGCTGAATTGGGCTTGGAGGCACTCGTCTTGTGTGCCGGGAGATTCCAATTACCTCTCCCAACACTTCCGTGAAGCAGCGAGCCTAGGCCTTTTGGAAGCGATTGGTACCGGCCGGCAGGATGTAAGGTTACAGGCCATAAGCTCAACTCTCAGAAGTGTGTATGCATGGGAGGCAGATGTCTGCTACCCACTGTACATGCGAGTTGGAACCTAGTTACAGTCTGATTGAAGAAGGCTGTTGGAAATCGCTGTATTCAACTCAGATAAACGGGAGTTCAGGCACAACGATTCCACATGCTTTTCTCACAACCTCTCTCAGTCACTACCATGAGGATGTTAGCAGCTCCGTCTAGAGTCAGGCAGGATGCGGGAGGGTTCTGTCCTGAACTCAGCTCTCTCCGGGAAGCAGGCCTAGAAGCCAGCTCTCATCTAGCAGCATTCCTATGGCAGTGAGAAGGTAGCCGTATTCTGAGTCAGGAGGTTCCAAGATTAACACTCTACTGCACCTGGAGATACCCTCCAGGTCTGCATTGTTAACTTGCGTCTCAGAAGCGTGTGGCAAACGTCTCTGGTGAAGACCTGCGAAACTCACTCTGCAGGCAGTGTGGAACTGTGAGGCTCAAATCACCCCAGCCCCCACAGAGCCCGGGGCCAGGCCAGCCCAGGTCCCTCTGGGTTAGAGGCTGGTGTCCTGTGCAGGGCGTGCCGCCCTCCAGGAGGGGCAGTGGGAGGAGGCAGGGCACAGTGCATACCGTGCTCCACCCACCTGCCTCACCCAGTCGTGGGCTCCCTGCATTCCCTCCTCCCTGCAACCTCTGTACTCTATGGGACACCAGGGATTCTGATGGGAGCCGGCTCTCCAGAGAACCCCGGGGAGGCTGAGCATGTCCCACAGGGGACAGCTTCCCCAGGTCCTTGCTGGGGTCCGATGGTGTGGGGGCAGAGGTATGATGGTGGTGGAGTGTGGGGGATGGTGTAGGGAGGATGGTGTGTGGGTATAGTGTGGGTGGGGAATGTGTGGGGTGTCGGGGATGGTGTAGGTGGGATGCTATGGGGACGATCCCATGGGGGATGATGATGTAGGTGGATGGTGTGGAGGTGGGTAATGAGAGGGATAGCCTCCACAGAAGAGCCCCCAAGCCCCCGGGTCTCCGCCGCTTCTCTCCGAACCCTGCGTTCACTCTGCCTACGTCCAAGCTTCTTTTGGTTTTGTTTTTTTATCTCAGACTGTTGTGCCCAAGATTGCAAATCCGAGAAACCACCGAGAAGCCGACACCGATGGAAACGCACGAGGGTTTTTTTTCAAGCTCGAGCTTGCGTCCAAGTACACCCGACACAGTGGAGCAGGGACTTGGACCCCGAGGTGGGTTTTAGCTTAGTTTTAAGGGCTGGTCTCGGGGACCTCCCGAAGGGCTGGAGCAATTTCTCAAGTTCTGTTTACATTTTGATATGGGGCCTTCAAGAGCATTGAGCTCTGTTCTCATTCTAATAGGGGCTTCCCGCCCTAGGCCTGGGCTCAGTTCTTATGCTAATGTGGGGCTTTCAAAGACATTAAGCTGTAAACTTTTTTTTTTTCCTGTAACTGAAGTAATGAAAATTTCAGCTCTTCTTTGCAGGGGCGTGGGATGGCTGGACGTGTGCTAACACTGGATTAAAAGTGGAATGGCCTTAATTTTCTCGGCCTCAAAAAAAATTTTTTTTTTCTCGGCCTCCACGCGTCCCGTCTTCCTATCTAGCTCCTTCCCCCTTCCCCGGAGCTCCTAAGAGAGCAATTGCAAATGACCTCTGGTGGCAGCGTGTGTTGGGGGACAGGTCCAGGGATTTGGGATCAGGAAGACCTGGAGCGCGGGCGTCCCGGCTGTGAAGCCGGATTCGATGCTGCAGACTCTTATTCCCTAAGGCTATTTTGACAACTGACTTTGTACATAGAAAAGCTCTCCTTTGTCTTTAAAAGATGAAGAGCAAGTCAAAGCGGTTTTTCTCTGCCCATCTGATTCCTCAGATTCCAATCTGAGACATATTTCCTGTTAATAAGGATAATTTACTATCCGCAGTACTATGGTTAAAATATTCTGACACAAGTAATTCAGAGGGCTGAAGGTTCCTCATCTCTTCACAGCTCAGTCACTCATCAGGAAATGCATCTTTATGGATTTGGAAAGAACCAAGAGACATTATTACCAATGGTCATATTATTATGTTAAAGATTCTTCCTTGAGATCCCAGGAAGGCAATTTTTCCTTGGGCTTGCGGAGGCCTCTTGGAGTGAGGTTAGAATCAGAAATTGTGAGTTTGGGTTTCAGATAATGAACTGGTTAGCTACGTAAACACGGACAGGCATTTAGGTTCTTTTTGAATTTCAATTCCCTTAAAAGCTATAGAATAATTTCTAAACACCTCATTAGACTGTTGCAGGATTTCTTTATTGCTAATACAAGTTAACATTCATATGGCACATATTATGTGCCAAGAATTGTGTCATGCTTCACATAAAAGAACTCATGGGATCCTCCAACAACCCTATGGGCAGATACTGTTATCTTGATGGGCCAACTAAAGGATAGATAGGAAGAAAACATCTTGTCCAAGGTCATTTGACCTAGCTAGTTAAGTGGATTCGAACTCAGGAAGCCTGGCTCCAGGCTGTTATGGCCACCAGAAAATATTTATTAAGTACTTACTAACGTCCTAGATATTGTACAAATAAAGTCCAACTCTTTATCATTAGAGCTCTATGGCACAGGCATTATTACTGTCACAGTTTTGCAGAGAAAGAAGTAGGTTCAGAGCCTAAGCTCAAGGGACTTGCCCAGAGCCCTACAATTCAGAGGCAGAAACCTTCCTTTTCCTCATAATATTCTCCTTCCACCACTTACCTTCTCCTTTCTCTAAGTCTTAATATAAATGTTGCTTCTTCTGGTCATCTTCTCCGAGGCCCCAGTTAGACTAAGCCTTCTTATATATGTACTTGTAGCAAGCTGTATATTTACCTTTATATTGGCTACTATAATCTTGTTTAGTTGTCTTTCGGTCACTTTTTGGTTAGTATCCGTCTCTCCCACCAGCATGGCCTGGAGGGAGCTAGGGACTGCATCTATGTCTGGTTAACTTGGTATTCCTAGCACCTTGCACATAGTAGCTATGCACCAAATACTTAATAAATTAATGGATCCCTAATCCCTAATCAACATCTCGAGTTGATGTTGATAAACATTAGAACATGAAATGGACAAAGATAAGAATGAAATTGCTGAATGAAATGATAAAAAGCAATTTTATCCATTCACTCATTCAGTATTTTATCAGGTGCCTACTGTATGCCATATCTGAGCGAAGGAAAATGATACGTGATTCCATTAGGGTATTATAATAGCAACTTAAAAATTGGCCTTCTAAGGCATTTGCTATAGTTGAAAGCTCTAACTAAAAGGCTCAGTGATTAGAAAGGAACTCAATAAAATCAAAATAAAGTATTATCTGGGCAGTAATTTCCCAGTAAATTTGGTTTAATAAAAATTTCACATGAATCATTTCTTAACTGACACTGAAGCACTGTGAACTCTTTGGAAGACAAATGTCCAGGAAATAAATGTTATGCATTGCTAATTTTAAAGGCACTTGCAATATGGTGTCTACTATAAAAGAAGTATTTTTATCTGATTTTTGCTATTTAATATCCTTTCCTGCTTTTCAGGTTGAGGAGGTGTTCATAAGTGTTTTTCTTTCCTTCTGATATAAAATTCTTACTTTGTTCCCATCGAAGGAACTCTTTAAGAATAAGGCAAAAATTAATTAAACTATTCTTAAAATGTCTTCATACTTGGAGCCTGATACATTTAAGTCAATTTTCAAAATAAATCTTACTGATTAGAAAAAAAAACAAAGATTTATAGGGAAATTGAGAAGATAGTACAGAGAATTCTCATGGGCTTGCACTCAATTTCTCCAATTATCAATATCTTATATTAGTACGGTACAAATATTAGCTAATGAATCAGTATTAAAATATTCGCATTCACCAAAGACCATACTTTATTCAGATTTCCTTAATTTTTGCTAAGTTACCATCCCTCACATCACATTACACTTGTCCTCATGTTTTCTTAGGCTCCTCTGGATTGTGACAATTTTTCAGCCTCTCCTTGTTGTTGTTGAACTGGAACACTTTGAGAAGTAGAGTATTTTGTAAAATTTCCCTCAGGTGGGACATGTCTGTTGTTTATCTCATGATTGAACTGGGATTGCGGATTATATACAGAGATATACTGCCATTTTTATTATATCATATAAAGTATAGATACTATCAACATGATTTATCAGTCTTGGTATCGATCTGATCATCTTGCTGAGGTAGTGTTTGTCAGCTTTCTCCATAGTAAAGTGATTCTTTATTATTATTATAATATTATTATTATTATAACTTTTTCATAATCTATTTTGTAGAAGGAAGTTACTATGTGTATTCCACACATAAGAGTGGGAAGTTACGCTCATCCACTTGAGGGTGGAATGTCTGCACAAATTGTTTGAAATTCTTCTACATGGGAGATTTCTCTTTCTTCTGTGTTTGTTTTTCAAAGATGTTATTTATTTATTTGAGAGAGAGAGAGGAGAGAAAAAGCATGAGCGAGAGGGGCAGAGGGAGAGGGAGAAGCAGGTTCCCTGCTGAACAGGGAGACTGCCTTGGGATGTGGATCATGATCTGAGCCTAAGGCAGAAGCTTAACTGACTGAGCCACCCAGGTGCCCCTCTTTCTTTCTTTTACAATTTTTAATATTAGTATAGATTCATGGATATTTATTTTACACTTTGGGTTATAATTCAACACTACTTATTTTGTTGCTTATATTGTCTCCGCTCTGGCCAGGGGAGCTCTTTCAGTTGACACCTGTGTCTCTTTAACATATTTCCATCAGTATGGAGTCTTTTGTCCATAAATTTGTGAAAGACAAACTTTATGTAAATCTCATTTTTGATTTGCACTTTGTTTCTGTTTGCCTCCTTCCCTCTCTCTTTGCTGTTTCATTTCTTTATTTATTATGATCTGAAAATAGGAAAGGACATAGGATTTCAAATTTTGCTATTTTAAGGTAAATCAATTCTCCTTGGTGCCTAGCCAGTGGTTCTCAAATGTTAGTGTGAAAAGAATAACCTGGAGACTTCTCTTGTCTTCTCAGTTTCCTTATCTGTTAGTTGAGGGGATCGGTTTCCATACCGTTCATTAACTCTTTGTTTTTAATGACAATCATGGATTTGTCATTATTGGACCGTCACTAATAAATATCACAGAAAGTGAATTCATTTCTCTTTCTCCCTCTCCCTCGTTTTTTGCATTTTTCCATTCTGGAACTTTGATTTGCTTTTCAGAATACTTATTTATTTGAAGTGGGAAAGAGTTTCAGTCATTTTCCATTCACATTTGTAACTTTTTTATGATCTACTGAGGGCCATTTCATAAATGAATTGCTGAGGATGGCTGAGCCGTCCAGTACCTTTTTTTAATTTAAATTTAAATTTAAAAAAATTTTTATTTAAATTCAATTTGTCAACATGTAGTATAATACCCAGCATTCATCACATCACATGCCCTCCTTAATGCCCGTCCCCCAGTTAAACTATCCTCCCACCCACCTCCCCTTCCGCAATCCTTTGTTTCCCCAAGTTAGGAGTCTCTCATAGTTTATCTTCTGTGAGACCCAGGAAATTTAACAAAAATCCCCTACCCCTGGACAAGCAGAGCAGGACTGATGCCATTTTGTGTTACACCTGCCACCTCCTGTATGACCCCCACATAACCTTAACCTGCTTATTGCTTAAGGCGCTGCCCCACCCTAGTCAAGCCGCTGGGCACACCCTAATCGGAAATCGGCTCATAACCACGTAATCCTGCTTTGTGCCCACCAAAACTGCGCGCCAATTCTGACCAAAGTAATAGGCCAGCTCAAATGGATACTATAGGGTAAGATGTAATTCAATCGGCCACCTGCGTGTGTACCGACATGACTGTGCAACTTTCTGCGTATCCCATGGGCCACTGGCCCCTATAAAGCTGATACGCCCCTTAGTCTCAGGGTCCAAGTCCTTGCTCCGTTGTGTCGGGTACACTTGGACCCAAGCTCGAGCTTGTAAATAAACCCTCGTGTGTTTGTATCAGTGTCGGCTCCTCCGTGGTTTCTCGGATTCGCAATCTTGGGGACAACACTGCCTCTCTCAATTTTCTCCACTCAGTTTCCCTCCTCTCCCTTATGATCCTCTTCACTCTTTCTTACATTCGACATAAGAGTGAAACCGCATGATAATTCTTTCTCCATGTGGCTTATTTTATTCAGCATAATACCCTCCAGTTCCATGTCCATGAAAATGGTAGGTATTCATCCTTGCAGATGGCTAAATAATAATACATTGTATATATAGACCACATCTTCTTTATCCATTCATCTGTTGAAGGACATCAAGTCTCCTTCCACAGTTTGGCTATTAACATTGCCGGTGTGAACATTGGGGTGCAAGTGTCCAGTCAGTTCACTACATCTGTGTCTTTGGGTTAAATACCCAGTAGTGCAATCGATGGGTTGTAGTATAGCTCCATTTCCAGCTTTTTGAGGAACCTCCACACTGTTTTCCAGAGTGGCTGCACCAGTTCACATTCCCACTAACAATGCAAGAGTGTTCCACTTTCTCCACATCCTCTCCAACATTTGTCGTTTCCCGTCTTGTTAATTTCTCCCATTTTCACTGGTGTGAGGTGGTATCTCATTGTGGTTTTGATTTCTATCTCCCTGATGAAAAGTCACGTGGAGCATTTTTTCATGTGCTTGCTCACTCTGTGTAGGTCTTCTTTGGAGAAAAGCGGGTACCTTTAAGTTGGAGAAGAGATGGCAACTCAAGGGGTGTTATTTCCTGTCATGGCCACATACCAGAAGGTTCTTGAGTATGTGTATGTGCGTTTGCCTGTGCCTGTGAGGAGAGGTCGTTGGATAGAATTTGAAAGCAGATCTTCTCCATATTTATAGGTCTATATCTATTTCTCTCTCTTTCTGCACACATCTCTTTCTAACCATTTTGTCTCTATCTCTATAGGGAGATCTATATATGGACGTATAGAGATTAGATATAGAAATGTTTAGTTTGCATATTTAAATATAAATATATAGTTCTGTTTATAGATAATTATTATATTATGAGTAATACATTTAATAATAAATATATTAAGTGGAAACATAGATTTATGTTTATATGTTTGTTTATATAAACATCTATTTATGTTCCTGGGAGCGATCTATCAGTAGATCTATCACTCTATCATCTATCTAGCTAGCTAGCTATATATCCCAGGAAGAGAAAAACCCAGATCGAACAGATGGGAATGTCCCCCTCCGGAATGTGTCATACAAGAAGATAGGCAAAAATCTTCTGTACTTTCCTGATGTGCTGATGCAATTAACTCAGAGATGTACCTGTGATGTACTGTGGGCCAGGAGCCAGTGGTCAAGAGAGAATCCTTGAGACATTTTCCATGCAAAAAGGTGTTTTTATTAAAGTATGGGGACAGGACCCCTGGGCCTGAAAAGCTTCACCAGGATTATGAGGAGCCTTGGTTATAATCTTTTAAGTTGCTGTGTGGGATGGGGACTCTAGAGATAAAAGAAGTTTCCAAAAGGATGTTCACACTTGAAAGATTTACAGGATCCTGGAGGTCTGGCTATCAGCAAACAAATGTTGCTTTTGGCCTCTAGCAAAGCATTAACATTCAGGCAGCTGTGAATTCTTGTAAGAATGTCCCACTCTGTCGGTTTCAAGTATTTGTTTATGGACTGCAAGTTTGTTAGGAAATGTAATTGTAGGGATGCCTGAGTGGCTCAGTGGTTGATCCTGGGGTCCTAGGATGGGGTTCCACATTGGGCTTCCCACAGGGAGCCTGCTTCTCCCTTTGTCTCTGTCTCTGCCTCTCTCTCTTTCTCTCTCTCTCTCTCTCTGTGTCTCTCATGAGCAAATAAAATCTTTTTTTAAAAAAGCAGATATAATTTTAAACTATATTTTTTTGGCCTTAGTTCCCCCTATCACCTGGGTCTTCTATCCCTCCATGCATCTCTTGGTTCGTTGGCCTTTGGTGGTGAAGAATCCAAAGGATATGAGGCAGGAGGTGAGTGAGATGGGATTAAGCCAATGAAGTAATTTCCCAGGGAGCTTGGGTAAGAGAAGTGCAGCAGGCAGAATGAAGTGAGAAAGTCAGGTTCTTGTCTCACGGAGTCGAAGAATGAATCTGGTGGACAAAGAGTGAGTAAAGCGACGGGAGTTTATTAAGCAAGGATACTGAGAAAGCTCTCAGGAGTGGGAGGGGCCCAGGCTGGGTTGCCCACATGAGTAAGGACTAGTGATAACATCTTTCACATCTTTAATGGTTTACTTCTTTTTGGAGTCTGGTTATCCTTTTTTGGGCACAGAGGACTGTCCTAAAAAAGACCCTCTCTACCCATACCTAGGGCAGGGTGGTCTCGTTTGTTTCTTTATTTCTGGTTTCCTTACATCTCAGCATCCTTAGGATCTTTGTGAGCCTGAATCTGTAGCCCCCTACCTATTTCTTCCTACCTAGACTCTCCTGTCCCTCAGTCAAGAACAGGAGAGATGTGGCTCTGAGAAAAGGTGCACTAAGAAACATTGTCACAGTTTCAATATTCCCTCCCCACAATTTGTGAGACCCAATTACTTCCAAACTCCTTTTTCCTCCTTTTTGTTTTGGATGGCAATGCTGCTCTGTGACTGACCTACACAACCAATGGCTCAGTAACAGTTCAACACTGTGGAGAGAACCCAAGGGTCTGCTGGGGAAGCATGAAGGAGAACTGTGGACTTGCTTGTTTTGCCCTCAGAAATCAGCATTAAGGATCCTGATATGAAGTTCAAAAGACTGCAGGTAGTACTCTGGGACATAGATCGAAACCCAGTGGGGACGGAGCCTGTCTCTGTACCTGTCATATAGAAGGCCAAATAGACTTCTTTTTGGAATGGACGGGTGTTGAATAAATAGGAGAATCTGTGTATGCTGGGTCTGTTTCAGGTCACTGATTCATACTTAGGGAAAGACATTAATCCAGGGACTGGTTCTCTGAACAAGTCCTGGGAAAACATATCCTAAGTTATTTGAAAAGAGTAGTAAGATAGATAAGGAGTTCAGAATTGAGAAAAATATTAAAATCATCTGAGGAAAGTAGAGGTGTTCATCACGCAAGTGGGTTTCTTGCAATTTACTCACTTATAGCTTGTATATTCTGAACAGAAAAAAAGAAAGGGAAGGAACCGCATGTGCTTGAGGTCATCAATTTCATCTATAAAAAGGAAATAATACTGCCTGTCCCGTGACACTGTTGTGAGGACTAATAGTGATGGTTGTTGATGTAGAGACTTGCTAGGTCCAGTCACCATAAAATGTAAAAACAACACACTTTTTTTTTTTAATTTATTTTTTTATTGGTGTTCAATTTACTAACATACAGAATAACACCCAGTACCCGTCACCCGTTCACTCCCACCCCCCGCCCTCCTCCCCTTCTACCACCCCTAGTTCGTTTCCCAGAGTTAGCAGTCTTTACGTTCTGTCTCCCTTTCTGATATTTCCCACACATTTCTTCTCCCTTCCCTTATTTTCCCTTTCACTATTATTTATATTCCCCAAATGAATGAGAACATATAATGTTTGTCCTTCTCCGACTGACTTACTTCACTCAACAGAATACCCTCCAGTTCCATCCACGTTGAAGCAAATGGTGGGTAGTTGTCATTTCTAATAGCTGAGTAATATTCCATTGTATACATAAACCACATCTTCTTTATCCATTCATCTTTCTTTGGACACCGAGGCTCCTTCCACAGTTTGGCTATCGTGGCCATTGCTGCTAGAAACATCGGGGTGCAGGTGTCCCGGCGTTTCATTGCATTTGTATCTTTGGGGTAAATCCCCAACAGTGCAATTGCTGGGTCGTAGGGCAGGTCTATTTTTAACTGTTTGAGGAACCTCTACACAGTTTTCCAGAGTGGCTGCACCAGTTCACAGTCCTACCAACAGTGTAAGAGGGTTCCCTTTTCTCCGCATCCTCTCCAACATTTGTTGTTTCCTGCCTTGTTAATTTTCCCCATTCTCACTGGTGTGAGGTGGTATCTCATTGTAGTTTTGATTTGTATTTCCCTGATGGCAAGTGATGCAGAGCATTTTCTCATATGCATGTTGGCCATGTCTATGTCTCCCTCTGTGAGATTTCTGTTCATGTCTTTTGCCCATTTCATGATTGGATTGTTTGTTTCTTTGGTGTTGAGTTTAAGAAGTTCTTTATAGATCTTGGAAACTAGCCCTTTATCTGATATGTCATTTGCAAATATCTTTTCCCATTCTGTAGGTTGTCTTTGAGTTTTGTTGACTGTATCCTTTGCTGTGCAAAAGCTTCTTATCTTGATGAAGTCCCAATAGTTCATTTTTGCTTTTGTTTCTTTTGCCTTCGTGGATGTATCTTGCAAGAAGTTACTATGGCCGAGTTCAAAAAGGGTGTTGCCTGTGTTCTTCTCTAGGATTTTGATGGAATCTTGTCTCACATTTAGATCTTTCATCCATTTTGAGTTTATCTTTGTGTCTGGTGAAAGAGAGTGGTCTAGTTTCATTCTTCTGCATGTGGATGTCCAATTTTCCCAGCACCATTTATTGAAGAGACTGTCTTTCTTCCAATGGATAGTCTTTCCTCCTTTATCGAATATTAGTTGCCCATAAAGTTCAGGGTCCACTTCTGGATTCTCTATTCTGTTCCACTGATCTATGTGTCTGTTTTTGTGCCAGTACCACACTGTCTTGATGACCACAGCTTTGTAGTACAACCTGAAATCTGGCATTGTGATGCCCCCAGCTATGGTTTTCTTTTTTAAAATTCCCCTGGCTATTCGGGGTCTTTTCTGATTCCACACAAATCTTAAAATAATTTGTTCTAACTCTCTGAAGAAAGTCCATGGTATTTTGATAGGGATTGCATTAAACGTGTATATTGCCCTGGGTAACATTGACATTTTCACAATATTAATTCTGCCAATCCATGAGCATGGAATATTTTCCCATCTCTTTGTGTCTTCCTCAATTTCTTTCAGAAGTGTTCTATAGTTTTGAGGGTATAGATCCTTTACATGTTTGGTGAGGTTTATTCCTAGGTATCTTATGCTTTTGGGTGCAATTGTAAATGGGATTGACTCCTTAATTTCTCTTTCTTCAGTCTCATTGTTAGTGTATAGAAATGCCACTGACTTCTGGGCATTGATTTTGTATCCTGCCACACTACCGAATTGCTGTATGAGTTCTAGCAATCTTGGGGTGGAGACTTTTGGGTTTTCTATGTAGAGTATCATGTCATCGGCGAAGAGGGAGAGTTTGACCTCTTCTTTGCCAATTTGAATGCCTTTAATGTCTTTTTGTCTGATTGCTGAGGCTAGGACTTCCAGTACTATGTTGAACAGCAGTGGTGAGAGTGGACATCCCTGTCTTGTTCCTGATCTTAGGGGAAAGGCTCCCAGTGCTTCCCCATTGAGAATGATATTTGCTGTGGGCTTTTCATAGATGGCTTTTAAGATGTCGAGGAATGTTCCCTCTATCCCTACACTCTGAAGAGTTTTGATCAGGAATGGATGCTGTATTTTGTCAAATGCTTTCTCTGCATCCAATGAGAGGATCATATGGTTCTTGGTTTTTCTCTTGCTGATATGATGAATCACATTGATTGTTTTACGGGTGTTGAACCAGCCTTGTGTCCCAGGGATAAATCCTACTTGGTCATGGTGAATAATTTTCTTAATGTACTGTTGGATCCTATTGGCCAGTATCTTGTTGAGAATTTTTGCATCCATGTTCATCAGGGATATTGGTCTGTAATTCTCCTTTTTGGCGGGGTCTTTGTCTGGCTTTGGAATTAAGGTGATGCTGGCTTCATAGAACGAATTTGGAAGTACTCCATCTCTTTCTATCTTTCCAAACAGCTTTAGGAGAATAGGTATGGTTTCTTCTTTAAACGTTTGATAAAATTCCCCTGGGAAGCCATCTGGCCCTGGACTCTTGTGTCTTGGGAGGTTTTTGATGACTGCTTCAATTTCCTCCCTGGTTATTGGCCTGTTCAGGTTTTCTATTTCTTCCTGTTCCAGTTTTGGTAGTTTGTGGCTTTCCAGGAATGCGTCCATTTCTTCTAGATTGCCTAATTTATTGGCGTATAGCTGTTCATAATATGTTTTTAAAATCGTTTGTATTTCCTTGGTGTTGGTAGTGATCTCTCCTTTCTCATTCATGATTTTATTAATTTGAGTCTTCTCTCTCTTCTTTTTAATAAGGCTGGCTAATGGTTTATCTATCTTATTAATTCTTTCAAAGAACCAACTCCTGGTTCTGTTGATCTGTTCCACAGTTCTTCTGGTCTCGATTTCGTTGAGTTCTGCTCGAATCCTTATTAACTCCCTTCTTCTCTTGGGTGTAGGATCTATTTGCTGTTTTTTCTCTAGCTCCTTTATGTGTAAGGTTAGCTTTTGTATTTGAGTTCTTTCCAGTTTTTGAATGGATGCTTGTATTGCGATGTATTTCCCCCTTAGGACTGCTTTTGCTGCATCCCAAAGATTTTGAACGGTTGTATCTTCATTCTCCTTAGTTTCCATGAATCTTTTTAATTCTTCCTTAATTTCCTGGTTGACCCTTTTATCTTTTAGCAGGATGGTCCTTAACCTCCATGTGTTTGAGGTCCTTCCAAACTTCTTGTTGTGATTTAGTTCTAATTTCAAGGCATTATGGTCCGAGAATATGCAGGGGACAATCCCAATCTTTTGGTATCGTTTCAGACCTGATTTGTGACCCAATATGTGGTCTATTCTGGAGAAAGTTCCATGTGCGCTTGAGAAGAATGTGTATTCAGTTGAGTTTGGATGTAACGTTCTGTAGATATCTGTGAAATCCATCTGGTCCAGTGTATCATTTAAAGCTCTCGTTTCTTTGGAGATGTTTTGCTTAGAAGACCTATCGAGTATAGAAAGAGCTAGATTGAAGTCACCAAGTATAAGTGTATTATTATCTAAGTATTTCTTCACTTTGGTTAATAATTGATGTATATATTTGGCAGCTCCCACATTCGGAGCATATATATTGAGGATTGTTAAGTCCTCTTGTTGAATAGATCCTTTAAGTATGATATAGTGTCCCTCTTCATCTCTCACTACAGTCTTTGGGGTAAATTTTAGTTTATCTGATATAAGGATGGCTACCCCTGCTTTCTTTTGAGGACCATTCGAATGGTAAATGGTTCTCCAACCTTTTATTTTCAGGCTGTAGGTGTCCTTCTGTCTAAAATGAGTCTCTTGTAGACAGCAAATAGATGGGTCCTGCTTTTTTATCCAGTCTGAAACCCTGCGCCTTTTGATGGGGTCATTAAGCCCGTTCACATTCATAGTTACTATTGAGAGATATGAGTTTAGTGTCATCATGATATCTATTCAGTCTTTGTTTTTGTGGACTGTTCCACTGAACTTCTTCTTAAAGGGGAATTTTAAGAGTCCCCCTTAAAATTTCTTGCAGAGCTGGTTTGGAGGTCACATATTCTTTTAGTTGCTGCCTGTCTTGGAAGCTCTTTATCTCTCCTTCCATTTTGAATGAGAGCCTTGCTGGATAAAGTATTCTTGGTTGCATGTTCTTCTCATTTAGGACCCTGAATATATCCTGCCAGCCCTTTCTGGCCTGCCAGGTCTCTGTGGAGAGGTCTGCTGTTACCCTAATACTCCTCCCCATAAAATTCAGGGATTTCTTGTCTCTTGCTGCTTTAAGGATCTTCTCCTTATCTTTGGAATTTGCAAGCTTCACAATTAAATGTCGAGGTGTTGAACGGTTTTTATTGATTTTAGGGGGGGATCTCTCTATTTCCTGGATCTGAATGCCTGTTTCCCTTCCCAGATTAGGAAAGTTTTCAGCTAGAATTTGTTCAAATACATATTCTGGCCCTCTGTCCCTTTCGGCGTCCTCGGGAACCCCAATTAAACGTTGGTTTTTCTTCCTCAGGCTGTCGTTTATTTCCCTTAATCTATCTTCATGGTCTTTTAATTGTTTGTCTCTTTTTTCCTCAGTTTCCCTCTTTGCTATCAACTTGTCTTCTATGTCACTTACTCGTTCTTCCACCTCGTTAACCCTCGTCGTTAGGACTTCTAGTTTGGATTGCATCTCATTCAATTGATTTTTAATTTCTGCCTGATTAGCTCTAAATTCTGCAGTCATGAAGTCTCTTGAGTCCTTTATACTTTTTTCTAGAGCCACCAGTAGCTGTATAATAGTCCTTCTGAATTGGCTTTCTGACATTGAATTGTAATCCAGATTTTGTAACTCTGTGGGAGAGAGGACTGTTTCTGATTCTTTCTTTTGAGGTGAGGTTTTCCTTCTAGTCATTTTGCTCAGTGCAGAGTGGCCCAAAGCAAATTGTATTGGGAAAAAGAGAAAAAGAGAGGAGAGAAAGAAGGAAAGAAAATAGAAAGAGAAAAAAAAAAAGGGAAGAAAAAGAGAAAAAAAAACGAAAAAAAAAAAAAAAAGAAGAAAAAGAGAAAGAAAAAGAAAGGAGAAAAAAAGGGGGTGGGGGAAGGAAACAAATCAAAAAGCAAAACAAAACAAAACAAAACAAAAAAAAAGAACCACAGGGGAGTATCTTCTGATTCTGTGTTCTTTAAGTCCCTTGGCTTCCCCTGGAAGTTGTCAGTCTAGCTGATCTTCTGGGGGAGGGGCCTGTTGTGCTGATTTTCAGGTGTTAGCAGTTGGGTAGCTGCTCTGCCCCTGCCTGGTGCAGGGCTCAGTGGGGGTTGTTTACCCCGTGAGGCCGCAGGAGGAACAGCCCCAGTGGCGGGGCAGCTCTGGAAACCTGGATTCAGCTCCGGCAGGAACTCCGTCTGCAGGGCCTGGAGGCTCCGGGGCGGGGCCGTTGCTCTGCTCAGCTGGGGCAGGAGCGTCCTTGCTGTCCTGGGCCCTCCCGGCCTCTGCCTGTCCCGGGGGAGGCAGGATCCTGGGCTGTGTCTCGGCGCCCTGTGCTCCGGAGTCTGCGCTGTTGGATTCGCGCTCCCGGGCTGCGTAACCCCCTCCGCGGAGCTGCCGCCCGAGCCCCTCCGAGCTGCTCCGGGTCCCGCCGCGCGCTGCAGCCCTTAGGGAGCTCGGCGCACTCTCCTGGGCGCGCAGTTGCTCTGTTACTGTCCCAGGGAGCCCGAGGGCATCCTCGCCCTCCTGGGTCTTGCTCCAACTCCCCGCGAGCCCCTTTCCCCCGGGAAGGTCGGTGCAGCTCCTGCGTCTCCGGGACGGGGCTCTCCTGTCCTGGGGACACTCGCCCTGGCCTCAGCCCAGCTCCTCGCGGGGCCCCTCCCCCTTGGAGGCCTTTGTTCCTTTATTTCTTTTTCCCCGTCTTCCTACCTTGATAGATGCGCGAACTCTTCTCACTGTAGCATTCCAGCTGGTCTCTCTTTAAATCTCAGGCCGAATTCATAGATTTTCAGGATAATTTGAAGGTTTTCTAGGTAGTTTGGTGGAGACAGGTGATTTGGAGACCCTACTCTTCCGCCATCTTGCTCCTCCCCCCAAAAACAACACACTTGATTAATATAGCTACCAATATAGCTGCCATATACTTTTTCATTTTATTTATTTATTTATTTATTTATTTATTTATTTATTTATTTATTTATTTATTTATTTATTTATTTATTATTTGAGAGAGAGAGAGGGAGAGAGAGGCAGAGACACAGATAGAGGGAGAAGCAGGTTCCATGCAGGGAGCCTGACGTGGGACTCCATGCTGCATCTCCAGCATCCCACACTGGGCTGAAGGTGGCGCTAAATCGCTGAGCCACCGGGGCTGCCCTACAATATACTTGTTAAAAATATATTTTATCTATTTATTCATGAGAGAGAGAGAGAAAGAGAGAGAGAGAGAGGCAGAGACACAGGCAGAGGGAGAGGCAGGCTCCATGCAGGGAGCCCGAAGTGGGACTCCATTCTGGGTCTCCAGGATCACGCCCTGGGCAGAAGGCAGTGCTAAACGGCTGAGCCACCCAGGCTGCCCATTTTCAATTCTTAAAACACACAATTCGACTTCTTTCTAGCAAAGTTTTATGTGAGTTGGTGTACCTATCAATTAAAAGCTGTAGGGTATGGATCCCAGACTGCCCCTAAGGTGCATGTTCAGAGCCCTTCCAATTCCTCCAAGTGCAGCCTGGAAACCACCGAGCTGGTCTGAGGTCACATCCACAGCTGTGGGAACCAAGTGCCAGAGGCCGTCACGATTTACTGGATCAGAAACCCAGTTGTCTCCTGACGCATCTGAGTCAGGGAATTGGTTTTTCTCAGGGCAGGGTGAAAAAAACCTTACACGATCAGGATTTCTCTCATCCCAAGAAAAATGCTTAGGTTTTTTTTGTTTGTTTCTTTTTTCTCATGTTGTTTGGCTATTTCTCTTGTCACATTGCCCTACTTCCTTTGGTAATTAGTTTTGGAAAGAAATCATTCACATAATGGAAATGATCTAGAAACTCAGGTTAAAAAATTTTTCTAGCCAGTGTGGATATGTGTGATTCACAGTTGCTTTAAGCCTACAGAAATTTGTTTGCACAAATTAATAACAACTTTTAATAAACAGACTTTACTGTTCACTGCTAAAAATATTCCTGTCAGAAGGGCAAGACAGCCGAAGAGTAGGGTCCCCAAGTCACCTGTCCCTACCAAACTACCTAGCTAACTCTCAAATCATCCTGAAAACCTATGAATTCGGCCTGAGATTTAAAGAGAGAACAGCTGGAACACTAGAGTGAGAAGAGTTCGCATTTCTATTAAGGCGGTTCCCACCTTGGCTTCACCGGGACCTGGTGACTGTGGTCTCCACCTTTGCCTCACCTGGACCTGGTGACTCTGGTCCCCACCTGGGCCTCACCTGGACATGGTAGCTGTGGACTTCATCTGGACCTGGTGACTGTGGTCCCCACCTGGGCCTCACCATACCTGGTGACTGGGCTCCTCAGCTACCAATGACTAACATCCAGGACGGACCCTTAGTTGCTACTGACACCAGTACCATCCCCAGGGTCTCACTTGTTCCTGGTGACTATGGTCCTTGTCTGGGCTGACCTGACTCATCCTTGGCTCTGATCCTCTCCTGGGCCTCCCCTGCCTTGCAGGTATGGTCTCCCTTGTCGTGGGTGTGTATTGTCTATGGTCCCTTCTGGGCCTCACCTGATGGTACCGGGCCACGATATCCTCCCTTCACAAGGCCAGTAGGTTCTCCGAGTCCTCCTGCATGGTGCTGCAATCCAAACACATCCAAGAATGACGGCACATGAAAACCTTCCGAGGACACATGCGTCTGGGTGCTCCCCGTGGGCAGGTCCCCCTCCATCTGACCAGAGCCGGAGACAACCCCATAGCCCTGAGGGGCAGAGGCTTGGCTAGAACATCACACGCCGGCCCTCACTGCCTGTCTGTCACTCGCCCACCTACAGTCCACCTTCCCAGCCACTGTCCCAGGACACGCCGTCACGCTGGGATCACAGTGCGCTCCCACCCCGGTATCAGGAGCACACGGGCGGGGGACCCAGGAGGCTCTGGCGAACTGCCGATCTGATGCTCGGGTTGATGTCTCCCAGCCCGGGGGATATCGAAGGTTTCTCTTAGATTCCACAAGCACAACGACCGAGGGGAGAAAGCAACGGACTAGACTTCATCAAAATTAAAACCTGATGCCAGCAAGAGTGCGACCAAACTCCCCACACTGAGGGCAACGATGCGTGAATAGCCTGAGGGGGGTTCTGGGGGGAGCACGAGGGACTCTGCCCGCATTCCAGTGCGTGAAGAGTAAGCCTGCTCACCGGTCAGGGGGACCCAGCAGGCCCTGACCGTCCTCCCCTCACCACAGAGTGGGGCGGGGGGGTGTCATCCCTGTCGGGGTCCTTGCATCTAGGACGGGCTGGAAAGGTCACGTATTGTGTCTCCCTGAATAGCACAGGCCTTACAGGGGAGCGGGGGTCCCGAGGGAGCTGCCAAACTCTGACTGCAGCCTCTTTCCCTGGACAGGGCCTTAGGGGGCCACCCTCACCCCGTGGGGCTGTGGAAGGGCTGCAGGAGCTGCTCAAGGTCATCTCATTGGGGTCGGGGTGTTTTGGACCCCAGCCCAGGAGGCCAGCGCCCCCACCCGGACCCACAGGCCCCAGAGTGGCCCACGGGGAGCAGGCATCAGGGGCCACTCACCTGTGACCTATCGCTGTGTGAGCGCCTCCTCTTTATGCATCGTGTACTGGGTAGAGTGGGAGAGTTGGGGAACTGGGTAGAGTGGGAGTTCTGGGGTACTGGGGAGAGTGGGAGAGTTGGGGTACTGGGGAGAGTGGGAGTACTGGGGAGAGCGGGAGAGTTGGGGTACTGGGGTGAGTGTGAGTACTGGGGAGAGTGGGGGTACTGGGGAGAGTGGGGGTACTGAGGAGAGTGGGAGTACTGAGCTACTTGGGAGAGCAGGAGAGTCGGGTCGCTGTGAGCCAGATCCAAAGCACGAGTGCTTCCGAAGGTCTGCAGAAGCACAGTGAGCGCCAGGCAGTAGTGGAACCCGGGGGCGTCACAGTTCCGCCCACAGTGGGGTCCCGCATCATCACTGTGGGCAGGCGGGGTCCAATCAGCACTTAGCCCTTCACCCTGAAGGCCAAGGGTCCCGGGGGAGGGTCCTGTCCCCACGCCAGGTGGGAAGGGGATGCAGGCACCCTCCCCCATCCTCGGGCCCTGCAGGCCTCCCACCATTCTAGGCAGACTGGGGGTCACAGATGTCCCCCCGACCCCCAGAGTTCACAGCATGGGGTCGCACTTAACATTTGAGGGGCTCCTGGGTGGTTCAGTCGGTTCCACGTCGACTCTTTAATTTGGCTCAGGTCAGGATCTCGAGGTTGTGGCATGGAGCCTCACATGGGGCTCGGGCTCCGTTGGGTGAGGAGTCCACTCCAGGTTCCCCTCTCCCTCTGCTCCTCCCTACCGCACCCTCTCTCAAGTAAATTTTCTAAAAATTAACATGAAGACACGTGAGCATCTTTATCCCCTCTGCAGAGGTGTCTTCGTGTGTGTAACGACCGTGTAAATGCCTTTCACGGACCCACCGGGAGTCCTACCAGAAACCCCTTTTCCTTGATATTTACTGAAGTACAGTCAACACACAATGTGACAGTAGTTTCAGGGCTACAACTAGAGACTTGACAATTCTGTGCCTTACTCAGCTCCCCCCACGAGAAGCAGCGTCACCGTCTGTCCCCGTATAAAGTTATCACAACAGTACTGACTCTATTCCCTAGGCTGTATTTTCTAAATTTCTGTGACTTATTTTATTTACAAACCAGACGCTTATAGCTGTTACTATTGTTCATCTACGTCGCCCGTGTCCTACCCACGGCCCCTCTGTCCATCAGTCAGCAGGATCCATCACATTAACCAGAGAAAGGACATGGGGTAGCCCCCGGTGGTTCAGCGGTTTAGCGCCTGCCTTCAGCCCAGGGCGTGATCCTGGAGTCCCGGGATCGAGTCCCATGTCGGGTTCCCTACATGGAGCCGCCTTTTCCCTCTGCCCGTGTCTCTGTCTTTCTCTCTCTGTGTCTCTGTGTCTCTCAAGGATATATAAATAAAATCTTAAAAAAAAGAAAAACGAGAGAAAGGACAAAAAGCATACGATCCTCTCAAGAGTTGCAGAAAAAACATTTGACAAAATACAGCATCAAAAGCATAGTGGGTTTTGAGGAAATGTCTATCAACAGAATAAAGGCCGCTAGGAAGCTGACATCATCTTCAAGGGTGAAAACCTGAAATCGTCTCCCCTAAGAGCAGGAACAAGCCAAGGAGGTCCCCTCTCAGCACTGGAAGTCCTAATGTAGTCAACAGACAGGAAACAGCAAAGGTTTCACACCTGGAAGGGGGACGTCACACTGTCCCTATTTGCTGAAGACGCGGTACTAGAAACAGGAAACCCGAGAGCCCACACCAAAACCTGTTAGAACTAATGATTGAATTCAGTAAATTCACGGGACACCAACTGAACCTACAGAGCTCAGTAGCCTTGCTGTGTCCCAATAATGAGCACTCAGGAAGGAAATGAAGGACGTGACTCCCTTCTCAGGAGCATCACAGAGAATAAATAATGAGCCTGAACCAAAGGAGCACAAGACTTATGCACTGAGCCATACCAGGCTCTGGGAGGTCGTCCTGGGCTCGTGGGGTGGAAGCCTCATCTTGTGAAAGTGTCCGCAGTTCCTGAAGCCACCCTCGGTTTCAATGTCATTCCTATCAAAATCATGGTGGTAGATCCTAGAAATAGGAAAAAAAAAAAAAAAAAACCTAACATCTGTCAGCCCCCCCGGACAGCAAATCAGTATTGGAAAAGCAGGACAGAGCGGGACGCAGCACTTTCCTATTTCAAACGATGTCACAGAGACACAGGATAAAGCAGTGTGGTTCTCGGACCCCCGGCTGGCTCTGTCGGTTAAGCATCCGACTCCTGACCTCACCTCCGGTCCTGATCTCGGGGTCCTGAGTTCTAGCCCTGGGTTGGGCCATGAACGAGGCGTGGCACCTACTTAGACCCACAGGGGGTGGTTCCAGCATAAGCTGAAGGCGCAGAACAGAGAGTGTAGAAGGAAATGTGCTCTGATACAACTGGTATTTTTTAACTTAATTTAATTTAAACCCAAATAATTAACGTATAGTGTTTTCGTTATAACGAAAGTATAATTCTACTTTCAGAGGTAGAATTCAGGGATTCACCAGTTGGAGAGAACAGCAGTGCTCGTGCTATCACCTGCCCTCCTTCGTGCCCATCCCCCGTTAACCCCTCCCCCCCCTCCAGCGACCTTCAGTTTGTTTCCTATGATTAAGAGTGTATTTCCTGCATCTGTTTTCATCTTATTTGTTTTTCCTTCCCTTCACAGTAGTTCATCTGCTTTGCTTCTTTAATTCCACCTATGAATGACACCACACGGTCATTCTTTTTCCCGACTGACTTATTTCACTTAACATGATCCCTCTAGTTCTATCCGCGTCATTGCAAATGGCAAGATTTCCTTCTCTTTGATAGCTGAGTACCATTCTTCTCTCTATGACCATCATCTATCTCCCATCCTCTTTAGCCATCATCTGTCTGAAGGCACCGAGGCTCCTCCCACAGTGTGGCTACTGTGGACCCGGCTGCTGTAGACATCGGGGCGCAGGTGTCCCGGCGTTTCATTGCATCTGTATCTTCGGAGTGAGCTCCAGGCCGTGCACCTGCCGGTCGCAGGGCAGGTCTATCGGTAACTTCCTGAGGAGCCTCCTGACTGTTTCCAGGGCGGCTGCACTAGCCCGCGGTCCCGCCCACAGTGGAAGAGGGTTGAATGAGTCTTGGTAGACGTGGTAAAAGTTTGGTCCACATTTCATTTCGCATCCTGTGGGTTCCAATTCATTGTCATTAAGCATTTCTGGGGAAGCCGGGTGTTGTGCTCCATTTCAGCGCGACGTTTCCGAAGCTCCTAGGTCTCAGCTGGAGCCTGGAAGGAGGCAGGTCCGGCCCTGGGCGCGGGGACGCCGCCTCCTGCATGGCCTCCTTCAGCTCCTGAGCGTCCCGCAGGGGGCGCCCGAACCCAGGCCCGGGTCAAGGGCGCACGTGCGCAGTAGCACGTAACAGGAGCCCCTTTGCGCTCTGGAGGCCTGAGGAGGACGTGGGGCCGCGTCCACGCTGACAGGAGCCCCGGCCTCCTCAGTACCCGCGGGTAGGCTTTAGG
This sequence comes from Canis lupus baileyi, assembly GCF_048164855.1. Lineage (NCBI taxonomy): Eukaryota > Metazoa > Chordata > Mammalia > Carnivora > Canidae > Canis > Canis lupus. Next base: position 78,151,093 of record NC_132845.1, read on the forward strand.
ACCATGTGGGGCTGCCTCCACAGTGACAGGAGCCCTGGCCTCCTCAGGACTCCCGGTGAGGCTTCCAGAGGATGTGGAGCCCCGTCCTCGCTGACAGGAGCCCGGTCTCCTCAGGACCCGCGGTGAGACTTCAGGAAGATGTGGGGCCCCGTCCTCGCTGACAGGAGTCCTGGCCTCCTTAGGACCCACGGTGAGTTTTCGGGATGACGTGGGGCTGTGTCCGCGGGGACAGGAGCCCCAGCCTCCTCAGGACCCGCGGGGAGTTTGCGGGATGACGTGGGGTCGCGTCCACGCTGACAGTAGCCCCAGCTTCCTCAGGACCTGCGGTGAGTCTTCGGGATGATGTGGGGCCGCGTCTACGCTGACAGGAGTCCTGGCCTTCTCAGGACCCGCGGATAGGCTTCAGTCCCATGTGGGGCTGTGTCCATGGTGACAGGAGCCTGGCCTCCTCAGAACCTGTGGGGAGGCTTCTGGAGGATGTGTGGCATAATCCACAGTGACAGGACCCCTCTCGTCCTCAGGACCCGCTGTCTATGACTCAGGAACACATGGGGCCACGTCCGCCATGACAGGAGTCCAGCTTCCTCAGGACCCGCTGGAGGACCCTGGAGGCGCTGTTCAGAGTCACTTTCACCTCAGCAGGACTACTCAGAACGACAAGGTAAGTGAATGGGGAGAATTGAGATAGGGTTAGGGTTTAGGGTGAGCAATAGGTGGTTAAGGTTAGGTTAGATGATATGGATTAGTGATCATGGTTATGCTTACGAGTTACTG